>NC_140992.1:10269365-10721865 GCF_052327205.1 Somniosus microcephalus
TCTATTGCCATTCAGATAATAATCTGCCTTCCTGTTTTTGCCACCAAAGTGGATAACCTCGCATTTGTCCACATTATATTGCATCTGCCATGCATCTGCCCAATCACCCAACTTGTCCAAATCATACTGGAGTTTCTCGGCATCCTCCTCACAGCACACACGCCCACCCAGCTTTGTGTCATCTGCAAACTTGGAGATATTACATCTAGTTCCCTCGTCTAGATCATTAATATATATTGTGAATAGCTGTGTTAAACCGAGGTGCAGTCTGTCCTCTCAGGTGGACGTAAAAGATCCTACAGCACAATTGGAAGAAGAGCAGGGGAGTTCTCCCGGTGTCCGAGCCAATATTTATCTTTCAACGGACATCAGTAAAACAGATGATCGAGTCATTATCACATTGCTGTTTGTGGGATCTTGCTGTGTGCAAATTGGTTGCAGTGTTTCCCTACATTACAACAGTGACTACACTTCAAAAGTAAAGCTGTAAAGCACTTTGGTATGTCCTGAGGTCATGAAAGACGTTGTACAAATGGGAGTGTTTTCCTTTAGCGGTTTCCAAATTTCGTCCTACAGAATGATTTATCATAGAATCAGAGAATGGTTACAGCACTGAAGGAGGCCATTCGGCCCATCGAGCCCGTGCCGGCTCTCTGCAAGAGCACTTCAGCTAGTCCCACTCCCCCGCCCTTTCCCCGTAGCCCTGCAATTTTTTTCCCTTCAGGTACTTATCCAATTTCCTTTTGAAAGCCACGACTGAGTCTGCCTCCACCACCCTTGCAGGCAGCGCATTCAGATCCTGAGCACTCCAAAGTTGTTCCTCATGTCACCTTTGGTACTTTTGCCAATCACCTTAAATCTGTGTCCTCTGGTTCTTGACCCTTCCGCCAATGGGAACAGTTTCTCTCTATCTACTCTGTCCAGACCCCTCATGGTTTTGAATACCTCGATCAAATTTTCTTTATTTTTGAAATCCTAGGAAGGAATGAGTTAGAATAGAAGATGGTGTGATGAGACTCAGTGAGGATGCAGGAAGGATGAGAAGCTTGTAGGATGAACAATTTGAAGTATTATCTGAATAGGAAATACACCTTAAGAAACAGATTGAAAACTAACCATTTATTTGTTTCTAAATACTGTACAGTGGAAATTGTACGTCAGTGTTTTCTAACAAAGGCAAACCTTTAGTCAGAATTTTTGATCCAAAAAAAACAGATGTATTTGCCATTTCAAAAGGTCACAAATGATTTGTAAATTAATATTTAACCAGACAGGCAGTGCGACAAAAGTAGGGAGCTGCTGCTTGGGTCTGAGCAGGACTTTCACCAATTAAGACTGAAGGATTTTCGTCCATTATCATTCCCAATCATCAAAAGCAGACTTTCTTGCTAAACTGGTCGTGTGTCCTCTTCTGTTCTGGTAGGTTCCAGAACTGTATTTCCTGAGGAATGAAAGAAATCATAAACAGGCTCGGCACATTAAGAACATAAGAATTTTTAGGAACAGGAAAAGACCATTAGGCACGATAAGCCCATCCCTTTATACTGATCACCTTCCGCCAGCAACCAGCACAACACAAGACTACCTGATTGCCTGGTGGCCAGGAAGACGCAGCATGACTGCAGTGTAAATCTGGGGAAGCGGTGCTCTTGCCGCGCTCCAGACTTGGGGTGAATTTCCACAGGGGTTCTCCCGCCGTAACTTCGGCAGGCGAGCCACAGAAACTTCAAGAAATGGCGCGAATGCAAAGCTATGGCGGACATATATGGGTGATGCTCTGTGGAAATTCAACCCCGGCCTGGTCTGTAGTTTTAAAAGGACCGTGACATAAATCAACCTCACCTCCCTGCCCATCATAACCTTCAATCCCTTGTCTCTCCAGAAACTCGTCCAATTGCCTCTGGAGCCCACTTATACCATCTGCCTCAGTGTTCTTCCCTGGATCCATTCTGCAATTGTATCACCCTTTGGGTGAAAGAGTTCTTTCTTCCACATAAGAGCATAAGAATTAGGAGCAGGAGTCGGCCATTCGGCCCCTCGAGGCTGCTCCGCCATTCAATAAGATCATGGCTGATCTTCGACCTCAACTCCACTTTCCCGCCCGATCTCCATATCCCTTGATTCCCCGAGAGTCCAAAAACTTGCCTGTCTCGGCCTTGAATATACTCAACGACTGAGCATCCACAGCCCTCTGGGGTAGGGAATTTCAAAGACTCACAATCCTCTGAGTGAAGAAATTCCTCCTCATCTCAGTCTTAAATGGCTGATCCTTTACCATGTGACTGTGCCCCCCAGTTCCAGACTCGCCAGTCGGAGGAAACAGCTTCTCAGCATCTAAATTCCAACGACCAGTATATGGTAGCGAACATGTAATAATCATGGTTAGTAGGTAGCTTGTACCAGATAAACTCACCGATTAGAATTACCCTCACCCCAGGGGAGGATTTTCTCTGGGTGGTGTGAAACATAGAAACATAGAAGATAGGAGCAGGAGTAGGCCATTCAGCCCCTCGAGCCTGCTCCGCCATTCAATGAGATCATGGCTGATCATCCAAACTCAGTACCCTGTCCCTGCCTTCTCCCCATATCCCTTGATCCCTTTAGCCTTAAGAAATATATCCAACTCCTCCTTGAATTTATTTAATGAATTGGCCTCAACTGCCTTCTGTGGTAGAGAATTCCACAGGTTCACCACTCTCTGGGTGAAGAAATTCCTCCTCATCTCAGTCCTAAATGGCTTACCCCTTATCCTTAGACTGTGACCCCTGGTTCTGGACTACCCCGCCATCAGGAACACCCTTCCTGCATCTAGTCTGTCTAGTCCTGTCAGTATTTTACTAACAAGACTGGAAGCCCATTCTTTATAAATGGGTTAATGATTTTGTTACACATCGCGCTTTGAGGAAATCTTCCCTCCTCCTGTGTTGAAAATACATTTGTTTGCTGCACTGAAAATCTGCCCGAGCAGGGGGATTCGAGTTGAGCAAATGAACTGTAAAAGCTAATAATTCAGTGTATCACGGGGCTGGTAAAATGCGTTACTTGCTTTTAGCTCTCTGACTGACCAGTACTTCAAAATTAACAATATCAAACCAGAATGAAGTAAAAAAAAACACATGTTAAAAAGCTGAAACAACATAAAAACCCTGGTATTGCAAAAACCGGTCGCTCAGCATCTGAAAGAGAAACGTTTGTTAATGTTTCCGGTGGCACAATATGGTCCTGAGTACCACTGCACACTGACATAAACCGCCTGTAAATACCGCCACTACTTTCAGTCCTACATTTACAAAAGAGCCCTGTGAATAATAGTAATAATTAAAAAACTAAAGGCCCACATTGCAATCAGCAGCGACCGATCTGTGTGTCCATGCGGGGGATGTTTCTTGACGGAAGCCCTCAGCAATTGACTTTAAATAATTTAATTTCCCTCTGCAGGGAAGCACACATTGAACTCCTGAAATCGTAGCTCTGGTCTGCAGTAAAGATGTAATGGGAAAATTTCCTCCGTGCAGCATGCTTAATGAAATCATAAAACTATCCTTTTATAAATGGGTTTAATAATTCATTATACTGAGTGCACAGGGGAATATTTTCCTCTGCGTTCACATTTTTCAATAAAAATTAAAAATAAAATCTTGCCTGTGATTATGAGCCAGATTAATAGAAGCAGCCTCCCCCACTGAGGGCAGGGCTCTTGCTGTTTGCCAGTGATGTTAATACCGGCTGTCAGCTGGGCTGTAACACCATTTGATGTCTTAATGAAGAAAATTAAGAGATGAAGGAGGCTACTGTTGACCCCTCTCCCACCCTGTCTCCCTGCACGTTCATAGATGTGTTAACGTTAAACCTTCTACGCACCCAGCAGAGACAGAATGTGGTTTGTTGCTATTGACAACATATCCTAATGGGGTAATGCTAATTGGTGATGTTGCTCACCTGTACACAAGCCTTAGAGAGGTTAAGGGCTCCTTCGACGGTTCAGCTGGTTCAGTCAATGAGTGCTAAGCCATACACATCAGGAAGATCTAGGGCTGGATTTTCATTGAGGAGGCGGGACTACAACTTTCGGGGTTGTAGTCCCGCCTCCATCGAGTTCTAGCCAACCCACGCGATTTTCACTTGATTGACCTTGTTGACCCCGCCCAGTGGGCTCAGCTGGCCAATTAAGGGCCACCCGGCAACAGGTGACGTCACAGATTGACATTTCATCTGTCAAGAACTTTTGACAGATGAAATATCAGCGTTTCACAGCTGTTTGAAGCCATCAAACACTGATAATCTGTACCCTAAGTTAATTCCTTCCTCTCAGGATGATTTAGCGATCTCCCCGGAACAGAAAGCTGAATGCTGCAATATTTGACAGATCGCGGCCATTCTGCTTTCTGTGCCGGTGAGATGAGGGACACCCAAGACCTGAAGGAAGGAAGGCTGTAAAGCTAAGTAAAACTTCTTTAAACACACCAAACACACTTACCTCTGCACTCATGCACCCATCACTCACTGGACATCTCGACCCCTCCAAGCCCATCAGCCCGACGGCCCGCCTCGCTAACTTGGCGTGGTTTGGAGCCGTCGGGAATCCCACATTTCACCAATGAAAATAGGGATTAGGCTAAAAACTGCCTGTTAACTACCTGTTAGCTCAGCAGCGACGATGGGGCCGATTAACCCAAGGACACTCAGGCTAACTGTAGAAACTACAGCTGGTCTACACAAACTGTAGATTGAACACTGGTACAAAAGCAAAATACTGCAGCTGCTGGAAATCTGAAATAAAAACAGGAAATGCTGGAACTACTCAGCAAGTCAGGCAGCATCTGCGGAGAGAGAAAAAGAGTTAAGTCGCTGACCCATCCCGCCCCCAACCCACCTCCTTTGAAACTGGCATGGAGGCGGGTTGGGGGCGGGATGGGTTCGTGCTCCCCGAATTCGGGATTTTAACCCCCCACACGCCTCCAATCCCACCTCCACGGCTCAATGAAAATCCTGCCCCTAGTGTTCAATCTCCTTCTGCTTTGTACTATCATACCTTTTGTCATTTAATCTCTCCTGCCTTCCGCCCTATCACAGACCTTCCCCTTTTGTTCTTTCCTCCTCTCCCCACTTTCCCTGCCGCGCACTCGCTTAAAATCTGTTACATCTCTAACTTTTCCCAGTTCTGACGAAAGGTCAGCGACTTAACTCTTTTTCTCTCTCCACAGATGCTGCCTGACTTGCTGAGTATTTCCAGCATTTCCTGTTTTTATTTCAGATTTCCAGCATCCGCAGTATTTTGCATTTGTACCAGTGTTCAATCTACAGTTGGTGTAGACCTGCTGTAGTTTCTACAATTAGCCTGAGTGTCCTTGGGTCAATCCGCCCCATCGTCGCTGCTGAGCTGATGGACAGGACTTTAGCAGTACTCCTTGGGTTAAGGAGGAGAACATTAGCAAAGGTTCCTGCTCCTGGTTACTATCATCTACTGACGTGTAGAAGTGCTCTGTGTGAATGTCAGTTAAGGACAGACCAGGCTCAGCCACGATGCCAACTCACGATCCAGGGTCTCTCATGAGGAACAGCTACTTGGGCAAGATATTGGAGAGCAACCAGACCCCGGCATGAGTCAGGACAGAAGCATATAATTGGGATTGTGTCCTTCAAACCCATCTGGTTCACTAATGTCCTTTAGGGAAGGAAATCTGCCATCCTTGCTCGGTCTGGCCTATCTGTAACTCGAGACCCACAGCAATGTGGTTGACTCGTGACAACCCTCTGAAATGGCCCAGCAAGCCACTGAGTTAAGGGCAATTAGGGATGGGCAATAAATGCTGCTGGCTTTGCCAGCGATGCCCAATTCCCGTGAATGAATAAAAAAAAGATATCTGAAACAACATGCCCAATAGATCAGTGCAACTATTGTGATAGGAATAATGATCATCCTATTGAAAATGTGATGGTATTAATGAGGATTCTTATTGTATTATCTGTGTAAGAGAAAGGAGACAGACACCAATAAAAATAATTAGCTCACAGGAAAAACATTACAAGGTCAATATTGTATCTAATACTTAAATGAGTTTTAACGACTTGTAAATGAAAGTGCTCCCTTTCACCTCTTAAATGATTCTTGGATCGCACTCCTGATTATATGGAATTATTGGAAAATACTAAGGTATAAAGAGCAGTAGGAAAATACACTTACAACAAAAAATGCTCAACGTCATTGTTAGCAAATATATTGTGGTCGCATTGTGCCAGCATCTTGAGAAATGCTAAAACTTTGATGCACAAGAATATATATATTTTTTAAGAGTTTACAGCATTTTTTGTGTAGAACTCCAGAACTGTGATAAAGCCAGTCCAACAAGAGGGGATCATCCCTGCTCTGTTCGTTCACAGCTCTTCACTGCCAGCCCCAGCTTCAGTAACTATTGGATGGCTGCTGCTTTGTTCCAGGAGCTGATTCGATGCTGCTGGTTAGGCCACAACTGGAGTATTGCGTCCAGTTCTGGTCACCACACTTTAGGAAGGATGTGAAGGCCCTTGAGAGGGTGCAGAGGAGATTTACCAGAATGGTTCCGGGGATGGGGGATCTTAGCTACAAGGACAGGTTGGAGAAGCTGGATTTGTTTTCATTGGAGCAAAGGAGGTTGAGGGGTGATTTGATAGAGGTACATAGATACATAGATACATAGAAGATAGGAGCAGGAGTAGGCCATTCGGCCCTTCGTGCCTGCTCCGCCATTCGATGAGATCATGGCTGATCCTTTAATTCAGTATCCCGTCCCCGCCTTCTCTCCGTAACCCTTAACCCCTTTTGCCCGTAGAAATATATCTAATTCCCTCTTAAATATATTTAATGAGCTGGCGTACACTGCCCTCTGTGGCAATGAGTTCCACAGGTTCACCACTCTCTGAGTGAAGAAATTCCCCCTCATCTCTGTCCTAAATGGTTTAGCCCTTATCCTTAAATTATGTCCTCTAGTTCTGTTCTCACCCGCCAAGGGAAACATTCCTTCTGCATCCAGTCTGTCTAGACCTGTCAGAATTTTATACACTTCTATGAGGTCCCCTCTCAATCTTCTAAACTCCAGTGTGTACATCCCTAAACTACATAGTCTCTCCTCATAGGTCATTCCCGCCATTCCTGGTATCAGCCTGGTGAATCGCCGCTGCACCCCCTCCATGGCAAGAACATCCTTCCTCAGATGAGGCGACCAAAACTGTACACAGTACTCGAGGTGTGGTCTCACCAGTGCCCTGTACAGCTGCAGCAAGGTATCCCTGTTCCTGTATTCTAACCCTTTTGCTATGAAGGCCAGCATACCGTTTGCCTTCTTGACCGCCTGTTGCACCTGCATGCTCGCCTTCAGTGACTGGTGTACAAGAACACCCAGGTCTCTCTGTACTTCCCCCTCTCCCAATCTATTGCCATTTAAATAATAATTTGCCCTCCCGTTCCTGCACCCAAGGTGGATAACTTCGCACTTGTCCACATTATAGTGCATCTGCCATTTATCCGCCCAATCGCCCAGTCTGTCCAAATCGCTCTGGAGCTTCCTGGTCTCTTCCTCTGAGCCCACCCCCCCTCCTAGTTTAGTGTCGTCTGCAAATTTGGAAATGCTGCATCCGACTCCCTGATCCAGGTCATTAATGTAAATTGTGAACAGCTGGGGGCCCAGGACAGATCCCTGTGGTACCCCACTTGTTACTGCCTGCCATTCAGAAAATGAGCCGTTTATTCCAACTCTCTGTTTTCTATCTGACAGCCAGTTCCCTATCCACGCCAAAACTTTCCCCTTTATCCCATGAGCCTCAATTTTCCATGCTAATCTTTTATGTGGGACCTTATCGAAGGCCTTTTGGAAGTCCAGGTACACCACATCTACTGGCTCTCCCCCATCTATTCTACCAGTTACTCCCTCAAAAAATTCCAATAGATTAGTCAAGCACGATTTACCCTTTGTAAATCCATGTTGACTCTGTCCTATCCTGTCCCCATTTGCTAAGTGCTCCGCTATTTCATCCTTAATGATGGACTCCAGCATTTTGCCCACAACTGATGTAAGGCTTACAGGTCTGTAATTACCTGCTTTTTCCCTACCCCCCTTTTTGAATAGTGGGGTAACGTTAGCTACCCTCCAATCCATCGGCACTGTTCCCGAGTCTAATGAATTCTGAAAAATCATCCTTAGTGCATCCGCTATCTCTAGGGCCACCTCCTTCAGTACCCTAGGATGCATGTTATCAGGCCCTGGGGATTTGTCCACCTTCAATCCCTTTAGCTTCCTTAACACCATATCCTTAGAGATATTGATTTGCGTCAGTTCCTCCTTTGCCAATGTCCCTATTTTTCCCGATATCCCAGGGAGGTTTTTTGTGTCTTCCTTCGTAAAGACGGACCCAAAGTATGCATTTAGTTGATCTGCCATTTCCTTATTTCCCATTATATATTCCCCCGTATCTGACTGCAATGGACCAACTTTGGTTTTCACCAGTCTTTTCCTTTTGATATATTTATAAAAGCTTTTGGAGTTAGTTTTTATATTTTCCGCCAGCTTGTTTTCGTAAGCTATTTTGCCCCTCTTGATCATGCCCTTTGCCCTCCTTTGCTCTATCTTAAACTGTTCCCAATCTTCCGCTCTGGCGCTTTTTTTGGCTATTTTATACGCCCTATCTTTGGATTTTATGCTGTCTCTAATTTCCCCTGTTATCCACGGTTGAGTCACCTTTTTAGATTTCCTTTTATGCCAGATTGGTATAAACAATTTTTGCAATTTTGTCATTCTATCTTTAAATGTTTGCCATTGTTTATCTACCTCCAGTCCTCCCAGGAACGTTGTCCAATCAGACCTACTCAGTTCCCGTCTCATGGCATCATAATTCCCCTTGTTTAAATTCAGGACCTTAGTCTCGGAGTCAATTTCTTCGCTCTCCATTTCGAGTGAGAAATCGATCATGTTATGATCGCTCTGACCCAAGGGTCCCCGTACAACAAGATTACTGATTAGTCCCTTCTCATTGCACAGTACCCAGTCCAATATAGCCTGTTCCCGAGTTGGTTCCTCGACATATTGATCCAGATAACCATCCCTTAAACACTCAAGGAATTCCTCCTCCTCATTATTTTTACTGATTAGGCTAGTCCAATCTATATGTAAGTTAAAGTCACCTATGATGACAGCTGTGCTCTTATTGCACGCTTCTCTAATTTCCCTCGTGATGCCCTCCCTAACCTCTATTTTACTATTTGGAGGCCTATATACCACTCCTATTAATGTTTTTCGCCCCTCGCTATTTCTTAGCTCCACCCATATAGATTCTGTATTAACTGAGTTAATATCCTTCTTTTCAATTGCATTTATCCCCTCTTTTACTAGCAATGCTACCCCTCCTCCCTTTCTTTTTTGTCGATCCTTCCTAAATACTGAATACCCCTGTATGTTAAGCTCCCAGCCCTGCTCACCCTGCAACCATGTTTCCGTAATCCCAATTAGATCATAATTATTAACCTCTATTTCCACAGCTAATTCATCTACCTTGTTCCTGATGCTTCTCGCATTAAGGTATAAAACCCTCAGGCTTTTTTTATGCTCACATTTTTTATGAATTAGTTTGGCCCTTTGTTTTTTGTTCCTCACCCTTTTACCATTTATTTCTGTCTGCCTTTCACTTTCCTCTATTTCACTACATAGGTTTCTAGCCCCCTGCCATACTAGTTTAAATGCTCCCGAACTGCTTTATCAAAAATTATGTGTACAAGATTATGACGAGTTTGGATAGGCTAGATGGGGAAAGACTGTTCCCGCTAGTTGATGGCACAATTTAAGTTTTGGGCAAGAGATACAGGGGGGATGTGAGAGAAAACTTTTTTACGCAGCGAGTGGTGAGGACCTGGAACTCGCTGCCGACGGAAGTGGTGGAAGCGGAGACACTCAATGTTTTCAAGGGGAGGCTGGATAGGCACTTGAGGGAAATAAACTTGCAGGGCTACGGGGATAGAGCGGGGGAATGGGACTGACTGGATTGCTCTACAGAGAGCTGGCACGGACTCGATGGGCCAAATGGCCTCCTTCTGTGCCGTTATGACTCTATGACTCGAAGTGGGAATTTTCAGTCTTGCAATAGTCTTTGCCAAAACTGGAATTCCCATCATCAACAACAACTTGTATTTATATAGTGCCCTTAATGTAGTAAAACGTCCCAAAGGTGCTTCACAGGAGCGTTATCAAATCAAAACTTGACACCGAGCCACATAAGGACAAGTGACCAAAAGTTTTGTTTGGTGGGGCGGCCACTCTGGAATGAAACAACAGCTTCAGATAGGAAGTGGTGTAGGAACAGGCGGTTCAGAACACATCTACAGACTGAGCACGGAATCTAGCTGGGTACATCAGTGCAGCACCTAGGGAGTGCTGCATTGTTGAAGGTGCTGTCTTTCGGGTATATACCAAAGTCGTGCCCACCCGCTCAGGCCGTCATTTCTCGCGGCAGTTCAGGATAAATTGTCGGCAGTTTTGTGTGTATATTTACTGGGCTGAGACTGCCTGAGCACATTCCATTCACTATGAAAGAAACCTTTATCCCATTAACCTGGGCTAGATTCAAACCGGGTTCCAAGATGGATGAACAGTGTTTCGATCTATCGTGTTAACCAGTTACCCACACAGGTTATCTCTTAAATCATAAAACTCTGACTATATTTTTCTGATTACAGACTGTATACCTGTACATTTATTTACAGCATTCAAGTAAGAAAGAAGCTGGATAGTTGTACAAGTGCATTTGACAAGGTGCCACACAAAAGATTATTGCTTAAGATAAAAAAATCACGGGATTGGGGGTAATATTCTGGCATGGATAGAGGATTGGCTATCTAACAGAAGGCAGAGAGTTGGGATAAATGGTTCATTCTCAGACTGGCAATCAGTAACTAGTGGTGTTCCGCAGGGGTCAGTGCTGGGTCTCCAACTCTTTACAATCTATATTAACGATTTGGAGGAGGGGACCGAGTGTAACATATCAAAGTTTGCAGATGATACTAAGATGGGAGGGAAAGTAGTGAGTGAGGAGGACATAAAAAACCTGCAAGGGGACATAGGCAGGCTAAGTAAGTGGGCAGAGATTTGGCAGATGGAATACAATACTGGAAAGTGTGAGGTTATGCACTTTGGCAGGAAAAATCGTAGAGCAAGTCTTAATGGCAAGAAACTGGAAAGTACTGAAGTACAAAGGGATCTGGGGGTCCTGGTGCACGAAACTCAAAAGGTTAGTATGCAGGTGCAGCAAGTGATTAAGAAGGCCAATGGAATGTTGGCTTTCATTGCTAGGGGGATAGAATATAAAAATAGTGAGGTATTGCTTCAGTTGTACAAGGTATTGGTGAGACCGCACCTGGAATACTGCATACAGTTTTGGTGTCCATACTTAAGAAAAGACATACTTGCTCTCGAGTCAGTACAAAGAAGGTTCACTCGGTTAATCCCGGGGATGAGGGGATGGACATATGAGGAGAGGTTGAGTAGATTGGGACTCTACTCATTGGAGTTCAGAAGAATGAGAGGCGATCTTATTGAAACATATAAGATTGTGAAGGGGTTGGATCGGGTGGATGCGGGGAGGATGTTCCCGATGATGGGTGAAACTAGAACTAGGGGGCATAGTCTTAGAATAAGGGGCTGCTCTTTCAAAACTGAGATGAGGAGGAACTACTTCACTCAGAGGGTGGTAGGTCCATGGAATATGCTGCCCCAAAAAGCTGTAGAAGCTACATCATTACATAAATTTAAAACAGGAATAGACAGTTTCCTAGAAGTAAAGGGAATTAAGGCTTATGGGGAGCGGGCAGGAATTTGGACATGAGTCTAGGTTCGGATCGGACATGGCCCTGTGGGTAGCGGAGCAGGCCCAGGGGCCGTGTAGCCTGATCCTGCTCCTATTTCGTGTGTCTAATTCTGTTAGATTCAGGAGATGGTTCTGTGATAGTAGATTGGCGGTTAGGATCAGATCAGCCATGATCTTATTGAATGGCGGAGCAGGCTCGAGGGGCCGATTGGCCTACTCCTGCTCCTATTTCTTATGTTCTTATGTTCTTATACTAGTAATTACCGTTCTGCACTGGGTTTTTACTGGAAATTCATTGTGGCCAAATAGCTTTGAGGAAGCATTTAGCTGCAGTGGAATTCAGGAAATTTAATGACATTTTTGCCATTTGTTCAAAAAAATTACATCCATAAAAGTTGCACTCGACTACAGGCCACCCAAGAAAAAAGAAAGGACTTTTATTCATACATGGGCATCCTAACCAAAGAATTGTTTTTGAAGTAGTTATTATTGTCATGTGTATAAATGCAGCAGCCAATTTACTCATACACAGCAATGACCATGAATCTGTTTTGGTGGTGCTGATGGAGATGAGTGTTGGCTCGGACACAAGGAAAATGCACTGCTCTTATTTAAATAGTGCCACGGGATCTTTTATATCAACTGAACCACTAGAACGGGCAGACATGGCCTCGGTTTAATGTGTCATCCAAAAGGCAGCACCTCCGACAATAGACTGAAGTACCTGCGTAGATTGCAGGGCTGATTTTCCTCTTCTTTGTGCCTGGGGAATGCTTATTTCCTGTGAGGAAAAGGGGCGGGAAACCCATGATGTCAGGTCTCCAGCTCCTTTGCATTGCCTGGATACATCCGGGGGTTCCCCAAAGCAAAGCAGATGCAAGCATGGTAATACAACACTAATGAAGCGGGAATTACATCATGATGCTGCCTCCCTCTAAGCTGCGTGGCCGTCTGCTGGTCCTGGGACCGACTTTTCCAATGTGAAATTTCGCACATGCACAAAACTTTGCAGGGCTGCGCAGCCCGTTAAAGGGACCGCGCACCCACATTTAAAATTAGGGGGAACATTGTTCCCTACCTCATTTTCCTAGGACTCTGCTTGCCGCCTTACTCCTCGTGACCAGCCCAGTCAGATTGAAGGATCTGAAGGGCTTGGGTGCAAGGTTTAGGGCACAGCACAAGGTAAGCTAATACGACAGCAAAATACTGCGGATGCTGGAAATCTGAAATAACAACAGCAGGTCAGGCAGCATCTGTGGAGAGAGAAACAGGGCAGGATTTTTATTGGGCCGTGGAGGCGGGATTGGAGGAGTGTGGGGGGTTAAAATCCCGAAATCGGGGGGCACAAACCCGTCCCGCCCCCAACCCGCCTCCATGCCAGTTTCAAAGGAGGCGGATACCTGACCCGCGCTGGGACCCGCCTCCCCGAGGCGGGAAGGGGATTAGTGCCAATTAACTGCCTGTTAACAGGTAGTTAACAAGCAGTTTTTAGCCTAATCCCTATTTTCATTGGTGAAATGTGGGATTCCCGACGGCTCCAAACCACGCCAAGTTAGCGAGGCGGGCCGTCGGGATGAAGGGTTCGAGATTTCTGGTGTTCAGGTGAGTGATGGGTGCATGAGTGCAGAGGTAAGTGCGTTTGGTGTGTTTAAAGTGTTTAAAGAAGTTTTACTTACCTTTACAGCCTTCCTTCCTTCAGGTCTCGGGAGTCACTCATCTCACCGGCACAGAAAGCAGATTGGCCGCAATCTGTCAAAAATTGCATTATTCAGCTTTCTGTTCCGGAGAGATCTCTAAATCATCCCAGAGATGTCGGGGAACATAGGGTCTGATGAAAGGGAGGAACTGAAAGAAATCAGTATTTGTAGGGAAATGGTGTTAGGGAAATTGATGGGATTGAAGGCCGATAAATCCCCAGGGCCTGATAATCTACATCCTAGGGTACTTAAGGAAGTGGGCCTAGAAATAGTTGATGCTTTGCTGATCATCTTCCAGCATTCGATGGAATCTGGAACAGTACCCATGGATTAGAGGGTAGCTAATGTTACCCCACTATTCAAAAAAGGTGGTAGAGAGAAAACAGGGAATTACAGACCGGTAAGCCTGACATAGGTAGTGGGGAAAATGCTGGAGTCCATTATAAAAGATGTAATCGCAGAGCACTTGGAAAACTGACAGAATCGGACAAAGTCAACATGGATTTACAAAAGGTAAATCGTGCTTGACTAATCTACTGGCATTTTTTGAGGATGTAACTGGTAGAATAGATAAGGGAGAACCAGTGGATGTGGTGTATTTGGACTTTCAGAAGGCTTTTGATAAGGTCCCGCATAAGAGATTAGCGTGTAAAGTTAAGGCACATGGGATTGGGGGCAAGGTATTGACTGGGATAGAGAACTGGTTGGCAGACAGAATGCAAAGAGTTGGAATAAACGGGTCTTTTTCCGAGTGGCAAGCAGTGACTACTGGGGTACCGCAGGGATCGGTCCTTGGGCCCCAGCTATTCACAATATATATTAATGATCTAGACAAGGGAACTAGATGTAATATCTCCAAGTTTGCAGACGACACAAAGCTGGGTGGGCGTGTGTGCTGTGAGGAGGATGCCGAGAAACTCCAGGATGATTTGGACAGGTTGGGTGATTGGGCAAAAGTATAGCAGATACAATATAACATGGATAAATGGCAATAGATTGGGAGAAGGGGAAGTTCAACGAGACCTGGGTGTCCTTGTGCACCAGTCGCTGAAGGTAAGCATGCAGGTGCAGCAGGCGGTTAAGAAGGCAAATGGCATGTTGGCCTTCATAGCGAGAGGGTTCGAGTACAGGAACAAGGATGTCTTGCTGCAGTTGTACAGGGCCTTGGTGAGACCACATCTTGAGTATTGTGTGCAGTTTTGGTCGCCTTATCTGTGGAAGGATGTTCTTGCCATGGAAGGAGTTCAGCGAAGATTCACCAGGCTGATACCTGGGATGGCAGGAATGACGTATGAGGAGAGATTGGGTCGATTGGGCTTGTACTCGCTGGAGTTTAGAAGAATGAGAGGGGATCTCATTGAAACTTATAAAATTCTGACAGGACTGGACAGACTAGATGCAGGTAGGATGTTCCCGATGGTCGGGGAGTCGAGAACCAGGGGTCACAGTCTAAGGATAAGGGGTAGGCCATTTAGGACAGAAATGAGGAGGAATTTCTTCACCCAGAGAGTGGTGAACCTGTGGAATTCTCTGCCACAGAAGACAGTTGAGGCCAATTTATTAAATATATTCAAGAAGGAGTTGGATATATTTCTTAAGGCTAAAGGGATCAAGGGGTATGGGGAGAAGGCAGGGACAGGGTACTGAATTTGGATGATCAGCCATGATCGCATTGAATGGTGGAGCAGGCTCGAGGGGCCAAATGGCCTACTCCTGCTCCTATCTTCTATGTTTCTATGTTTCTGAGAGGAAGGAATTAACTTGGAGTACAGATTGTCAGTATTTGACAACTTCAAACAGCTGTCAAATGCTGATATTTCATCTGTCAAAAGGTCGAACCCTTTGTCAGAACTGGAAAAGGTATGGGAAGAGAGATTTTTAAGCAGGGGCAGGGAGGAGGGGAGGAAAGAACAAAGGGAAGGTCTGTGACAGGATGGAAGGCAGGAGAGATTGACTGACAAAAGGGATGATGGTGCGAGGCAAAAGGAGGGGTAATGGGACAAGTTAACAAACAAAAGATGGCTCTAGATGAGGTGTGAATGATGATAACAGCACCATTAACAGCTACCATGTGAGGAAACAAGAGGAAAAAAAATATAAAGAAATACAGGGGCCAATTTATAGTCTGAAATTGTTGAACTCGATGTTAAGTGCAGAAGGCTGTAAAATGCCTAATAGAAAGATGAGGTGCTGTTCCTCGAGCTTACTTTGAGCTTCGTTCGAACAGTGTAAGAGGCCGAGGACAGAGAGGTCAGAGTGGGAGTGGAGGGGAGAATTAAAGTGACAGGCGACCAGAAGCTCAGGGTCACACTTGCGGACTGAACAGAGGTGTTCCGCAAAGCGGTCACCCAATCTGCATTTGGTCTCCCCAATGTTGAGGAGACCGCATCAAGGTAAGCGTCTTGTTTTCACAGGGCTAAGCAGGACGGACATAGAATGCGGAGGCCTTCTGTCTGCTAGAAGGCCCTGAAAGTACCAGCCATTCCCCTTCCATTTCCGTGCACAAGCCCCCGTCAGGAGTCAAGCCTGAAATATAGGTGGGTTCAGGTCAGGTCAAGTCAAGTAGAACACACTTGGGGTGCACTTCATCTGACTTGCACCCAGGTGGGTGGAAGAGGGAGAAGGAAAATCAGCCCTTGCGTGCTCAAGTCCTGGAGTGGAGCATGAATCAACAACCTTCTGATTAAGAAGCAAAAGTGCTACCAACTGAGCCAAGCTCACATTAGCGAGTTTGAAATGCAAAAAGTTTATACAGCTTACGGTCACTGATATATTTCCATATTCATACCTTAGTTATTCATTTATTCAATAGCAGTTTCACCCCCACTTTATAGGTTTTTAAGGTTCTTAATAACCTTCTTAATAATCATGATAGATCAGTACTTAAACCAGTCTCTGTAGCTCTGTGTTACATGCAAGTCTTACCATCCTGTGGCTTTTCTTCCTCACAGTGACGACCTTCATGGGTTATTGGGCAACGACAGTGAAAGGTCTGAGAACCGTTTGTTTCATCAGTTACCTCCTGACAAATTCCACTATTTTCACATGGATTATTGAGACAAGGGCCAGCTACACAAGAACAGAAACGAATAGCATAAAAATGTGCTCACAAAAGTGTATTTGCATCTTTTTCTTTCTCTCCTAGCAGCAGACTATCATTTGCTGTTTTAACGGGCACCATAGGCTAAAGGTTCTAATAACTGACAATTGTTTTAAGAACCTTAAAAACTCGTTAACATTTCTAGGGTAATTTTCGCAAGTTCACCTGACAGGAACACAATTTAGCACACGCTGCCCATCATTTTCCTTCCCTTTTAGGTTCAGTCAGTTCACATTCTGTTCACGCAGTACTTCATCAATTGGTATTTTAGACACATATATTGAGTGGGTTGGCAAAGTGAAACATGCTCATGTGCCACTGTCCATGGATGGGTCGGAGTGGATTACTGGTTGAGGCTCTGCAGGAGTGACAACTGAGCAGAGTGACTGAGCATCCTGCCTGGATTAGGTTGAGGTTTTGTTTAGGACGCTGCTCTTCCGTTGCTCTGCCTGTGTGATTAGCCTCTCTTGACTGATACTTCTCCAGTTCCATGTAGATTGGCTTATATCCCACAGCTTTATCCATGCATGTTCATGGAACAACTGCAATTCGCCACACCATTGGGATCAATCTTCTTGTTGCTAAAAGCAAGAGCTAATTTTCAGACCACAGGTGTTTCTTGATGTCTGGTTCACTAAACAAGGGCTGGATCTGGGGGATTATGCCACCAGTCAGGGTTTTTGTGGTCTTCTGAATTGCTGCCCAGAATGTTTGGATGCTGCGGTATAACCGAAATGTATATACATCAGCGCCCTATTACCCACAGCCTCTCCAACATTCCACCCCTGTTGTTTTTTTTACAATATAAGGTGGGCATGGTATGTTCAATGGATGATTTTTGAAATGGCCTGTCTGCTGCATGAGGAGGTTGTGAGCACTTGGCTCTATAGGGCAGATATTCCACTGATTGCGCTTGGGCATAAAGGACAGCCTGTGGCAGGGCATAGAGGAAAATTGGGCAGTGAGAATTGCACGCCCATAACGGGCAGGCTTGTTTATACATAAGAACATAAGAATTAGGAGCAAGAGTCGGCCATACGGCCCCTCGAGCCTGCTCCGCCATTCAATAACATCATGGCTGATCTTTGACCTCAACTCCACTTTCCTGCCCTATCCCCATATTCCTCTGGAGTCCAAAAATCTATCGATCTCAGCCTTGAATATACAGGAAACTCTTTTTTATCCGGCACCGACGGGACCGCCGTGGTGCCGGTTTATCAAAAAGTCCGGATTACAGAGAGTTATAGTTAAAAGGTACGAGAGCTCCGTACACAGCAACAAATCCAGGCTTCCCTGTTGCTTAGCAACAGGTGCAAGAAGCCCGGTCACAGACCAAGCGTCCCTGTTGCTTAGCAACAAGTGCAGGAACCTCCGATTACACAGCCAAGAATCAAGAAACGGCCACTAATATGAAGAAAAACTTACCTGAACCTACTCCTGAATTTTGCCGGTTAACTGAGATTTCCGGTTGTTTGGGTGCCGGTAAATCGAGAGTTTCCTGTACTCAACACTGAGCATCCACAGCACTTTGGGGTAAAGAATTCCAAAGATTCACAACCTTCTGAGTGAAGAAATTCCTCCTCCTCTCAGTCTTAAATGGCCGACCCCTTTATTCTGAGACTATGCCCCCTAGTTCTAGACTCTCCAGCCAGGGGGAAACAACCTCTCAGCATCTACCCTGTCAATCCCCCTCAGAATTTTATATGTTTCAATGAGATCACCTCTCATTCTTCTAAACTCCAGAGATGCAGATGCAGTCGCTCCTGCCTGATTTTCCTCTATCACTATGTCCATCGATCCTTGCTCTCCAAGTGCACTAACAGGAACATATGCCCCTATATGACTTCTCATTCATCTGCCGGTATCTGGCTCATGAGATCTTGTTCCCTGACATCTTTTAGGCTTTCTCAGCTATTTCCTAGAAGGGAGGCAAGCATGGGGTATGAGATGTAAAGGTTTGCTTGGAACTGTTTTAGCTTGTTTTTGATTTTTTCTCCTCCCGCCCGCCCCCTCTATCCAGACCTATGCCACAGTAAATTAGATGTCGTAATAATATGCTGTGGGTAGAAACAGAAGGACACATGGCTCACAAAGCTGCCTGTGGTGGTAAAACCCTGGAAAAATGAAACTGGAGTACTAGTGGATAATTCACAGATTTCCAGTCGCCTAATGCAGCCTGATCTAGCAGGATCCGTTTGAGCAAGATGAACCAGCTGTGACCACAGAACTGTCAGCATCTGATGTATCTCGACTGGAAAGCCAGCATTGCAGCTCCGTTGAGAGTGCGAGTTGCCACAATGTGGACTGCGTTTAGCTCACAAAAAGCTGACCTTAAAAAGGGCATCATTAAACTTTCAGTGAGGAGTGCCGCCTGAAGGAAGCAACTTGTGGGAAATCATGGGCATGCAGCCTGTAATTTTCCACCTGCACTCCTGCAATTTTCAATGATGCACCCGCTATTAGTGGCACTCCTAGGAGGGAGTGCAGCATCAGCTCCCTCATTCCATAACCTGAGGGCAGAAACCTCTTTGTAAAACAAATTTAGCCGATTACTTGGAAGAAAGGAGACCAGTCATTGCAAAATAAAACTGTTATAATGTGATTATTGCAGTGTAGCTAGTGAGGAAATGGCAGAAAGAGTTACCCAGATACTAGGTGTCAGCATACATTTCTATAGTACACGTTATGTACAAGGAGCCGGCTCAGAATGATTGATTGGTGATTGATAGCAAGTATGGCCGACTCCTGCTCCTATTTCTTATGTTCTAAGTGGATACTCAGCTGGGGGTAGTGGAGGAATGGAAGAAGAGCGGGAGGGTCTTAAGGAGGTGGCAAAGTGTTCGAGTGGAGGTTGCAGATGGGGCAGTAGTTGGAGAGGATAGAGGGATGAGAGTAGGTTTTGTTTTGAGGTGTGGGTGATGACAGCAGTTTTGAAAGATGTACTGAGCCAGAGGATGGGAACAAGTTGATGATATAAGTAATTATAAAGAAAGTCTTATATTTATATTGTGCTTTTAACGACCTCAGTACGTCCCAAAGCGCTTTACAGCCAATGAAGTACATTTTTTTGAAGTAGTCACTGTTGTAATGTAGGAAACCCGACACCCAATTTGCACACAAGGTCTCACAAACAGCAATGTGATAATGACCAGATAATCTGTTTTCAGTGGTGTTGATTGAGGGATAAATATTGTCCAGCACACTGGGGATAACTCCCCTGTTCTTCTACAAAATAGTACCGTGGGATCTCTTACGTCCACCTGAGAAGACAGATGGGGCCTCGGTTAAATGTCTTGTCCGAAAGACAGTGCAGCACTCCCACAGTACTGCACTGGAGTGTCAGCCTAGATTTCTGTGCTCAAGTCTCTGGAGTGAGACTCTGAACCCACAACCTTCTGACTCAGAGGCAAGAGTGTTACCAACTGAGCCACAGCTGGCTGACACAATAATCATGGGACTGAGGACTGGGTGGTCGGGAGCTGGAACTGGGTGATGGGCTTGGTCTGGGATAGGATAGAGGCAGCAGGGTTTTGGATGAGCTAGGGCACGAGAGCATTGGAATAGTCGAGTCTGGAGGTGACAGAGACGTGGTTGAGGGTTTCAGCAGATGGGCACAGGTAATGGCGGAGGCAGGCGGTTTTTGCTGTGGAGAGGGAAAAAAATGGCTGCTTTCACAGTCTGACGCTCCTGGTGCATGCGGGGAACGCTGCCTGGAAAATCACATGCCCCCATGGGACATTTTTCTACATTCAAAATACAAATTAACGTTTGATTTTCCATTCATGGAAAATCTATTGACTTTGCCCATAATTTCCTCGCGAGCGCCATGCCATGCTGAGTGCCCAATTGCAGAAGCACCCCTGTAGATAGACGTAACGAAAGAGACTGTGAGGGGTAGATTGTAGCGGATCGGCCACTTGTTATACATGTGCCAGATTTTCCTTTCTTTCAGACGGATGATCCTACACTGCCAGTTTTCCACACGGTGGTGAAACATAGAAACATAGAAGATAGGAGCAGGAGTAGGCCATTCGGCCCATCGAGCCTGCTCTGCCATTCAATGAGATCATGGCTGATCATCCAAATTCAGTACCCGGTCCCTGCTTTCTCCCCATATCCCTTGATCCCTTTAGCCTTAAGAAATATATCCAACTCCTTCTTGAATATATTTAATGAATTGGCCTCTACTGCCTTCTGTGGTAGAGAATTCCACAGGTTCACCACTCTCTGGGTGAAGAAATTCCTCCTCATCTCAGTCCTAAATGGCTTACCCCTTATCTTTAGACTGTGACCCCTGGTTTTGGACTCCCCGACCATCGGGAACATCCTTCCTGCGTCTAGTCTGTCCAGTCCTGTTAGAATTTTATAAGTTTCAATGAGATCCCCTCTCATTCTTCTAAACTCCAGTGACTATAAGCCCAATCGAACCAATCTCTCCTCATACGTCATTCCTGCCATCCCAGGTATCAGTCTGGTGAATCTTCGCTGCACTTCCTCCATGGCAAGAACATCCTTCCTCAGATAAGGCAACCAAAACTGCACACAATACTCAAGGTGTGGTCTCACCAAGGCCCTGTACAACTGCAGCAAGACATCCTTGTTCCTGTACTCGAATCCTCTCGCTACGTAGGCCAACATACCATTTGCCTTCTTAACCGCCTGCTGCACCTGCATGCTTACCTTCAGTGACTGGTGCACAAGGACACCCAGGTCTCGTTGCACTTCCTCTTCTCCCAATCTATCGCCGTTCAGATAATAATCTGCCTTCCTGTTTTTGCCACCAAAGTGGATAACCTCGCATTTATCCACATTATACTGCATCTGCCATGCATCTGCCCAATCACCCAACCTGTCCAAATCATACTGGAGTTTCTCGGCATCCTCCTCACAGCACACACGCCCACCCAGCTTTGTGTCGTCTGCAAACTAAAAGCTAAAAGCCACCCCTGAGCATTTAGTTACTGTGGATTAAATGAACAAAATTTGTTCTTACAATAGCAAAATACTGCAGATGCTGGAAATCCGAAATAACAACAGAAAATGCTGGAAAAACTCAGCAGGCCAGGCAACATCCATGGAGAGAAAATAGAGTCGACGTTTCGGGTCGAAACCCTTTTTCAAAACTGGAAAGGAAATGAAATAGATCGAAAGGCAGGGCTGGGAGAGAACAAAAGAAGTGAAGAGACATTAAGAGGTATTCAAAACGAGTCGAGATGGTGACAGGACTAGTGGAGACAAAAGACGGCTCCAGATTAGGTGTGAAATGCTCTGGCAGAATGAGAGACAGCTGCCATGTGGGAGAGAAAAAAAATAATTTGTTCTTACATCGGTAGCATCCTCTGATTAGATTAGCGGTGGTACAGATTGTGTTGGGAGCACACAGCATTCTCGTACAGTTAACTGTTGCAGTGCCAATGCACGCACAAGTCTCAGAACAATCTTCAGTAATAAATTTTTCCCCAACCTGTCAGCAAAAGGCAAAGAGAAATTATATTTGTATCAAGAACATAGTAACAATCTTCAGACAAAAATAGATCATTTAGTCTATCCATCCAAGATCTCCTTAACGCATTTCTAAATCTAATAACACTGATTCCTATTTGCTGACAGAGTCAAAAATGAGTTCCTGTCATTTCTTCTTGTTCCGTCAGCCTTGCTGGTAGTGTCTTCCACGTTTGTCAGCTTTTTATGGAAAAATGTTACCCGACGATGCCATTTTCCTTTCTCATCCTTAATTTGACCCCTTCAGCCTGAAATTCTGGTCGGGCTGCTCCACCAGCAGAAGTGCGACAGAATGGCCCCGAAGAATTTGCCGAAGTTGGGACACCAAGGGCTGGATTTTCATTGAGGAGGCGGGTAGGAGGCGGGACTACAACTTTCGGGGTTGTAGTCCCGCCTCCATCGAGTTCTAGCCAACCCACGCGATTTTCACTTGATTGACCTTGTTGAGCCTGCCCAGTAGGCTTAGCAGGGCAATTAAGGGCCACCCGGGAACAGGTGACGTCACAGATTGACATTTCATCTGTCAAGAGCATTTGACAGATGAAATATCAGCGTTTGACAGCTGTTTGAAGCTGTCAAACACTGACAATCTGTACTCTAAGTTAATTCCTTCCTCTCAGGATGATTTAGAGATCTCTGTTAACAGGCAGTTAATTGGCACTAATCCCCTTCCCACCTCGGGGAAGCGGGTCCCAGTGCGGGTCGGGTACACGCCTCCTTTGAAACTGGCTTGGGGGCGGGATGGGTTCGTGCCCCCCAATTTCGGGATTTTAACCCCCCACATGCCTCCAATCCCGCCTCCACGGCCCAATGACAATCCTGCCCCAAGACTCTGTCCCAAATTGTGCGGATGGCGTCATTTGCATACTTGCTGCAAGCAACTCATGCCTATCAGGGCACATCAGCATTGCCTGACAACCAGACGCATGTTGTACATTCGTTTTGGGCAGTAACTGTTTCCAGTTTGTCTCACTGTCTGTACAAGTTGCATCTACTTTATGTGGAATGTGTATTGATTTCTTTGTGGGTTCAATGATGAGACATTTATGAAAGAAGATGTCTTTTAATCTAAGTCTGTTCAACTCTTTATACAGCATTTACAGGAGACACGATGCTAGTGATGCATCTAGAACGAAACTGAAACCAAACTAAACTGCCTTGCTTGTCTCGGTCACATGCCCTCTGCTGGTCAGGCACAAGCAATCAATACATGCAAACATGCTGATAAGGCATCATAATCAAACAGGCAAATACCATCTCTATTTGCTGATATCATGACATCTCCTTTTCTTAAAACAAAAGTATTTTACTTTTAACTAACAACATGTTTTCTTTTTATTAATCTGCATTTTAACTGTAACACTTAATGAACTTACATTATCATTATCATGATCAAGGTTTTTTAACCTTGCTTTGTGTGTTCACATGAAATATGTCAATACACTAGAACTTGAAGAAAGAGTAAGATAACATTACTTCCTTCTATAACAATAGTCCTTAAATTTGCTCAATGAGTCTCTCAGGAGGCTTCACGTGTCTTGAGGATTTTCTGATTGATTGTCCTTGAATCTGAGTTGTTGCCTCAGATGATTGGTTCTCAGCTGTGTGATCAGGTTGTTCAACAGTATCAGTCTCTTGACCTGCTGTGGCTGGTCCCATGAGAAGATCTCGACGATTTCTTCTCAGAACAGCACCCTCATCTGTCTGAATGGTATATGATCTTGGTTGAACTTCACTCAGGACAGTTCCCTTCTGAGTCCATGTGTTTGTTTTGTCTTTGAACCTTACTTGGTCACCAGTGTGGAGTTCAGGTAGGTTTTGTGTTCCTCTGTCATAGTAATACTTTTGCTTTTCTTTCTGTTGCTCTTTGAACTTCCTCACTTTCTCCCCCTCTTTTGTTTTCAGGAGGTTCTCCGGGATGGGTAGGTTTGACCTTAGCCGACGTTCCATAAGGAGTTGGGCTGGTGACTTACCACACTTGAGCGGCGTTGTGCGGTATACAAGCATGCTTTGGTAGAAGTCAGTTCCACTGTCTTTTGCCTTGTACTTCAGTCTTTTCACTGTGTTTGCGGGCTCTCCTGGGTCAACAGCTCTGGACAACGTGTCTGCTGTATACCTCAGCTTACCCGGTGTGTACGCAACATTCAGTTCATCATAGACTGTCTCTCCTTCGCTTTCCACAATGAGGACTCTCTTTACCAGGTTCAGTCTCTCACAGGCTTTTAAACCTAGTATGGCTTGCACATCCTTTGGCACCACGATTAATGCTAGCGTGTGCCCTCTGTCCTTGTGTGTTACTTTGACAATGCATCTTCCTTTCACTGGTATTTCAGTACCTGAGTATCCTGTCACTTTCACTTTGATTCCATGTATCTTTGGTCTGGGTCTAATTTTCTTAAAATCAGTCTCTGATATCACATTAACTTGTGCTCCAGTATCCAATTTAAATGGAATGTGTATGTCATTCACTTTTAGTGTCAACATCCAGTCTCTTTCTTCTTTTTTTGTTTTCAGACACAACATCTACATAGAACTCCTCTATGTCACTTTCATCTACTGCATGGACCTTGCTTTGTTGCATTTGGTTCTTACAGCAACGGGCATAATGGTTGTTCTTGTTGCAACTATTGCATGTTTTACCATATGCTGGACACTTTCTTGGTGGATGCTGTGTACCGCATCGACTACATGTCTTTCGATTGTCCCTTTCATTTTCGTTTGCTGGCCACGCCTCTTTTTTCACATTGGCGCTCTTTTTGTTAAACGGTTCATGTCCGTTCATTCCCACTGCATCCACGTTGCAGCTATTGTCACTGAACAGCTCCTTTGCCTGCAACTTCACAGTCTCTATAGCCCTACACAGTGCTATGGCTTTTCCCAGGTCTAGATCTTGCTCTCTTAGCAGTCTTTCCCTTAGACCATTATCCGGAATACCACACACTAGTCTGTCTTTTATCAGCGAGTCTGTCAGTCCCCCAAATTCACATGTTTTGCTTCGGTTTCTCAGTTCAGTCACATACTGATCAATAGTCTCACCCATTTTCTGTACACATGTGAAAAATCTGTGCCTCTCAAACGTCACATTACGTTTAGGTATGCAGTAGGCCTCAAACTGTTCCATTATTTTATCTAGCTTCATTTTGTCTCCATCAGCAGCGAATGTGAAATTATTATACACCTCCAGCGCTTCATCACCCACGACATGTAAGAACACTGACGATTTCTTATTATCACTTTTCTCGTCAGCTCCAATTGCCGCTAAATACAACTCTACACGTTGTTTGAATCTCCTCCAATTTTCAACCACATTACCTGTCAACTGAAGCGTCGCCGGTGGGAGTAAACCTTCCATTTTTCACTTCGTTAGCTATTCTCTAATGGTAAGTAACGATGTTCTCTTTTGGCTTGCTAATCTGTGGAGAGCTGATTTAACTTCAGATTTTTTCTCTTCATCTCTTTCAATCACTTCTGACACCATGTATTGATTTCTTTGTGGGTTCAATGACGAGACATTTATGAAAGAAGATGTCTTTTAATCTAAGTCTGTTCAACTCTTTATACAGCATTTACAGGAGACACGATGCTAGTGATGCATCTAGAACGAAACTGAAACCAAACTAAACTGCCTTGCTTGTCTCGGTCACATGCCCTCTGCTGGTCAGGCACAAGCAATCAATACATGCAAACATGCTGATAAGGCATCATAATCAAACAGGCAAATACCATCTCTATTTGCTGATATCATTACAGAATGTACTCTACTTTTGGTTTCATTGATGAAATCACAGGGGGGTTGATTTTCAGTGTGCCGTGAGGCGGGCTTTTAGGCGTGCGGGGGGCAAAAATCCCGAATTTGGGGGTCCCGACACCATCCCGCCCAAAACCCGCCTCCACGTAAGTTTCAAAGGAGGCGGGTACCCGCCCCGCACTGGGACCCGCCGACCTGAGGCGGGAAGGGATTAGTGCCAATTAACTGCCTGTTAACAGGTAGTTAACAGGCAGTTTTAAGCCTAATCCCTATTTTGAGGGGTGTCGTGTGGGATTCCCGACGGCTCCAAACCACGCCAGGTTACAGGAGGCGGGCCGTCGGGTTGAAGGACTTGGAGGGGTCGAGATGTCGGCGTTCAGGTGAGTGATGGGTGCATGAGTGCAAAGGTAAGTGTGTTTGGTGTGTGTAAAGTGTGTAAAGAAGTTTAAATTACCTGTACTTACCTTTACAGCCTTCCTTCCTCTAGGCGTCGGGAGTCCATCATTCAGCTGGCACAGAAAGCAGAATGGCCGCGAGCTGTCAAAAGTGACAGCCTTCAGCTTTCAGTGCCGGCGAGATTTCTAACTGAGTCTGCGTAGAAGGACTCAGGTTAGAAGTGAGACTGTCAGTGTTTGACAGCTTCAAACAGCTGTGAAACACTGATATTTCATCTGTCAACACGTCTTGACAGGTGAAATTTCAGTCTGTAACGTCACCTGTTGCCGGGTGGCCCTTAATTGGCCTGCTGAGCCCGCTGGGCGGGTTCAACAAGGTCAATCAAGGGGAAATCGCGTGGATTGGCCGCATCTCGATGGAGGTGGGACTAAAACCCGAAAGTTATAGTCCCACCTCCTTCCCGACTTCTGAATGAAAATCCAGCCCAGGGTGTCAACCACTGTTACAAAGCAGACATTCTCTACTCTGCACGCACTGTGGCTTTTGACAGTCAATTGTTAAAATCTTTACAGTCTCAAGAACTGACTTCTGAAAATGTTAAACTGCTTGCAGCGGTTGAAATCAATGTAAAATAAAATTTTTGACCTTCACAAGCACACAATGGGGCACCACAGTTTC
Source organism: Somniosus microcephalus (assembly GCF_052327205.1). Classification (NCBI taxonomy): domain Eukaryota; kingdom Metazoa; phylum Chordata; class Chondrichthyes; order Squaliformes; family Somniosidae; genus Somniosus; species Somniosus microcephalus. The sequence continues at coordinate 10,296,313 of NC_140992.1, forward strand.
AGGAGAATAACAAATCAGCTTTAATTTAAATCATGGATTGCAAGCCCCCAGCTCTCGTCGCTCCCCCGGTGATTTATAAACTATTGCAGTAAACTGGGATCATCCAGTGTACACTAACACATGCAATGTGCGTGCTGTGTCAGTATCAGTGCTAATTTTACCTCATAATACTTGTTTCGATAGGTGCATCCACATTCTTTGTAGGGAACACACTGGAAATCGCTGAGCACAAAGCCTGGCAGACATTCACAGCCCTCTAGAATGGGTGGTTCACAGTCTGATGGAGCAGCAAGATTACCACAGGAAGCAGGACAGGCTGTCATCTGCATATTGTATCGGCTGTTTGCTGGACATGCCATTGCTGTGGATTGTAATAAGGCAAATATTCATTGCAAGCTTGAAGACACACAAAACCCTAAGCTACAAATTTTAAGTAAATGAGTTTACGCCTGCAGTAAAATAGTAGATGAAGGAATACCATATGAACGTGTCAAGCCTTTCTCCACTCATATTGCCAAGTCATTTCCTGGCTCGAACTTCCTAACTGGGGCGAGCCTTGGCTTAGCGGTAGCATTCCTGCCTCTGAGTCAGAAGGTTCAAGCCCCACTTCAGACAGCCCCGTGGAGTGGAGACGAGAGTTCTGGTCTCTGAATACTGGGTTGACATCCAGCAGGGTACTCGTGTACGATGGGAGTGGAGTGGCAACCCCCGTTCACTGATTGCACCTAGCCACCACCCATCCAGTCAGGCTAATGACCGGGCCACTTAAAAAGGGTCTTTGTTATGGAAACAACCCAGAACATGGTTTGTTAGATGTAGAAACAGTAGAAGAATTTGTCTCGTTTGTTGCTAGGCATGAAAGGGAAGAAGAATTTCCTGACTAATCCTTTAGTTAAATATACTTATTGATTATTGATATATTAAAGTGCAATAAAAATGATTCAACTTCAGGATTGATTACTATGGACCCAAATTCAGTCCATGCCCACATGCAGCAAGACCTGGATAACATTCAGGCTTGGGCTGTTAAGTGGCAGGTAACATTTGCGTCACATAATTGTCAGGCAATGACTATCTCCAACAAGCGAAAGTCTAACCACTGCCCCATGACATTAAACGGCATTACCATCGCCAAATCCCCCACCGTCAACATCCTGGGAGTTCACCTTTGACCAGAAACTTAGCTGGACCAACCACAGAAATACTGTGGCAACAAGAGCAGGTATTCTGCGACGAGTGTCTCATCTCCTGACTCCCCAAAGCCTTTCCACCATCTACAGGGCACAAGACGCGAGTGTGAAGGAATACTCTCCACTTGCCTGGATGAGTGCAGCTCCAACAACATTCAAGAAGCTCAACACCATCCAGGACAAAGCAGCTCGCTTGATTGGCACCCCATCCACCACCTTAAACATTCACTCCCTCCACCACCGGCGCACTGTCGCTGCAGTGTGTACCATCTACAAGATGCACTGCAGCAACTCGCCAAGGCTTCTTCGGCAGCATCTCCCAAATCAGCGACCTCTTCCACCTAGAAGGACAAGGGCAGCAGGCGCATGGGAACACCGTCACCTGCAAGTTCCACTCCAAGTTACACACCATCCTGACTTGGAAATATATCGCTGTTCCTTCATCGTCACTGGGTCAAAATCCTGGAACTCCCTCCCTAACGGCACTGTAGGAGTACCTTCACCACAAGCACTGCAGCGGTTCAAGAAGGCAGCTCACCACCGCCTTCTCGAGGGCAATTAGGGATGGGCAATAAATGCTGGCCTTGCCAGCGACGCCCACATCTCATGAACAAAAAAAAATTGCCTCGAATGGTTCTGCTGGAGTCTCACCATAACTCTGGTAGAAGTCTGGCGGAATGGCTGAGTAAAAGATCAGGACCTGGATACAGTGGGTCCTGACCTCAGTTGGGAATTCTTGTTCAGCCTCGTAAGGGGCAGAGCCCCAGTCTGTTTTGCAAGGCCATTTATTGGGAGAAATAGGGACTCTCTACGCTATGAGTGCCCACTTCCCTGGCCCATAAGGGATCCAGTGTAAAACTAGGGCATGATACCCCATGGTCCTGCCGCCTACCTCATTAGGCAAGTGAAGCCTACCAGAAGGGTGAAAGTGAACCCCACTGGAAAAGTGTGTGTGGGGAGGGGGGGGCGGCGGCGTTGGAGCTAGGGAAGAAGCATGGATCCCTGAAGATAATGAGAATTTTTATAGATCGGCCCCCTTACACGGTGGATGGATGGCTAGGAGGAGACGTTGGGGATCTCCGAGGAGGCGGGAACCAGGGCAAGCCCCTCGATGATGGCATATTTTGATATGCAGTAATGGAGACCCAGGGCAATTCAGAACTAAGTTATTGTGGAGGTGGCATTGGACCTCGTTGTGACCATTTTCTGGGTGGAAAGCTGGTGCAAGAAATCCAATTTACAGCCTTCCGGACTCAATATCGAGTTCAACAATTTCAGATCATAACCTCGGCCCCTATTACATTTTTATAATTTTTTTATCCACACCTTTGTTTTGTGCCCTTCCCCCCTTTTTTCTCTCCCACATGGCAGCTGTCTCCCATTCTGCCAGCGCATTTCACACTTCACACTGCATCCATTTAATAAACATCTCGAGCCGTCTTTTGTCTCCACTAGTCCTATCACCACCTCGTCTGGTTTTGAATACCTCTTAATGTCTCTTCACTTCTCTTTTGTTCTCTCATCCCCATTTCCCAGCCCCCAGACTGGCCTTTTAATCTGTTTCATTCCCTGTGCTTTTTCAGTCCTGACGAAGGGTCTTCGACCCGAAACGTTGACTCTGTTTCTCTCTCCACGGATGTTGCCCTGGCCTGCTGAGTTTTTCCAGCATTTCTGTTGTTATTAGGGGGACACCTGTTAGGCCCAAATTGCATGGGAAATACATCTGATGTCATATTGATTTGGGTGCTGTAGAGACGCCCCCTGTGGCCACCTAAAACTGACGTTAGGCTCCTTGAATATACCAATAACAGGCCTAACCCATGTATTAGGACCCAAACTGAGAATTGGTCTGCCCTGAATGCTGCAGGCCCGATTACCTGCTCTATGTGCGGCCTAACCAGCGGTCCTTAACGGGCTGCTGGAGGCCGCCTCCAAAAAGGTACATTTTTCTGAAAATACTTAAAATGCGGAGCCAGGCGTATCAGGGGTGCTCCTCCCAGCTCCACATAAAAACCGCAGGCTGCTGTTGGCCACCGCCCCTTCGCGGCCGGTGAGCTTGCCAGCGCTATACTCTATTGAGGCCAGCGGACCAATTTGCCAGATGAGGTGTGAAATGCGCTGGCAGAATGAGAGACAGCTGCCATGTGGGAGAGAAAAAAAGGGTGAAGGGCACAAAACAAAGGTGTGGATAAAAAATATATGTAAAAATGTAATAGGGGCCGAGGTTATTTCACACCTCATCTAGAGCCGTCTTTTGTCTCCACCAGTCCTATCACCATCTCGTCTGGTTTTGAATACCTCTTAATGTCTCTTCACTTCTCTTTTGTTCTCTCATCCCCATTTCCCAGCCCCCAAACTGGCCTTTTAATCTGTTTCATTTCCTGTGTTTTTTCTCAGTCCTGACGACGGGTTTTGACCCGAAACGTTGACTCTATTTCTCTCTCCACGGATGTTGCCTGGCTTGCTGAGTTTTTCCAGCATTTTCTGTTGTTATTTTGGATTTCCAGCATCCGCAGTATTTTGCTATCGCCTGAATTAGAAACTTTACTCCATGGTCACTTAATTGCATTTGAATCCACTGACTGACTGATACATTTCACGCCCCTATTTCACGTGAGAAATGTTCAAAAAACACTTTTTTTTTTAAACAGATGCCTTGAATAATTTAAACGCTGCAATCTGATCTCGATATTCAGTCGACAGAAACTTTCCACTGTCAGAACAAAAACTGGGAAAAGACATGAATAAAACTTGCATGTAAAATTACAAGAATAATTACAAATCTTACAAAAGCAAAATTCTGCTGGAAATCTGAAATAAAAACAGAAAATGGTGGAATTATTCAGCAGGTGAGGCAGCATCTGTGGAGCGAGAAACAGAGTTAACGTTTCAGGTCGATGATCTTTCATCAGAACTTATAAATCTTAATTATTCAGTTGTTAATGTTGCATTCACACTACAAGTTAGCACAGCTAAACTTGTAGAGTGTAAATCGGGTAGCAGGACCCGAAATGACTCTGGTGCGACACAGAGTGAGAATACATCATCCAGGGAGTCTCGCTCCTCCTTCTCTAGTGTCAGTTGTGGCCCCAACTCTGCATTTACATGATAGCTGCAGCGTTGGTGCAAAGCAAACTGCTTCACATTAACGCTATAGTGTGAAAGCACCCCAACCGTACTCGAACATCAGAAAAAGCTGGAAAAACTCAGCAGGCCAGGCAACATCCGTGGAGAGAGAAATAGAGTCAACGTTTCGGGTCAAACCCTTTGTCAAGACTGGAAAAGCACAGGAAATGAAATAGATTGAAAGGCCAGGCTGGGAGAGAACAAAACAGAAGTGAAGAGACTTTAAGAGGTATTCAAAACGAGACGAGATGGTGATAGGACTAGTGGAGACAAAAGACGGCTCTAGATTACTCGAACATCGCCTGCCTCACAAAACAAAAGATATAAAGAGAATGTAACAATGCAGTCCCTACCACAGTGGGTGTCTTTCCTCCACTCTCCCAGAGTGGCTTCTTGCTCCTGACAGTGCAGTGCATATAGTTCCAGGTTGGGACACAGCGTCTCAGCGATATTAAACAAGGTGCACATGCTAAAGATGCAGCTCCTAGAATGGAAAATGGTCACTTAAATTGTAGGAAAACTATCGTTCTCATTCACCATATAATGTGACGAACTAAGTGTATTCCCTTTGCACAGGTGCAGCAGAAAATCTTTAAAATCAGCGTGGGGCCAGGAATGCAGAATGAGGCCAACTGGTGCTTCTAGCAGTGAATAAGGGAATTCTGTGGCATGCAGAAGTATTGTCTTCTGCATCCTGCGTGGCAGTTCAGAATTTGTTTCTTTTTCTTTCTATTCCTCTATCCTCTCTCCCCACACAAGGCTACATCGATGACCACAAGAACAAGCACTTCACAGTCTGCGCCAGGTATCTTTAACAAGCTATTGTTATTTGCCTTTCAATGAGTGCAAGACACAGACTAACACTGGAAAGGGACATTTTTGTTCATTTCTGTCTACTAGTGGCCTTGTTCAACTGTTTACTCATATTCACTTTATACCCAAACAAAAATATAGTTTTTAGTTAAAATCTTAGATTTTGTGAGTCTGTGTATGTGTAAAAGGCTGATTGCATAGACGGTTATAAGACAGCCAGGTGAAGTATCCAACATGGTGAGGATTGTTAGATTTGTGAAATGATACAACTTCCATTCATACAGAGCCTTTAACCTAGTAAAACGTCCCAAGGCGCTTCACAGGTGCGCTAGCAGACAAAATCTGACTCCGAGCCACAAAAGGAGATATTAGGACAGGTGACCAAAAGCATGGTCAAAGAGGTAGGTTTTAAGGAGGGTCTTAAAGGAGAAGAAAGACGTGGAGAGGTGGAGAGGTTTAAGGAGGGAATTCCAGAGCTTAGGGCCTCAGCAGCTGAAGGCACGGCCGCCAATGGTGGGGCGATGAAAATCAGGGATGCGCAAGAGGCCAGAACTGGAGGAGCGCAGAGATCTCGGGGGGTTGTAGGGCTGGAGGAGGTTACAGAGATAGGGAGGAGGTGAGGCCATGGTGGGATTTGAAAACAGGGATGAGAATTTTAAAATTGAGGCATTGCCGGACTGGGAGCCAGTGTAGGTTGGCGAGCACAGGGGGTGATGGGTGAACGGGAACTTGGTGTGAATCAGGGTATGGGCAATGCTGGTAGTCAATCTGTATGTTCAGTGCATCAAAATATACATAGAAACATAGAAGATAGGAGCAGGAGTAGGCCATTCGGCCCCTCGAGCCTGCTCCGCCATTCAATGAGATCATGGCTGATCATACGATTCTTACATTTGGTACTGCTCTGGTGAGATGAATCTGTGACAGTCGCTGAACGGACCAACTGGATCAGAGATGATTCCGCAGTAGCTGGTGCTGTTTACGAGCTTCAGTTGAGCTTTGCTGCACTGCAAGTCAAACCCAGTGTCTAATTCAATATGTTCAAGGTCTTCATCTGTATTAGAGTTTCGCCTGCGTTCAGATAACAAGCAATAAAAAGATTCATAACAAACAAAAGAAACAGCTGCACCTTGGACTGGATTCAGATTTAGCGTCTCAATCTACATGTGAACCAGAGGCATTCATCATGAGAATCACCTGTTCATCCATGAATGAATTTGCCATTCAAGCAGAGCACATTAATTTGCATCTGGTTGAAAGGCAGACTCGCGTTTCTCCAGCGCCTTTCACGGCCTCAGGACGTCCCAAAGCACTTTACAGCCAATGAAGTACTTTTTGAAGTGTAGTCACTGTTGTAACGTGGGAAACGTGGCAGCCAATTGTGCACAGCAAGCTCCCACAAACAGCAATGTGATAATGACCAGATAATCTGTTTTCGTGATGTTGACTGAGGGATAAATATTGGCCAGGACAGTGGGGAGAACCTCCCTGCTCTTCTTCGAAGTAGTGCCGTGGGATCTTTTACGTCTACCTGAGCAACCAGACAGGGCCTCGGTTTAACATTTCATCCAAAAGACGGCACCTCCGACAGTGCAGCACTCCCTCAGTATTGCACTGGAGTGTCAGCCTGGATTTTTGTGCTCAAAAAATTGGTTGAATGGAAGTTCTTACAAAAATGAGGGATAAGGAATATATTCCTTTTCCATTTCTTCGAAACCCAAACCACAGCATCTTTAGCTTAGAGTTACTTCATAGGTGAATACAGCTATACTATGTGCTCAGATCACCTTCTCTTCGTATGTGCCTGGTATCTGGTTTTAGCAAGAGGAAACAATGGGGGTACTTTTCCAAGCATGCGATGGCAGTGAGGAACCTTGCTCAGAATCGCATGAGCACGCTGTCTGATTTTCCAACATGCCCTGTCAATGGGCAAAATTCCCTGCCGCCAGCATGCAATCAGAAAATTACTCCAAATGATTCTCTGATGTAGTCTACACCTGAATCATTAACCTGTCTTGTTTCTTCTCAAATGCTGATGGACCTGCTGTGTGTTTCCAGCCTTTTCCATTTTATCACATTCTCCATTGTTATGCTGGGATTCACAAAACAGACCTTCAAAGTAAAAAAAAGTGAGGACTGTCTCTGTGGGCCATTTTTAAAGAGTGTGTGTGTGTGTGTGTATATGCACGTTAATCTCTATAATTCCCTAAAACAAGGTTAACTGTGCAGGAGTGGAGCTGACAGCATTTAGCGGTTCTCCCTCACTTAGCCATAATCCTTAGAAAAATTGCGGGTCTTTGAATCTGTTGTCAGGTTAAGGCCTCACGTTCCTGCAACATGGGGAGCCTGTCCAATACATTTACACTGGTTGGAAATCGGATATTCGCTGCGTAGCGAAATGCAGCTGCCCTACACAGACTGACACCTGACTAAAATATTTACGAGGGGGAGCGTGCTGCATGGAGGTTGTTTTCTAGATAGGAACAAGTTTAATCGGCATGCGAGAAGCAACTTCAACTGCAACAGCCTTGCAAGATTGCCGACTGGAACCTCTCTTACCGAGTTAGAGTTACAGTTAACAATTTACTGTGATTACGATGTTGCATCAACAGTTGTGGCTGATCTCACTGCTAGCACAGTGCTATTGTAAATAGTACTACAAAAACTATACATTCTGAACACAGTAGCAATAAACTGGTATTTTACCTGACATACACAGGTGCAAATTTTTGAAGCCGATTTTTTATTTATTGCACAAATCGTTCGACAATATTGCAGATGTTATGATGGACAGACAGTTCAGTAAAGCCTATTGTGAATCAGTGTAATCACTTGACGTCCCCCCTCACATCTCTACACCCTAACTCACATTCTACCAATTGTCATAAGTTCATCAGCTTTTACACACATACCTCTGTCTACCTGCACCTTCTGGCTCACCAGTTGTAGGTCTATTTCTGTCAACACCCCAACTTTCACCAAAATGTTTCACTTACGTAATTCTTGTTCCATCAGGTTTCAGGAGGTCATTTTTGCTCTTTCCCTCAAAATTACCACATAATCCTCGAATCCATTTCTTGTAGGTAACAGGAAGAGTGATATCTAGAAAGAGAGAGCACAAATTAATATTTGAAAATTCCCTACAATGGTAATAATTATTTTAGATTATGGCCTTCATCCATAATCTTATTTCATGTCAGATAATATAATTTCTCATAAGGCAGGAGGAACCTCTTTACCCAGAGAGTGGTTAGAATGTGGAACTTACTACCACAGGGAGTGGTTGAGGCGAATAGTATAGATGCATTTAAGGGGGAAGTAAGATAAACACACGAGGGGAAAGGAATAGAAGGATATGCTGATGGGGTGAGATGAAGAGAGGTGGGAGGAGCCTCGCGTGGAGCAGAAACACCGGCACGGACCTGTTGGGCCGAATGGCCTGTTTCTGTGCTGTGAATTCTGTGTAATTCTATGTACAGTAAACTCTTTCGTATCCGGCACCAACGGGACCGGGATGGTGCCGGTTGATGAAAAATTCCGGATAACAGAGAGGTAGGCAATTTTTAACACAAAAAAAATAAAAACCATGGACTAACTCAGCCACCGCGGGAAACTCGGTCTCGGAAAAACGAAAAATGGAAGGATTTGGCAAGATTACCAATTATCTATTTTGCCGGTTATTAAAGAATTCCGGATGATTAAGTGCCGTTTAAACAAGAGTTTACTGTAATTGTTAACACTGCAGTCCCAATATCTATCTCTGAGTCTCAAATACTCCATTTGAACTGTCGGTTCCTATGTTGCTGGGAATATTGTCCGTGGAGAACAGCCAACTGTGATTGAACTGTGGAGATACGAGGATAGGTGAACGTTCTGGAATTTTGCTGGATTCCCTTTAAGAATATAAGAATTTAAGAACATAAGAAAAAGGAGCGGGAGTCGGCCATTTGGCCCTTCAAGTCTGCTCCGCCGTTCAATGAGATCATGGCTGATCTTCTACCTCATCTCCACTTTCCTGCACTATCCCCATATCCCTTGATTCCCTTCATATTCAAAAATCTCTCGATCTCTGTCTTGAATATACTCAACGACTGAGCCTCCACAGCCCTCTGGGGTAGAGAATTCCAAAAACTCACCGCCCTCTCTGTAAAGAAATTTCTCCTCATCTCAGTCCTAAATGGCCGACCCCTTATTCTGAGACTATGACCCCTGGTTCTAGACTCCCCAGCCAGGGGAAACATCCTCCCTGCATCTACCCTGTCAAGTCCTGTAAGAATTTTGTATGTTTCAATGAGATCACCTTCTTCTTCAAAATTCGAGAGAATACAGGCCTAGTCTACTCAATCTCTCCCCATAGGACAACCCCCCCATCCCAGGAACCAGTCTGGTGAACCTTTGTTGCACTCCCTCTATGGCAAGTATATCCTTCCTTAGGTAAAGAGACCAAAACTGTACACAATACCTCAGGTGTGGTCTCACCAGAGCCCTATATAATTGCAGCAAGACGTCTTTACTCTTGTACTCAAATCCTCTTGTAATAAAGGCCAACATACCATTTGCTTTCCTAATTGCTTGCTGTACCTGCATGTTAACTTTCAGTGATTCGTGTACAAGGACACCCAGGTCCCTCTGAACACCAACATTTCCCAATCTCTCTCCATTTAAAAAATACTCTGCTTTTCTATTATTCCTACCAAAGTGGACAACTTCACATTTCTCCACATTATATTCCATTTACCATGTGCTTGCCCACTCACTTAGCCTGTCTATATCCCCTTGAAGCCTTCTTGCATCCTCCTCAAATGACAAACAATGCATCCACTATCTCTATAGCCACCTCGTTCAATACCCTAGGATGTAGGCCAGGAGGTCCAGGGGATTTATCGGCTTTCAGTCTCATTAATTTCTCCAGTACTATTTTTTTTACTAATACTACTTTCTTTCAGTTCTTCATTCTCGCTACAGCCTTGGTTCTCCATTATTTCTGGGAAGTTTTTGCGTCTTCTTCCCTGAAGACAGACACAAAAGCATTTGTTTAATTTCTCTGCCATTTCCTTATTCCCCATTATAATTTCGCCTGTCTCAGCCTGTAAGGGACCCACATTTACTTTTGTTAATCTTTTCCTTTTTACATACCTTTAGAAGCTTTTACAGTCTGTTTTTGTCTCTCTTGCTAGTTTACTCTCATATTCTATTTTCCCTTTCTTTATCAATTTCTTGGTCCTCCTTTGCTGAATTCTAAAATCCTCCTAATCCTCAGGCTTACTACTCTTTTTGGCAACATTATAAGCCTCTTCCTTTGCTCTAACACTATCTTTAACTTCTCTTGTTAGCCACGTTGGACCACTTTTCCTGTGGGGTTTTTGTGCCTTAAAGGAATGTATATTTGTTGTAAATTATGTATTAATTCTTTAAATGCTAGCCATTGCGTCTCTACTGTCATACCTTTTAATGTAGTTTCCCAATCTACCTTAGCTAACTCGTCCCTCATACCTACATAGTTTGCTTTGTTTAGATTTAAGACTCTAGCTTCAGATTTAACTAAATCCACTTTCAAACTCAATATAAAATTCTATCATATTATGGTCACTCTTACCTAAAGGCCCCTTTACTACAAGGTTATTAATTAACCCTTTCTCATTGCACAATACTAGATCTAAAACAGTCTGTTCCCTAGTTGGCTCCTCAACATACTGATCTAGAAGACTATCTTGCATACATTCCATGAATTCGTCCTCCACACTATTACTGCAAATTTGGTTTGCCCAGTCTATATGTAGATTAAAGTCCCCCATGATTACTGTATTACCCTTGTTACATGCGCCTCTAATTTCCTGATTTATACTCTGCCCTACGTTACAACTACTATTTGACGGCCTATAAACAACTCCCACCGATGTTCTGCCCCTTTAAGGACCAGACTTGACCATTACAGGGCTAGTACAAAAGCAAAATACTGCGGATGCTGGAAATCTGAAATAAAAACAGAAAATGCTGGAAATACTCAGCAGGTATATATTTAGCAGAGAGAAACAGAGTTAATGTTTCAGGTCGATGGCTTTTCATCAAAACTGCAAAAAGTTAGAGATGTAACTGATTTTAATTAAGTGCAGGGCAGGGAAAGGGCGGGGAGGAAAGATCAAAAGGGAAGGTCTGTGATAGGGTGGAAGGCAGGAGAGATTAAAGGTACGATAGGTATTAGAGGGCTAGATCTTTTTAGACCAAACAGATACATAAAAAGCAAATATATTATAAAATAAAAGTTTCAAAAGATTTTCGAAAGCTCTCCTCCAGCTAGTCAGGGCTCAGGTCCAGACAGAAAGGCTTGTTGTGGTGTGCTGCAGTAATTGAGTTGTGCATGCGTATACTTGGTAGAAAATACGCTGGATCATCTGCACACCACTTTTGTAAAGGGACAGTATCTGAGCCTACCAAACAAAATTGTTAACATGCCTTAAGCTGAATTAGTGCTTCATCCTTTAAGTAGTAATCCCTGTCAAAATTATAAAGTCGTGTTGTGGTTTCAAGACTAGCCGTTCAGCTGATTAACCAGTTTTTAGTGAAGGGATTCAGTCTATAGCACAATTTATTCCACAATTTTTTTAAAATTAATTTGCCAAACATTCGGAGAAAATAATGGAATTTGTGTCAAAAGCAGTTAGTCGCTTGCACAAGTGGTTGCATTAAGGAAAATAAGAGAGGGTTAGTCAATATTTCTTTGCAGTGGCACAAAGACATGAATCTTCATTATAACAGGTTGCAGCAGTTCACATTCAGTCAGTTAATCTTCTTTTGAAACTCAGATTCAACTTTAGTCGAGAGTGCAGTCACTGAGGAGCCTATCAAAAGTAATGACCATTCCTTGTTGCTGGGGGCATCGCATTCAGCAAGCAATTATTGGTTTTAAACTTTCAGAGAACATCAATACTGTAGTGCAACCACCCTAAGTGAAGTCCACCTCAGTCTTTACATTAATAAATCACTTAGACGCCTAATATTACTGCTGGTCTGGACATAAAAATAATACCTTTTAGATGATTATATTGCAATAATTATTTAATAAGGCATGGTACAGAGAGACAAGTGCAATCATATGATCAGATTAGCAATGATCTTGCCTACTACAGGTAAACTTTCCTAGGTTTATTAGTTCCGATCCCCTTCATTTTTTAAAAATGTATTCATTCAAGGGATGCGGACGTCGACAGAAGGCCAGCATTTATTGCCCATCCCTAATTGCCCTCGAGAAGCTGGTGGTGAGCCGCCATCTTGAATATAACTGAGTGGCTTGCTAGGCCATTTCAGAGGGCAGTTAAGAGTCAACCACATTGCTATGGGTCTGGAGTCACATATAGGCCAGACCGGGTAAGGACGGCAGATTTCCTTCCCTAAAGGACATTAGTGAACCAGATGGGTTTTTGCTCCAATCCTGTAGTTTCATTGTCACCATTACTGATACTAGCTTTTTATTCCAGATTTATTTAATTAACTGAATTTAAATTCCCCAGCTGCCGTAGTGGGATTTGAACTCACTTCTCTGGATTATTAGTCCAGGCCTCTGAATTACTAGTCCAGTAACATAACCACTATGCTACCGGACCCCTGATTTCAGCTGATTTTCTTCACTCCTCTCTTGCAGACTTTGGCTCTTCGTTGATATGCAGCTCCATGGGCACTGGTTACCTTGCCCAAGTGCTCATTCTTCATATGTGAATCTATTCAATTGCGAAGGGCACCAGAGGCAAATCTGAATCTGTTCTTATAGAATCATAGAAGTTTCCAGCACAGAAGAAACATATAAAATTCTGAGGGGGATTGACAGGGTAGATGCTGAGAGGTTGTTTCCCCCTGGCTGGAGAGTCTAGTACTTGGGGGGCATAGTCTCAGGATAAGGGGTTGGCCATTTAAGGCTGAGATGAGACATTTCTTCACTCAGAGGGTTGTGAATCTTAGGAATTCTCTACCTCAAAGGGCTGAGGATGCTGAGTCATTGAGTATATTCAAGGCTAAGATAGATAGATTTAGGGACTCTAGGGGAATCAGGGCAGTGGAGTTGAGGTCGAAGAACAGCCATGATGTTACTGAGTGGCGGAGCAGGCTCGAGGGGTCCTACGGCCCTCTTCCTAATTGCTCCTGTTCCTAATTCTTATGTTCTTAAGGCATCTGTTGCAAGCACACACACACACAAGCATGTGCATACACACGCACTCTTCTGGGAGGGGTTCACTGGATAACAAACAGGAAGACCACCTCTGGATGATTTTCTCTTCCCTAACCAGGAACCATTGAAATTACTTATCGCACTGTGACCTCCGCTCCTGCTGAGATCCGCTAACTTAACACAAAGGGGATTGAGCCGGGGACCGACCTTATTTACATGGCTCAGTGTCTTGACCAGGTGAAACCCTGGGCAGAATTACTTTTTACATTTTAATGTAAAGAAGGAAGTCACAGCAGGTTATTGTTACTAATGTCAATAAAGATGAATGTGCTGATATATTTCATGGGTTTAGAAAAATTTCTACAGAATACCTGGAATTGGATAAATGCTTGAAAAGGAAATATTTGCAGAGTGGTGGAAGAAGATTCAATAGTAACTTTCAAAAGGGAATTGAATAAATACTGGAAAGGAAAAAATTTGCAGGGCTCTGGGGAAAGAGCAGGGGGTGGTGGGGCTAATTGGAGAGTTCTTTCAAAGAGCCGGCACTGATACGATGGGCTGAATGGCCTCCTTCTGTGCTGTATAATTCTAATACCTGAGTTTATATGATAGCAACAAGGCCAGACTGTTTTTGTAACTCTGAATGTCCACTCCCCTGAGTGCTGCTATCTTCAGTAAGGCTGTCTAACACAGAAGCACTGCTATAAATGCAATTTTAATTGGCTGGATGCAAGGTTAGCTGGCGAATCAGTAGTTAATACTGAAGATCAATTGATGCTGTAGTTTGCTAACATTCAAAACCTTAAATTATACCCTTGTAAAGATTTTACTTGCATCAAGCTGAATTCACCGTCATTTCCAACTATAACTAACACAGTACCTGCGTTATCTTTCTCATCAAAGCTGACAGCTAGGCCGAAGTCCGTTTCCAGATGAAGCCTGTTGGATCTCTGGTAGATTCGAAGACCATCATGGGGCTGAGCTGGGGGCTTTACCATTTCACCATCCACCTGTAAGAAAGCCATTCATTCCTTACTGTCAACACTGTTGTTACAGATTACAGGAAACTCTTTTTTATCCGGCACCGACGGGACTGGCGTGGTGCCGGTTTATCAAAAAGTCCGGATTACAGAGAGTTAGAGTTAAAAGGTACGAGAGCTCGTACACAGCAACAAATCCAGGCTTCCCTGTTGCTTAGCAACAGCTGCAAGAAGCCCGACCACAGACCAAGCGTCCCTGTTGCTTAGCAACGAGTGCAGGAACCCCCGATTACACAGCCAAGAATCAAGAAACGGCCACTAATATGAAGAAAAACTTAACTGAACCTACTCCTGCATTTTGCCGGTTAACCGAGATTTCCAGTTGTTTGGGTGCCGGTAAATCGAGAGTTTCCTGTACTTACCTGCATTTTTATTTTTCATTGCAGCTAAATGGAGTCGCTCTTGAGGTTTTAATGTGTTTTTGATCCTTTTATTTTAAATACTTTCTATTTAAAAAATGTACTTAAAACATGGAGGATATAAAAACAACATAAGTGTCTGACGTGAAATAGAGAATCAGCTTTAAAACCAGTCATGTAAGCAACACAGTAAACCACGAACAATGACGGACAGGCAAAGACCCTCTCTGGTCCATCGAGCCTGTCCCGCAACCGGCGACTCTGCAATGGTGCTGCTTGAAAAGTTAAAATAGGGAATTATTCTGTGGCCTAGGTTTTCCGCTCACGTTACGCTGGCTTGCCAACTCACCACAAGTTTCCGCTTCTCCTTGAATTGAACAGTATGGTTATACACTTCGATAAAGATCTCTTGCAGGCGAGCAATGCCTTTCCTTTCCTTCAGAGGTGCATTTTTGCCAACAATCCTGAACTCCTGCAGTCTGTCGGGAATGCCGGATGTTTCCGCCAAAGTGTAGAGACGCTTACCCGCGAAGTGATGGACCAAACCATCGAAGGCCAAGTAATATGGGTCTCCCCCAACAGCACACTTACTGAACCCTGAGAAAGATAAAGACATTTAGAATCTTGCTAAGATCAAAGTGAGCTCTGTAGGTGCTCTTACTGACCTGATCTATAAAATATTTTGCTCACTGCAAAATCACCACATAATCACAGCCATAGCTTCACACTCCAAAGCTCAAACATAACTTATAAATGCTCATTCCAGTAGTAATGCAATCTGTCGAGCTTGGTCACTGTGATGCATTGAGATGGCCACTAATGAGCATTATAAGGATGTTACTTTGTCAAATTTACACGATAGGATGATTTGGGAGGGAAGCTCAAGTAAAAATCATACACTAACAAGAGAGAAGAAAATGTCAGGGACAGAGAGGAGGAGGTTCATAGAAAGTTTACAGCACAGTAGGAGACTATTTTTTTCCTTCAGGTACTTATCCAATTCCCTTTTGAAAGCTGTGATTGAGTCTGCCTCCACCACCCTTTCAGGCAGTGTATTCCAGATCCTCACCACTCGCTGTGTAAAAAAGTTTTTCCTCATGTTGCCTTTGGTTCTTTTGCCAATCACCTTAAATCTGTGTCCTCTGGTTCTCGACCCTTCCGCCAATGGGAACAGTTTCTCTCCATCTACTCTGTCTAGACCCCTCATGATTTTGTACACCTCCATCAAATCTCCTCTCAACCTTCTCTGCTCTAAGGAGAACAACCCCAGCTTCTCCAGTCTATCCATATAACTGAAGCTCCTCATCCCTAGAATCATTCTCGTAAATCTTTTCTGCACGTTAAGGCCTTCACATCCTTCCTAAAGTGCGGTGCCCAGAATTGGGCACAATATTCCAGTTGAGGCCGAACCAGTGTTTTGTAGAGGTTCATCATAACTTTCTGTAGAGACATTCCTGATTACCATCTAGTGGCCCCTACTACAAAGTGAATGCATGCAAACATCAAAGACAGCATCTGGCTCAACTGTGATGCCCTCCACAGTTAAATATGCTGTAGACTCTCAGGGGGAATTCAGTGGGTTGTGCCTCCCGTAAGCGCCTTAAGAGGGCGCTAACGGGACGCAAACCAACTAGCGCCCGGGCGCGGCACTGCCCACGCCTCCCGCAAAATTCAGTGGGAGGTTAGTGGTGGCGCTAACTGGTAGCGCCCTGCGCTGCTGGCGATGACATCATTGGTGTGCGCAGCGCCCCGCTCATGCCCCGGCCATGATCTTCGGGAGCGCCCCCGACTTACCGCTGGACGCTATGTCCGACGGGGTCAGGGGGATGTACCTGCAGCCAGGGAGGCGCAATTTAAAGGCGAGGTGCGGGGCGGCCATTTTTGTTGCTGGCCGCCTGCCAGCTCCTGCCTGCGCTCCCGTCCCAGACCTCCTGAAACGCCCTCCTCGCGGAGTGCTGGCTGCGCTCCAAGAGCCCGGCACTTCTCTTGGGTGCCGGGGCTCTTTTGCCTGCACTCCCGATCCCTGGGGGCCCAGCTGGGCCCCAGGTCGCGCTGCACTAGGCCCCTCCCCTTTAAGAAGGGGAGGAAGGCCTGCAATACTGCAACGCGACGTGCCGCAGCGCATAGCGCCGCAATATTGACTCACAGCGCCCCAAGAGGGATGCGGGGCGCTTCCAGTAGTGCCCCGCTTCCCTCTTGGGGCGCAACCACTCAATTTCCGGTGTGGGGACGCTAATTTTTCTGGCAAAGTTAGCGTTGGGGCGCTACTCAATTTTTAGCCCTCACTGTCTAGGCTCACACAAGAAGAAAAGACCCCTTGAGCAAGGTATCAGAGAGTGCCCAGTGCTGGTAGAACAATACCAAAGTAAGAACTAGTGGCTTTAGAAAAGGAAGTAAGAAAATTAGGGGATTTATCGAAGCACAAACTGCGTAAAATAATGTGCACATCTCTTAATTGCTAAAACTGACCAACAGAAGACAGCAGTGTAGCAATGAGTCAACTGGTTCACTCGCAAACACTTTACCCTCTTGGGGGAAATTACATTGGGTGAACATTTCACAGTCTGGTTTTATTAAAAACAATCCATCAAATGTTAATACATCCTGAAGAATATAGTCGATATGACTTTCAGTTACACACCAGTGGGTTTGCAGATATATTGCCCATTTTTCTTCAGGCTGCAGTTCTCATTAGGTCTACAGCCATAGTCTGCACAGTTTATCTCACTGCCTTTGTTACAGCTACATTCTTGGGCACAGTGTGGAGTCAGCCATATCTCTCCAAGCTGAAAGTTGGACACAAATGTTATTAAAGCTATATAAATACGCCCATAT
Organism: Somniosus microcephalus; assembly: GCF_052327205.1. Classification (NCBI taxonomy): domain Eukaryota; kingdom Metazoa; phylum Chordata; class Chondrichthyes; order Squaliformes; family Somniosidae; genus Somniosus; species Somniosus microcephalus. The sequence goes on from NC_140992.1 coordinate 10,313,837, forward strand.
GACTGGGCTATACAGTGCACATTTGTAGTAAGGAATGGTACACAACTTCCACCGATGCTTTACAATATCTTTACCAAAAAAAAACTCAACATCATTAATAATGAGCACCAATATCAGATAAAAACAAAAAATGCTGGAAATACACAGTAGGTCTATCAGACTCTGAAAAGAAAATTGACAGGCTAACATTCCATGTGGGACTCGTCGTCAGAACTTATTGTTCTGATTAAAGGGTCTGTTACAAGCTCACATGCTGTGGGCACCTTCTCAGGATCAGTAGCGCCAGTCTTTGCCTTAAGCGGTCTAAGCGAGTTACTTTTGCAGGAGTTGTCTCTCTCTGCCTTGTATCTAATTGTACGGTGGCATAACCCAGGGATGGAACAATAGCATCCCCTTGTGATCCAGACCAGATCTTCACATATTTCCCACATGTATTCCTTCAATCTCATCGCTAGTGGATCGAGTTACCGCTAGGTGAGACGGGCCTTGGTTCGAATCGTTGAGTTGCTTTATTTCACAGTAAGGTGGAACAGTAGTTATGATCAGATTCACTTAGTTCAATCGATACAATTTCTGGCCTTTCTGCCTCAGCAGCTTCTCTGTTGCAAAGTAAGCCTGCCTTTTAAGTGGCTGAAACTGTACTTTATTCCTGACTATCAAGAACATAAGAACATAATAAATAGGAGCAGGAGTCGGCCATTTGGCCCTTCGAGCCTGCTCCGCCATTCAATATGATCATGGCTGATCTTCTACCTCAACTCCATCTTCCTGCACTATCCCCATATCCCTTAATTCCCCAAAATTTATTGGCTTCTGTCTTGAATCTACTCAACGACTGATCATCCACAGCTCTCTGGGGTAGAGAATTCCAAAGATTCACAACCCTTTGAGTGAAGAAATTTCTCCTCATCTCACTCCTAAATGGCCAACCCCTTATCCTGAAACTGTGACTGTGACCCCGTGTTCTAGATTCCCCAGTCAGGGGAAACATTTTCTCAGCATTAACCCTGTCAAGTTCTTTAAGAATTTTATACGTTTCAATTAGATCACCTCTCATTTTTCTAAATTCTAAGGAATATAGGCCTAGTCTATTCAATCTCTCCTCATAGGGCAATCCCCTCATCCCAGGAACCAGTCCAGTGAACCTTCGCTGCACTCCCTCAAAGTCTTTCCTTAGGTAAGGAGACCAGAACTGTACACAGTACTCCAGGTGTGGCCTCACCAATGACCTGTATAATTGTACTAAAACTTCTTTACTCTTATGCTTTAATCCCTTTGTAACAAAAGCTAACATACCATTTGCTTTCCTAATTGCTTGCTGTACCTGCATGTTAACTTTTTGTGATTCGTGTGCAAGGACACCCAGGTCCCTCTGAATGCAAACATTTCCCAGTCTCTCACCATTCAAAAAATATTCTGCTTTTTTGTTTTTCCTACCAAAATAGATAACTTCACACGTCCCCACATTGTATTCCATTTGCCATGTTCTTGCCCACTCAGTCAACCTGTCTATATCTCTCTGCAGCCATTTTGCATCCCCCTCACAGCTTACTTTCCCACCTAACTTTGTATCATTAGCAAACTTGGATATGTTGCACTCAGTCCCTTAAATCTAAGTCATTAATATTGATTGTAAACAGCTGAGCTCAAGCACAGATCCTTGCGATATCCCGCTAGTTACAACTTGCCAACCCAAAAAGGTCCCGTTTATTCCTACTCTCTGTTTTCTGTCCATTAACCAATCCTCAATCTATGCTAATATATTACCCCCAATTCCCATGAGTCTTAATTTTGTGTAATAACTTCTTGTGTGGCACCTTATCAAATGTTTTTTGAAAATCCAAATACACTACATCCACTGGTTCCCCCTTATCCATTCTACTAGTTACATCTTCAAAAAACTCTTAATAGATTTGTCAAACACGATTTCCCTTTTATAAAACCATGTTGACTCTGCCTAATCATAATATGATTTTCTAAGTGCCCTGTTACCATGTCCCTAATAGTAGATTCTAGCATTTTGCCTACTACTGATGTCAGGCTAACGGGCCTATAGTTCCCCGTTTTTTCTCTTCCTCTTTTCTTAAATAGCGGGGTTATGTTTGCCACCTTCCAATCCTTGGGGACTGTTCTAGAGTCTAGGGAATTCTGGAAGATTAATCCCAGTGCATCCACTATCTCTGCAGCGACCTCTTGTAAAACCCTAGGATGCAGGTCGTCAGGTCCAGGGAATTTGTCGCCACTTAGTCCCATTAATTTCTCCAGTACTATGGCCTAGAAATTGAGTTTGCGCTGCGCCAGGGCTTTAGCGCCGGAAGTTAGCGCCGGCGCTAAGTCCCTTTGCGCGCGCCAAAAATTCAGTAGCGCCGCGCCCAAACGGCTGCCGGCGCTACTGAAGGGTTTTAGCGCCTGAAAACTGGCGCTATTCCGGCGCTGCGGCGCCCGCTGCGGTGCGGCAGGCTCGGGAAGTGCAGGCCTCCTCCTTCCGTTAAGGAGGAGCTGCCTGCACCCGGCCGCGGCCCGCGCAAATCTCTTCAAAAATGAGCCCAGCACCTCGGACAAGTGCCGGGCTTGCATCTGTTCCGGCGGGGGGGGAGAAGTCCGGGGAGGGAGCTGCGGGCAGGCGGCCGGCGGGAAAGCGGCCGGCCGCCGCGCCTCCTTAAAGCGCCGGCGCAGACTCCGGCAACACTCGTTTGCCGGAGTCTTAGTTGCGGCTGCCACTAGCGAGGCGGCCGCAACTGAATTTCGGCTTGTGGCCGGGTTACCACGGCAACCGGGACGCTGCGCACACCGATGACATCATCGGTGCCGGCGCAGCGCTACCGGTCTACCGCCGCGGAAGGGCCCCAGGCAATTTAGGAACCGGCGCCAATTGCAGCGCTAGGCCCTCTAGCGCCGCAAAATCGGTGCTAAGGGCACTGAATTTCTAGGCCTATGGCCTAGAAATTGAGTTTTGGCTTAGCCAGGGCTTTAGCGCCGGAAGTTAGTGCCGGCGCTAAGTCCCCCTGCGCGCGCCAAAAATTCAGCAGGGCCGCGCCCAAACGGCTGCCGGCGCTACTGAAGGGTCTTTGCGGCGGTAAATCGGCGCTAACTGCCGTTTCGCGCCGCAATTCCGGCGCTGCGGCACCCGATGCGGTGCGGCAGGCTCGGGAAGTGCAGGCCTCCTCCTTCCCTTAAGGAGGAGCTGCCTGCACCCGATCGCGGCCCGCGAAAATCTTTTAAAAAATGAGCCCGGCACCTCGGACAAGTGCCGGGCTTGCTTCTGTTCCGGGGGGGCGGGGGGGGAAGTCCGGGGAGGGAGCTGCGGCCAGGCGGCCGGCGGGAAAGCGGCCGGCCGCCGCGGGGCCTTTAATGCGCCGGCGCAAAGACTCGTAAGACTCTGTTGCCAGAGTCTTAGTTGCGGCTGTCACGGGCGAGGCGGCCGCAACTGAATTTCGGCGCTGGGGCCCGTCGGCATGGCAACCGGGACGCTGCGCACACCGATGACGTCATCGGTGCCGGCGCAGCGCTACCGGTCTACCGCGGCGTAAGGGCCCCAGGCAATTTCGGCGCCGGCGCCAAATGCAGCGCTAGGCCCTCTAGCGCCGCAAAATCGGCGCTAAGGGCACTCAATTTCTAGGCCTATGTCTTTACTTATACTGATTTCTTTAAGTTCCTCATACTCTCTAGAAGCTTGGTTCCCCCATTATTTCCAGAATGTTTTTTGTGTCTCCTACCATAAAGACAGATACAAAGGGCAGGAATTTCATTGTGCCGTGGAGTCAGGATTGGAGGCGTGCGGGGGATTAAAATCCCGAAATCAGGTGTCCAGACCCCTTCCCGCACCCAAACCCGCCTCATACCAGTTTCAAAGGAGGCGGGTACCCGCCCCGCACTGGGACCCGCCTACCCGAGGCGGGAAGGGATTAGTGCCAATTAACTGCCTGTTAACAGGTAGTTAACAGGCAGTTTTTAGCCTAATCCCTATTTTTGATGTTGAAGTGTGGGATTCCCGACGGCTCCAAACCACGGCAAGTTAGAGGAGGCGGGCCGTCGGGTTGAAGGACTTGGAGGGGTTGAGATGTCGGTGTTCAGGTGAGTGCTGTGTGCATGAGTGCAAAGGTAAGTGTGTTTGGTGTGTCTAAAGTGATTAAATAAGTTTTACATACCTTTTCTTACCTTTTCAGCCTTCCTTCCTTTAGGTTCCAGGAGTCCCTCATCTCACCGGCACAGAAAGCAGAATGGCTGCGAACTGTCAAAAGTGACAACCTTCAGCTTTCTGTGCTGAAGAGATTTCTAACTGAGTCTGTGGAGAAGGACTCAGGTTAGAAGTAAGACTGTCAGTGTTTGACAGCTTCAAACAGCTGTGAAACACTGATATTTCATCTGTCAAAAGGTCTTGACAGATGAAATTTCAGTCTGTGACGTCACCTGTTGCCGGGTGGCCCTTAATTGGCCTGCTCGGCGGGCTCAACAAGGTCAATCAAGTTAAGATTGCGTGGATTGGCTGCATCTCGATGGAGGCGGGACTACAACCCCGAAAGTTGTAGTCCCACCTTCAACCCGACTCCTGAGTTAAATTCCTGCCCAAAGTATTTGTTTAATGTCTCTGCCATTTCCTTATTGCCCATTATAATTTCTCCTGTCTCTACCTCTAATGGGCCCACGTTTACTTTCACTAATCTCTTCCTATTTACATACCTATAGAAACATTTACAATCTGTTTTTATGTCTCTTGCTAATTTACTCTCACATTCTTTTTTCTCTTTCCTTATCAATTTCTTTGTCCTCCTTTGCTGAATGCTAAAATCTTCCCAATCCTCAGGCTTACTACTCTTTTTGGCAACATTATAAGCCTCTTCCTTTGATCTAATACTATCTTTAACTTCTCTTGTTAGCCACGGTTGCACCACTTTTCCTGTGGGGTTTTTGTGCCTTAAAGGAATGTATATTTGTTGTAAATTATGTATTAATTCTTTAAATGCTAGCCATTGCTTCTCTACCATCATACCTTTTCCCAATCTACCTTAGCCAACTCGCTCCTCATACCTACATAGTTTGCTTTATTTAGATTTAAGACCCTAGTTTCGGATTTAACTAAATCCACTTTCAAACTCAATATAAAATTCTATCATATTATGATCACTCTTCCCGAAAGACCCCTTTACTACAAGGTTATTAATTAACCCTTTCTCATTGCACAATACTAGCCTGTTCTCTAGTTGGTTCCTCAACATACTGATCCAGGAAACTGCCTTGTATATATTCTACATTAACAGTGAGAAATAATTTAAAACTTTCCAATACAATGGGTGTGAGATGTTTACTGATTACAGAGACAAGCTACTGAATTGCTTAGTATTTGCAGTCTATGTATGTATGAGTGCCAGCCTTGGGTCAGTGGACGTACTCTTGTCTCTGAGTCACAAGGTCATGGATTCAAGCCACACTCTAGGACTTCAGCACACTCCCAATCCAGTACTGATGGAGTGGAGGTGCTGCCTTTCAGAGGAGATGATAAGCTGAAGCTCTATCTGCCCACTCAGGTAAACGTAAAAGATTCCATGGCACTATTCGATGTAGAGCAGCGGAGTTCTCCCAGTGTTCTAGCCAATATTTATACCTCAACCAACACCATTAAAAATAGATTACCTGATTATTAATCTCATTGCTGTTGGTACGAACTTACTGTGCGCAAATTGGTTGCCGCATTTGCCTACATAACAATATTGACTACAGTTCAAAAGATATGTTTGGCTGTGAAGTGCTTTGGGATAGCCAGAAGATAGGAAAGGCAGTATATAAATTAAATTCTTTCTTTTACCATGATGAACAATGACTATGGGAGATTAACGGACATTCCGCCTGTGGGACCTTGATCCTTTCAGAATCAATTATAGAAGGAAAGGAAATAACTTGTATTTATATAGCACCTTACACAACATCCCAAAGTGCTTTACAGCCAGTGCAGTCACTGTTGTAATGTCGGTCTCACAAACAGCAATTAGATAGATGACCAGGTAATGTTTTAGTGATGTTGGTTGAGGGATAAACATTGGCCAGAAAACTCCCTGCTCTTCTTTGAATAGTATCATGGGATCTTTTACACTCACCTGAGAGAGCAGACAACATCTCCGACAGCGCAGCAGACCCTCAGTACTTCATGAAACATCGGCCTGGATTATGGATTGGGGCTTGAACCCACAACCTTCTGACTCAGAGGCAAGAGCACCACAATGAGCCAAGACACCTTATGTCAAAGACCATGTGTAACCCACTTGTCTAAATACGTTTTTTCCTGATGTACTTACACGATGATAATCATCGTTTTTGTCCCTGCAGCCGCATTCACTGATCGGCACGCAGCTGTCGTCACTCAGTACAAAGCCATCGTCACATACACATCCTTCCATAAACACAGAGGGCTTGTCACAGCTGGATCCTGCGTAGATATTATTGCATGTCGGAGGACAAGCTGGAGCACAGGTCATGTAGTAGCTCTTTGGTGGACAATACAGGGCTGCAAAGGCAAATATAAAACATTTCCATGAGATCAGTTAATGAGGTTTCCCAGATTAGGTGAAAGAACAAAGAACAAATAATTTAGTAATTTGCAATGATTCTTGAGTGAATCAAATCATTTGTTCTACATAGGCTGAACCAAGCAGGAAGACGATCAAAACAATTTCAGGTGCACAGATATTCATAACAATTTTATGACAGGTTAAAGTAGAGCTCAACTTTATTATTTTCAAGTTCAGGAAACTCTCGATTTACCGCCACCTAAATAACCGGAAATCTCTGTTAACCGGCAAAATTCAGGAGTAGGTTCAGGTAAGTTTTACTTCATATTAGTGGCCATTCCTGGATCTGTGGCCGTGTAACCGGGGTTCCTGCACCTGTTGCTGTGCAACAGGGACGCTTGGTCTGTGGCCAGGGTTCCTGCACCTGTTGCTGTGCAACAGGGACGCCGGGATCTGTGGCCGTGTACAGAGCTCTCATACCTTTTAACTATACCTCTATGTAATCCGGACTTTTTGATAAACCGGCACCACGCCGGTCCCGTTGGTGCCGGATAAAAAAGAGTTTCCAGTTCTTTGTAGTAAGTTCGTATGCTAAACAATATAGGTCCCTGTGGGCTGAACGCAATGACTTGGCCTGGTGTATTTCTACTTTTGGACTGGTGGATGGGCAGTTCTTTGTATAATAGTTTTCTGCTTTTTCCTTCTCATCAATTCTCTCCCCTCCGCATCTCTCCGGAGGGCAATGATTCATTGACTGCTGGCTGGGATATGGTTCCATGGTTTCAGCTCACCCGTCAGTATCTCCCCAAAGTGGTCATGGCTCATGGTGAGCCTTGAAAGTAAATGTTATAGGCTATCCTACCACAGAGGGTATCCTATCACAAGTGAACCCAATCTTACCCTCTACCCAACAGCCAGTTACTGGATAGTGATCAGGAGCATGAACCCTGGACGATTTACACTTCCCAAACATTGGGAGTTGAGGCCAGTTCCCATGCCCTTAATACCACTCTGGTCGAAGTCAATTAAGTCAACACAGACTGAAAATTGAACTCAAGAGTTTCCCAGGCTGTACAGCTCACCTGCTCAATGGATCAACCTACTGAGCCACTGGAGCGCTCAAGTCTCTGTATTTTTAACATATTACATTTATTACAAAATAAACCTGGCTTTACATGATTTATCACACATAGCTCCAGATTCATTTCTAATAATGTTTAATAATTCAACTATAAAAAATTAGGAGGTTGCACAACTTTAATTATGATATTTTATGTTGTATAGTTACTGACGTCACCTCGTCTATCTTTTAGTGAAGGACTGTACTGTCATCAGTTGATTTACAGGTACATAGCTTTATGGGAGTGAAGTAATTTACTTGATTTTGCTTATTGCTTAAAGTGAGGTAAATACGATGTTACATCAGAAATGATGATGTTCCTGCATCAGTCTCATGGAGTGAGTCCTTGGCCCAGTGGTAGCGTTCCTGCCTCTGGGTCAGAAGGGACAGTCCCGCCGAGTGGAGACGGAGCTCCGGCTTTGAATTCTGGGTTGGCATCCAGCGGGATACTCACGTCCGGTGGGTGTGGGAGATTGGGAAAAGGGGAAGTGCAAAGAGACCTGGGTGTCCTTGTGCACCAGTCACTGAAGGTAAGCATGCAGGTACAGCAGGCGGTTAAGAAGGCAAATGGTATGTTGGTCTTCATAGCGAGAGGGTTCGAGTACAGGAACAAGGATGTCTTGCTGCAGTTGTACAGGGCCTTGGCGAGACCACACCTTGAGTATTGTGTGCAGTTTTGGTCGCCTTATCTGAGGAAGGATGTTCTTGCCATGGAGGGAGTGCAGCGAAGATTCACCAGACTGATACCTGGGATGGCAGGAATGACATATGAGGAGAGATTGGGTCGATTGGGCTTATACTCACTGGAGTTTAGAAGAATGAGAGGGGATCTCATTGAAACTTATAAAATTCTAACAGGACTGGACAGGCTGGATGCAGGAAGGATGTTCCCGATGGTCGGGGAGTCCAGAACCAGGGGTCACAGTCTAAAGATAAGGGGTAAGCCATTTAGGACAGAGATGAGGAGGAATTTCTTCACCCAGAGAGTGGTGAACCTGTGGAATTCTCTACCACAGAAGGCAGTTGAGGCCAATTCATTAAATATATTCAAGAAGGAGTTGGATATATTTCTTAAGGCTAAAGGGATCAAGGGATATGGGGAGAAGGCAGGGACAGGGTACTGAAGTTGGATGATCAGCCATGATCTCATTGAATGGCGGAGCAGGCTCGAGGAGCCGAATGGCCTACTCCTGCTCCTATCTTCTATGTTTCTATGTTTCACCCGCCCCGCACCCTCATCGTATGGGTTGTGGGAGCCCATAAAACCCTCCGGGACTAACCACCCTATCGCTGGTATAAAGATGGTTGCGGCCATGGAAGGTGCATTAACGCGGCCAGTCAGACTGTTAGTCAGCCTGCGAATCCTTCCACTACTTCACACCGTTCCCCAAAGGGAACAACGAGAAGACACGAAAAAGAAGAATCAGTCTCGTGAGCCACCACTGAATGCACTGCAGGATGTGAGGAATTTCTAATGATCAGGTTATTCTTAACATGAGAAAAAAGAAACCAGCCTTGGATTTAATTCCTTCTGTGAGCTAATAATAGCACATTTTAATTTTAAACTGCTAATGGCAGTTAAAATGTTGCAGGCAGCAATTTATGCAAATGCATCACAGGTATGCAAAAAATAGCAAGCAGAGAATATTAACCCCACAAGAGTTTATCTTCGATGATATAAAATCATGCTTAATACTATATTTTGGGAGTCTTTAGGAAATGTGTAGTGAGTCACCTTGATCAAAAAGCTGAGGATATCTTGGCAAGAAATTCAGTGAAACAAAGGTCTCTCTTTTCGGGGGTAGATCTTGTGCTGGCTTGGAGTTGACACTTCTGGGAGGAAAAACGTATCCGTGTAGCTAAACTCTGACAATACTGGAGCCGAGTCCTTTACAGTAAAGAATTGGGGTCCCAAAATCCGCGGGCCAGCAATCCTGGCACTTCCGCCAGGATCGTACCCACTGGTGACCTATGCTGCTGACCCACTAGAGTATGTGGAGTCAAGGGATGATCATCTGATTTGAATTCCTCCAGCATGCACCCGCTTTACTTGGGCTGTATCTAGGGCACACGCCTTGTACAGTAGGCCACACATTGTGGGGGGGGCACTGTTGGTGCCATGCAAGCTTGCTGATAATGCCCCAGCAAAGGGGCTGCTCTAAAAACATTTTTAAAGAAATATATTACTTGCTTGCCTTCAGGGGTCCAGGCCTTGATCTTCTCCTAAACCCCCTCAGGTTGGCCCTACAACCACCACTGGCCGACCTGTGCCAACCCTATGCTGGGTGCTTTTGAGAACCAAGGTCACGGGAACTCCCACGATAGGGAGTCCCTTCGCTCTCCCACACTGATGACCATGGTTGGTATGGTTGGAGGCCCTTGACAGACCATTGCAGATGTTTCGATGCTTGGCTGGGACCTGGCATTTCTGGACCTTCTGGTGTACTCCCACTAACGTTATGATGGGCATAGGTCAAAAGGGTTGCGTCATTTCAGGGCCCTTGTTCTTTTAATTCTGCAGCACCTGTGTCTCTCCATTGAGTACCTTATTGTGCTCATGTATCATATTGTGGACAATGCTATATTGCACCATACTTTTGTATATTAACATACATATATGTGTGTGAGTTGTTTAACTCTCACTGACTTTTTCATCTCTATTCTTCAAATAACAGTTATCAGAATAGTTACTTACGGCAGAAAGTATTGTTCCTCCATATAATTTCTATTCCCTCTTTCTTACAAGCATCAACATAATTTTGGACATTATCACAGAGTGCTGGAAGCATGCCATTATATTTGCACATGTCTTGCATACAGTTCTGGATGAAAAGATCTGGGTTAACGAGGGGGTGACAAGATTGGTACTCATCGTGCAGCAGCTCCTGGCACTGGGACTTAATGATCAGCTTCTCTCCTGGAGTGCAAAGAAAGTCCATTTGTTTTCTGTTGTCTGGCAGACAGCTAGCAAAAACAGACGGCACAGGTTTAATTATACTGCAAGTCATTTAACCCTTTCCTTTAAATACATGGCTTTGAATTATAACAGTCTGCAAAATAAGTGATGTTAGTGATAGAAACATAGAAACATAGAAGATAGGAGCAGGAGTAGGCCATTCGGCCCCTCGAGCCTACTCCGCCATTCAATGAGATCATGGCTGATCATCCAAATTCAGTACCCTGTCCCTGCTTTCTCCCCATATCCCTTGATCCCTTTCGCCTTAAGAAATATATCCAACTCCTTCTTGAATATATTTAATGAATTGGCCTCTACTGCCTTCTGTGGTAGAGAATTCCACAGGTTCACCATTCTCTGGGTGAAAAAATTCCTCCTCATCTCTGTCCTAAATGGCTTACCCCTTATCCTTAGACTGATGTTCATCGTGTTTTCAAACACGATGAACATGCCCATATCAAGTTCCTTTCTCCACTGAGAAGCATAGAATGTGATATAAGTACGTTAAGCATTTGTATGATAACATGTCAATGATCATTTTTAGCATTATGACTGTTGCCAGGATATCAGGCATTCACCATCATGATGTGCGGGGCATGGTCGCACACCAACTGCACATTAAGAGAATGGTAGCCTTTGTGGTTGCGGTACATCTCAGGATTGATATGCGGTGCCACGTGTGTGCAGTCGATGGCGCCCTGCACCATGGGAAAGCCCAATATCTAGGCAAAACCACATGCCCGCTCTTCCTGCTTCCCCCTGTAACCTCCCAGATGAAGCGATGGACAGCGAACTGGGAGGTGTTAGCTATGTCACCTGCTCCAGCCTGGAAAGATCCACTGGCAAAAAAATTCAGGGCCACTGGCAGCACATGCAGGTACAGCAAGCAATTAGGAAAGCAAATGGTATGTTGGCCTTTATTACAAGAGGATTTGAGTATAAGAGTAAAGACGCCTTACTGAAATTATATAGGGCCCTGGTGAGACCACACCTGGAGTATTGTGTACAGTTTTGGTCTCCTTACCTAAGGAAGGATATAGAGGGAGTGCAACAAAGGTTCACCAGACTGATTCCTGGGATGGGGGGATTGTCCTATGAGGAGAGATTGAGTAGACTAGGCCTATATTTTCTAGAGTTTAGAAGAATGAGAGCTGATCTCATTAAAACAAACAAAATTTTTACAGGGCTTGACAGGGTAGATGCAGGAAGGATGTTTCCCCTGGCTGGGGAGTCTAGAACCAGGGGTCACAGTCTCAGAATAAGGGGTCGGCCATTTTGGACTGAGATGAGGAGAAATTTCTTCACTCAGAGGGTGGTGAATCTTTGGAATTCTCTACCCCAGAGGGCTGTGGAGGCTCAGTCGTTGAGTACATTCAAGACAGAGAGCGATAGATTTTGGGATAATAAGGGAATCAAGGGATATGGGGATAGTGCAGGAAAGTGAAGTTGAGGTAGAAGATCAGCCATGATCTTATTGAATGGCGGAGCAGGCTCGAGGGGCTGAATAGCCGACTCCTGCCCGTTTTTCTTACGTTCTTATATGTTAATATATTTTTTTTCTATATATCAGTTGATGTAGATATATTTATATGAGGTCAACGTAACATTAAATTGATGTATTAATGTGCATATCTCACGTGGATTAGCACTATCCCTCCCAACTGCACGGTATTACAAAAAAAGTAAGTGACGCTCTTGAGTAATTTCAAAGCTATTGTCTCAAGGTTCAGATGACAAGTAAAAACTACTTGTGCTCTGTTCTCATCACCTAGGTTTACCTCACCTAAAGCCCTTGATGGAGTAGAGATACAGATCAGCCATGATCTAATTGAGTAGTGGGACAGGCTCGAGGGGCTGAATGGCCTCCTCCTGTTCCTATGATGATGTTACTGCCTTGTGTCCACTCCCAGCTTTGTATTATTCCCTATGTATAATAAATGAGGAAATCGTACTTTTGAGTGCTTCTATGGAAGATAAAGGTTTAAAGCTTACCCTGCATTGCTGTATTCCTCTGACTTCCAACTGTTTCCAAAGTGAGTTATGTTGGGTGCAAGATGACCATCAGGCATTAGCAACTCATCAGCTGTTTGGCCGTTGTAATTACCACACATTCCACACACCTACAGTGAGAGGGATGGAATCTCAAAAGTAATAATACAGAAAGATGACATGAGATCAGGGTATACTGTTACATTTAAAACATAAGAAAACAGCATCTTTTATTCATACTAGGAAGACGAAGGCAGATTTTCCAATTTGATGTGTTGGGGAATGGTCAGTTCCCAGATGCAGGGAAGATGGCGGCAGAGGCCCATTGAGTCAGATGTGTAACCCCATGACACTGCCCTGGGATGTCTGTGGTTTCCCAAAATCAATGGTACTCCAATAGCCATAAGCCCGGCGTGAGGATGGCGAGAGGGCAGGAGGGGACAATCCTGATCCTTTCTGTCTCACTTTCCGCTCAGTACGTCTGTGGGGTGTCCAAATGGAGGGCACGCCAAGGATCTGGCAGTGGAGCTTGACCTTGTACCCTCGCAGACTTGAAAGACTGCAGTGACCTGGGGAACAGCCGAAATTCAATTGTGTGAGTATTTCTAGAGGCGGGCCTGTGCCAGGAGAGTACCTGGGCCATGCAGGTACTTTGAACCTGTCCAGCAAGGGCCCAGGAAAGGAAAATCAACCTTATAACTTTTTTAAGTGAACGAAAAAGATAATGGCCCAGAAATTCGGGTCTCCACGGGTGAGTACGCACGGGGTACTCACCCGTAGGCCCAATGGAAGTGCCGGTTTCCTGCATGCACTGCGCATGCGTGGGAAACCGGCACTTCCGTTCCCCTGAACGAAGGGGTTCAGAGGTCGAACGCGTGCGCGGGAGAGGCTGCGCGTGTGCATCGAACTTACGTTTTTTTTACAGGTTTTCCCAGGAGGGTAAGTCTCCAGAAGTTACACATTTAAAAAGCAGGCGTAAGTGGTGAATTAATTAAAATTAAAACATTTTTTCCACAGGTTTATTATTTTTTAATACTTTAAAGAAAGGTAAGTTTATTTTTAGCCCCGTTAGAAAATAAAATTATTTTTTTCAAAAATTTAAATTATTGTTTAAAATAGTTATTTCATGTAATTTATAGTTTATTTAAAAAATGTGATGCTTTTTTAAAATTTATTTGAAGATTTAGTGATGTTTTGGGGCCCGTAGTATTTCTAAGTTTTGACAGCACTTCTTGTCAAACTTATGAATGAAGCATTCAATTCAATTCAATTTTATTTGCCATATGTAACCAGTACAAGTACAATTACAATGGAATGCTTACTTCTCGTAGGGACACATCAGCTATTCATACAGCGCCGTGTATTCCCTGCTCCGATTGGCTTCCCATGGCCCACGTGATCCCAGGAGACGCATCGAACTAACTGCGCCCCTGGGATACGCAAGTACTGCGCGCTGGCAGCTGGACCAGGCCCCAGATCGGAATTCCACGGGGGCCCACAGCTCAACGGCTGACACGCAAGGTAAGTGCAGGTCGGGGGCTTACACCTGCGGGAAGCCCCCGACCTGAATTTCTGGGCCACTATATACAACATGAACTCCAAAATATCAAAAAATGTAAAAAAATCGACCTAAGTATAAGCTTTATTTCACACAAATTAAGTTCACAATGAACTTGGGTGCTGCAAAAAAGTATTAGTTACACATTCTGCTTCACAATAGATGGTTTTTGTTTGTTTCTCTACTGAAGGTGCCGACTCATCTAATGTTCATGCTAAGCTCCGCAGCCGTCTACAGGTTCCACACAGGCCGCTCACCGGCTTTAATAAGGAAGAAACCGCGCATGTGCGAAAATTTGAATGGGCCGCGCAGCCAGTTAAAGGGACCGCGCACAAAAAAAATTAAGAGGGAACATTGGTCACATCCCATCAATCAGAGAGCGTTCCCTTTAGCCCCGCACTCTGTCTCCGATCTCCTCACCAATTATCGATAGATTTTTTGACTCTAGGGGAATCAAGGGATATGGGGATCGGGTGGGAGAGTGGAGTTGAGGTTGATGATCAGCCATGATCTTATTGAATGGCAGAGCAGGCTCGAGGGGCCGTATAGCCTATTCCTGCTCCTAATTCTTATGTCTCGCGCTGAATTAGCTGCCCTCCACAACCTCATGCAACTGTTCTGTCTTTATGTGTGAGACCATACTGTGAAAGTCAACAAGTCTTTCAATTCTGCAGGTCACCATAGCCGAGCTCAATCCTGTCCTCCTCCGATATACATGCACTTTCTAACAAGGGTTACTGGATAGTGTTTAGGAGAGAGAACGCAAGTTGATTGTTCCCCTCCCTAGCCTAGGGTTGCTCAGGCTAATTGGATGAACCCTCCTGCAACCCTGGCTCGGAGCAGCTAACTCATGACAGATCAGGGGTCAACCCTGGAAGCTCCCTCGCCTGTACTAAATAGGCCATTGGAGAAAAGGTGTTGATAGGTCTGACTTCATTATACTGTGTGTGCTGTTCCTGACATTATGTTCCACAGCCATGTACTCCTAGCTCATACCTTGCTCTGCTCCTTCCTAGCTGTATCACATACTGACTATATCCGTCAAAAAATATAGAAAATGATAACTGCACTCTATATTCTGTTGCTCCTTGTATGTATGGCTAATATTTTAGAAATTTCTTCAAAGTTGACCAGTTCCTGCTTGTATTTCTTAACAACCAGTCAAGCTAGTTTTGTGTCTGTTTTTCTTAGTTTAATCTTAGCACTTTAGAGCAGAATGAAATCGCAGATCAGTGACAAAGCTACTCAGCCCTTTTATGAAAAACATATTCCTTCACCACTTTACGCACTCTGGGCTAGAAATTCGTTTTCGCCAAGGCATGGGCAGTGTTTAGACTAAAAATGGTTAAGTAGTGCCAGTTGAAAATCATCTAGACTGTACGCAAAATTTGTCCTCGCTCCTCATTAAAATGATTGCAGTCGTGATTCTCGGCTGAAAACCCAAGCTCTTTAGCGTTACACTGAAAAGATGGACCAATATTGGGTATAGTCTAAACGTAAGTAATGATTGCCACATGCTTTTTTCACTACTTAAAGGGGAGGTCCATTGATGCTGCAGCACCTCATTCTCAGCATTGTTGGGTGTGCAGCTGCCTCAACAACCAAAGAAGATGGACAAAGAGAAGGAGCATTTATTTACAAATGCTGATGGCAGATCGCCACCCCAGGGAGAATCCGGAGTTTTTCTGAGGAAGCTTTAGAGGCATTGGTTTTAGCGGTGGAGAAAAGGCGGGCAGTCCTGTACCAACTGGCAGGAGGCCCTTGCCATAAGTCTGCCGATTTATGTGGAGGGAGGTGGCACACCATGTCACGGGCAGCGCTGTGGTCCCCAGGTCGCACACTCAGTGCAGGAGGAAGTTTAACAAGCTCACACAGGTGGTCAGGGTGAGTGAGGGCTTCAACAAAAACTACATACCACCATCTGTACCACAAGTTTCACACACTGCTCAATGTACCACACCCCCAGCACTCATCTACCAACAATCTCTCCCTAGCAACACTCACACCCACATTTCACACTTCGCACACAATGACAGCTATTCAACTATGGCAGGTACAAGGGTAATTAGTTATTAGAATTCATGTGATGTGTGTGATATGTTTATAGATAAATTTATTAATGGTGTTTGGAATATTTTGTGGTCTCTGTCATTGCACGTTTGTGCCCAGGAGGACGCTGTGATATGGCGTGAGACACGGATGGTATGATGGGGATGTGGTGAGCAATGGGGATCTGGGGTTTCATTCATTCGAATCACATTCTGATGAGTCGGTCACAGACAGCCCGTCTGGTAGGCCGATTGTCTCGCTGCCTCCTCCATCTCTCCTATTCCTCGTCCTCCTCCTCGTCCTCTTCCTCCTCAGCCTCGTCGTCCTCCTGAGGTGGTCTCGCAATCCCTGCTGGCAAGGGCTGCGGCCTCATGATGGCTAGGTTGTGGAGCATGCAGCAGACCACCACGAAATGGGACACCCGCTCTGGCGAGTACTGGAGGGCTCCTCCCGAGCGGTCAAGGCAGCGGAACCGTTGCTTCAATAAGCCGATGGTCTGCTCGATGATGTTCCTGGTGGCAGCATGGCTCTCATTATATGAGAACTGGGCAGGAGTGTTGGGGCTGTGGAGTGGAGTCATGAGCCAGGTGGAGAGCGGATAATCCTTGTCTCCGAGCAGCCACCCTCGAGCTTGATATAGTGGCTGGAAGAGTGCTGGCACAGGATGAAGACATCGTGGCTGCCACCAGGATAGCGGGTGTTGACACTGAGGATTTGCTGTCTGTGGTTGCACGCCAACTGCACATTAAGTGAGTGGTCGCCTTTGCGGTTACGGAAGATCTCAGGATTGTTATGCGGTGCCCGCAAAGCCACATGGGTGCAGTCAATGGTGCCCTGCACCATGGGGAAGCCCACTACCCTGGCAAAGCCACATGCACGCTCGTCCTGCTTCTCTCTGTTGATCGGGAAGCCAATGCAGTCCCTTCTCCTGCTGTAGAGAGCCTCAGTGGCCTCCCGGATACAGCGATGGATGGCGAACTGTGAGATGTTAGCTATGTCTCCTGTTGCAGACTGGAAGGATCCACTGGCAAAGAAATTGAGGGCCACAGTGACCTTGACTGCCACTGGGAGAGCTGTGGTCACTCTGGTCTGAGGCTGAAGGTCTGGTTGCAGGATGTGGCAAAGTTCTATGACCACCTCCTTGGTGAAGCGAGGCCTCCTAATACACTGCTCCTCGCTTAATTGAAGGTAGGAGAAGTGATGTCGGAAGACCCTAGGTGGGTAAGGTCTCCTGTTGAGAGCCCTGATGGCCCTCCTCCTCCCTCTGTGCACATGTTCCCATCTTTCTCGCTGCCTTCCTTCTCTCCGCCGTAAATCTCGGAGGGCGAGGTCGACTGCCAGTACAGCCCCCATGATTTTTAGCAAGTGTTGTACTTTGAAGCCTTTCAAAAATAATGAGGGAGTTCTGTACTTGCCAGAACACTCCCTGGTACCAAAGAACTTTGAAATGACTAAGGAAAACTCTTGCAGTAGCAGGAAGTAGCACACAGCCACTCAAACTGCAAAACCATCAGGTGCGAGTGATTGGTGATGATCCCTTTAAATAGCGTCACTGGAGCCGGCTCCCTGCTGCTGCCCACCACCTGAAGCTGTCGTTGTTTTCTCCAGCCGGTAAGTACATTGGCTAAAGCAAAGTTGGGAGATTGGGCGTCCAGTGAGCGTTGTACACTCACTGACGTCACGATCTCCATCATGGCTAGCTCCCTGGCGATCGAGGGTACCAGCAGCGCTACTGGCAACACCAATATAGCGTGCGGCCCTGGAACCGGCATCAGCTGTCATTACAGTTATCAACGGCATTTCTGGCGCTAACATGTGGCGCAAGCCACACTAATTTCTCCCCCAATGTCTTTTCATAAAGAATTTAAATCATGAGGAAAATATTGATCTATATTTGCTTACATTATACTAAAATATGCATAAAGTATTAGAGGCGAAATTCGGTTACGTCCTGTTTGGGGGCGGTAACCAAATTATCGTCGGGAGATTTAGCACCCGGTGCGGAAATACCGCCCCAACCGCTAAATTCGGCTTACCGCCCCGGTGAGAAGCCGGCTCAAAGGGGAGGGATGCTGCGAGCTCTGCAGGGCCTCCGATGGCCCTCACTAGCCCACTAGGGCAGCGTGGTGCCATGGCTGCAGCTTGGCACTGAGACGTGGTGCCAGGCTGTGTGATGGTGGCCATGGACCACACCAAGGGCCGCCACGGAGGGCTGACCTGGAGGTCGGCCAAAAAAAATTAAATGGCAGTGCAGGTCGCGGCTGCACCTCCCTTTAATTAATGCCCCGCGAGCGGAGGCCGGCCCAGCTCGCGACCTGTGAGGCTGCCGCTGACACCGCCTGCGGCAGCCTCGTGGGGCACAGCTGATCTTCTGTCATGGGACGGTAAGGGGTCGCGACAGGGCGCTAAGGGGCCGCGGTGCACGGCAATGACGTCATCGCTGGCAGTGCAGCAGCCCGGGGCGCTACCGGCGGGGGCGCGGTGCTACCGGCGGGGGCGCGGTGCTACCGGCTACTGCCTCAGTAGCGCCCCGCCGAATTTCTCAGGATTAGCGCCCCCACCCGGGCGATAAGCCCTTTGCGCCCCGTTAACACCCCCCAGAGGCGCTAATGACAGGCACAAAGGAGCCGAATTTTGCGGCTTAGGTTTTTCTATAGCTCACTGAAAGAAAGGATTAATTTTGATAAACTAACCACATGTGGGCCAAGCACTAACACTATGTTCTGAGTCACTATGGTTTGATTATAGATTCTCAATTCTTTAGGGGCAATAAATTATCAATTGTTCCCAAGTACGATAGACATTCACTTTTGCCTTGTTTGTTGTTTCCTTTCACATACATGTGTAACATTTAGCTTTACTAATAAGATAAAATGCCTGGTCTGCTTACCTTTGAATAATATGAGTTAGGCAAATTAATCTCCAGATTGTGATTACCATCAAATTTCACTGACATTCCAAAATCCGTCTCAACTATTGTGTAGATACCATTTGTGAGAACATTTATGCCTCTCACACGACCCTGGATTGGCATGCGGGTCCTTTCTCCATCCAGCTGGAAGGTAAGACACTTTGTATGACACAGACACCATCAACTGAGGCAAAACGGTGATGAAACAGAATCACTTTTCAGCACTAAAAACTAAACAGTAATCACAATGTTGAAGGAGGACAGCTAAGACCAACTGGGAGTACGGGGGAATGTTTTCTCAGTATAAATTCTAAATCAGTTTATAAAGGATGGATTTCCAATTTGCCCCCAGCGTAAAACTGGTGTTGTGGATTGGCCACCCACTACTGAAACCGCTCCATTTTTGTTTCCACTGACTTTAATGGAAATGGAAATCATACGGTTTCGAGAAAGGCCGTTAATCTGCAACATCAGTTTCACGCCCGATCGCAAGTTAAAAATCTACTCCAATGAATTTTAAATTTCATTACATATATTGTACAGAGTGTTATAAATCTCATCATTCATCAAGAAACTACTCGTGAAATAACGCTGGACGGCCAGCTGGTGGCGCCGTGCAAGGAGTATAAATACTCGGGCGTCGGCCCCAGCTTGTCAGGGACATTTTGTAGGACAAGGAACTAGTGAAGTGCAACTAGACCTCCATGTTCTGAAACAAGTTGATTAAAGCCTTGCTTTATGCTCAAACCAAGTGGGTAGTGAGTTTTATTACGTCACAGAGGACAATTTCTCCGCCAGTAAGTTAGTGCACCACTGTTCCGTACCACAGAGTGGTGGGCTAATGCTATGTGCCTGTGATTTGCCAGTCAGTTTCCAATCATGGTATGTCATCTGAAGGTACTTTCCCAGGAAGAGGTAAACAATCATAGAAACATAGAAGATAGGAGCAGGAGTAGGCCATTCGGCCCCTCGAGCCTGTTCCGCCATTTAATGAGATCATGGCTGATCATCCAAATTCAGTACCCTGTCCCTGCCTTCTCCTCATATCCCTTGATCCCTTTAGCCTTAAGAAATATACCTAACTCCTTCTTGAATATATTTAATGAATTGGCCTCAACTGTCTTCGGTGGTAGAGAATTCCACAGGTTCACCACTCTCTGGGTGAAGAAATTCCTCCTCATCTCAGTCTTAAATGGTTTACCCCTTATCCTTAGAATAAGTGGTTGATCACCTTGAACTATTCTTGCACAATCCTCAGCACCCAGTTAACGATTCTATAGAGCAGGTCACCGACTCAAATTTTTGGCTGATGATTTGTATGTAGCATGCAGGGCTGAAGAGGTTAATATTGATTAGTTAACTGGCACTGAATAGCTGGTCTCACTCAGAGGCCATGGGATGGTTTGTATGAGAAATAGAAAACATCTCCCTGCTGCAATCGGGGTTGCTCCTCTGAGGTTGGGGCAGAGAAGAGTGATCTTTACTCGGCATCTAACTCAAATCAAATCAAATCAACTTTTATTGTCATTGTTAGTGCACAAGTGCAGTACAACGAAATGTAGGCTTGCGGCTCCCGAGAGTGTACATTTGGATTAAGACATTTAACATTCAACATACATTTGGCTTGTAATACATTAACATAAACATAACCATAATAAAGTGCATTGGCAGATGTGCAGGCTTTAGAGTTTATTTGTGGAGTTCAGTAGGATGACAGCCCTGGGAAAGAAGCTGTTCCTAAATCTGGTCGTACGGGTGCGAATGCATCTGTAGCGTCTCCCAGGTGGCAGGAGGGCGAACAGACTGTGGCTGGGGTGCTATACATAACTGTGCTATACATTACCTTGGAGTCCCCAATACTAACACTGGGTGCCCAACATAGAAAGTGTTTCATTCCCTAGCACTCGAATCCTTCACTTGATGAGCCCAACATTCACACAAGACAAGATAAAGGAAAAATTAAAAGGTTGGCACAAAAGAAATATTTGCAGTGGTTACCGTGCACTGCAGTTTATTTTCCCCTTACCAAGATCCTCCTGTTTTTCTGCAATGTGAGATGAACACCATACACGTCTATGTATATCTCTCTCAAATAAGTTGCCAGGGGCTGCCCATGCCCTTCATTCAATATGCTGATTCTGACAGGGATCACACTGCTGTTGTCGCACACTTTCACCAGGGTGTATGCACAAGTGCCCGAGAATGTGTACAGCATTTTATCAAAGGTATAATAGTGAGGACCACCAGCAACATGGCAGGAGGCACTTCCTAGGTAAACAATAATAATTCAGTGAAATTCTGGACAAGGCTTATTATGCTGAAAGAAATTCTTAGAAAGAAAGAAAGACTTGCATTTCTATAGCGCCTTTCACGACTTCCGGACGTCCCAAAGCGCTTTACAGCCAATGAAGTACTTTTTTTTTTTGGAGTGTAGTCACTGTTGTAATGTAAGAAACGCGGCACTAATTTGTGCACAGCAAGATCCCACAAACAGCAATGTGATAATGACCAGATCATCTCTTTTTTTATGTTGATTGAGGGATAAATATTGGCCCCAGGACAATGGGGAGAACTCCCCCTGCTCTTCTTCGAAATAGTGCCATAGGATCTTTTACGTCCACCTGAGAGGGCAGACGGGGCCGCGGTTTAGGTCTCATCCGAAAGACGGCACCTCCGACAGCGCAGCACTCCCTCAGCACTACACTGGAGTGCCAGCCTAGATGTTTTGTGCTCAAGCCCCTGGAGTGGGTCTTGAACCAATCTTACAACTAAGTACATGATATTGCATTGAGCATTGGTTTCCTATCACCAAAAATCTCAGAAGTTCAGGGGCCGAAACTTTTTTTTTTTTGCCCTGAAGGACAAAAGATGTTCTTGTCTGCTCTGCTGAATTTGCTGACCCACGCACTTCCATGGGTGCCACTAACTCTACATAACCATTCTTCAAACGTGACCACTGACAGTGACTCTCGGAAGGAAATTCAACGATTGGGGATCATCACAACCAAGCTGGCTCCTGCCCTGGATGGATGTCCGCACATCACGCTGTGTTTGCTTAAGAGCCCCGGAACCAAATAAAGGACATCCCAAAGTGCTTCACAGCCAATGAAATAATATTGCAGTGTAGTCACTGTTGTGACATGGGAAAGAGTACTGGGAGCACCACATGGCTAGTTTCTGTTTGCCCACTATGGAGGTCACTTTGCAGCAGGAGTCACTGGATAGCCATGGTCGATTTTTGCTCTCCCTAGGCCAATGGTGCTGAGGCAAATTCTAACACCTCTACTGCTGCCTCAACTGAGATCAGTTATCTCAGAACAGGATTGAACCTGGGACCTGATGTGTAGACTAAGTAACACACGAGGTGGTATATTTATACATTAATCCATTGGGAGAGAACGTAAAGAGGCATACGGGATACTTTCCTTTATTAGCCAAGGCATAGAATATAAGAGCAGGGGGGTTATGCTAGAACTGTATAAAACAGTAGCTAGGCCTCAGCTAGAGTACTGCGTACAGTTCTGGTCACCACATTACAGGAAAGATGTGATTGCACTAGAGAGGTAACAGAGGGGCAGCACGGTGGCATAGTGGTTAGCACTGTTGCCTCACAGCGCCAGGGACCCAGGTTCAAATCCGGCCTCGGGTGACTGTCTGTGTGGAGTTTACACATTCTCCCCGTGTTTGCGTGGGTTTTCTCCGGGTGCTCCGGTTTCCTCCCACAGTCCAAAGATGTGCGGGTTAGGTTGATTGGCCATGACAAAAAATTGGCCCTTAGTGTTAGGGGGGGATTAAATACGTGGGGTTACGGGGTTACGGGGATAGGGCTTGTGTGGGATGGCTGTCGGTGTAGGGACCGGGTGCTAGGGTTTGGATGATCAGCCATGATCTCGTTGAATGGCGGAGCAGGCTCGAAGGGCCGAATGGCCTACTCCTGCTCCTATCTTCTATGTTTCTATGTTTCTAGGAGATTTACGAGAATGTTGCCAGGACTGGAGTATTTAGCTATGAGGAAAGATTGGAGAGGCTGGGATTGTTTTCTTTGGAACAGAGGAGACTGAGGGGAGACCTAATTGAAGTGTATAAAATTATGAGGGGCCTAGATAGAGTGGATAGGAAGGACCTATTTCCCTGAGCAGAGAGGTCAATAACCAGAGGGCATAGATTTAAAGTAATTGGTAGAAGGATTAGAGGGGGGTTGAGGAGAACTTTTTTCACCCAGAGGGTGGTGGGGGTCTGGAACTCACTGCCTGAAAGGGTGGTAGAGGCAGAAACCCTCATCACATTTAAAAAGTACTTGAAGTGCCGTAACTTACAGAGCTGTGGACCAAGAGCTGGAAAGTTTTTCGGTCAGCACAGACACGATGGGCCGAATGACCTCCTTCTGTGCCGTAAATTTCTATGATGCTATAAAATTTTAACTATAAGTATAGAAATCTTCAATCAAAGCTCAATGACTGTTACATCTTTACTTTCCCACAAATGTTATGTGTTAGTAGATTTGAGCTAAAGATACCTCTGCCCAATGGCAGATCATTGTGTTCCCTCTTTGTGAGGTAAAAGTTACTAACCTGTCATTTGACACCCCAGCTCTCCATCCCGTCTCTCACATTTCTCCAGTACTCCACACTTCCAGGTTGTACAGGAGATGTTTTTGCCCAAGCACGTACAACGCTCAGTGCAGTTCTCATTGGTGAACCAGCTTTCATTCAGCTGAAAAATCAACCAAAATGACATTGTTAAAGGAAGTGGTTTCAATGTGAGAAATAGCTGAATTGTTACACATGAAAATCTGGCCTATTATAACACAGCTTCTTACTCTCCCCCATAATCTTAAAGGTGGAAATTGCGGAGGTACTGGCCATAACCTTCCAATCCTCCTTAGGTACAGCAGTGGTGCCAGAGGACTGGAGAATTGCAAATGTTACACCCCTGTTCAAAAAAGGGTGTAAAGAATGAGAGGCGATCTTATTGAAACATATAAGATTGTGAAGGGGTTGGATCGGGTGGATGCAGGGAAGATGTTCCCGATGATGGGTGAAACTAGAACTAGGGGGCATAGTCTTAGAATAAGGGGCTGCTCTTTCAAAACTGAGATGAGGAGGAACTACTTCACTCAGAGGGTGGTAGGTCCATGGAATATGCTGCCCCAAAAAACTGTAGAAGCTACATCATTACATAAATTTAAAACAGAAATAGACAGTTTCCTAGAAGTAAAGGGAATTAAGGGTTACGGGGAGTGGGCAGGAATTTGGACATGAGTCTAGGTTCAGATCGGTCATGGCCCTGTGGGTAGCGGAGCGGGCCCAGGGGCCGTGTAGCCTGATCCTGCTCCTATTTCGTGTGTCTAATTCTGTTAGATGCAGGAGATGGTTCTGTGATAGGGGATTGGCGGTTAGGATCAGATCAGCCATGATCTTATTGAATGACGGAGCAGGCTCGAGGGGCCGATTGGCCTACTCCTGCTCCTATTTCTTATGTTCTTATGTTCTTATGATAAACCCAGCAACTACAGGCCAGTCAGTTTAATCTCGGTAGTGGGGAAGCTTTTAGAAATGATAATCTGGGGCAAAATTAACAGTCACTTGGACACAAGTATGGATTCATTAAGGAAAGCCAGCACGGATTTGTTAAAGGCAAATCGTATTTAACCAACTTGATCGAGTTTTTTGATGAGGTAACAGAGAGGGTTGATGAGGGCAATGCGGTTGATGTGGTGTACATGGACTTCCAAAAGGCATTTGATAAAGTGCCACATAAAAGACTTGCCAGCAAAGTTGAAGCCCATGGAATAAAAGGGACAGTGGTAGCTGTAATGTATGTACCTTTAAGATGGGAACTACTTTCGACAGCTCATGTATACTGTAGTACCGGCAGTGACCACACCTGTATATCACGCTGAGTAGTAATCTGTTGTTTCAGTTGCAGTTTGAACCACGTTGAGTAAACACCTGTTGTACCGTTCTCTGCAGTCCTTTTCTTATTATTACACGGACGTAACAGTGGCAACGAGCAAGTTCGAACCTACCTGCAACTCTGCATCACCTCCCAGGGATTCGCTCCTGGAGAACAGTGGAAGAAGGTCGAGTCCAGAAGCACGGGCGTCGACCACGGGCAACCGCCCAGTCATCCAGCGGAGATTTGAGCATCGCAGGGAAGGGTGTCGAGAGCCAGGCTTGGCTTTCCAGTCACGGTGGTCCAGCGAAACGGGCTGGCAACAGGTACTGCGCAGACCCTTCCCGGACAGCGATGAGCTAGAGCCCGACCGAGCGGCACAGAAAAAGGCCGAGCAGCGTCGACGGGGGAGAGAGGGCAGAGCGCACAGGGTGCAGCCGGTGTTAAGGACTGAGCGGCGTCAACGGGGGAAAGAGGCGAGAGAGAGCAGAGCGCAGCCGGTGGTCAAGGGTCGAGCAGCGTCAACAGGGGAGAGAGGCGCGCAGGAAAACGCGAGGCGCTGCCATTGCCACGAGGACCGCAGAGAGCGGCGTTAGCAGCAGTGCAGGAGCAGCGCACGAAACCCATAGGGCGTCGCCATTTGCCACGAGGACCGCTGAGAGCGGCGTTGGCAGCAGCGCGGGAGACGCCATTTTAAGCCGCAGCGGGGAAAAGAAAGCGCAGGAGACGCCATTTTAAGCCAGTCTAACCACACCCAAAAATGCCGAGGAGTGGCAGTAGCACAGCGTTCGACAATGAAGTCGAAGATTGGACGACATATGTCGAACGCATAGAAGTATACTGCAAGGCGAATGAAGTGCCAGATGACAAGAAAGCGCTGGTATTGTTGAATTCAATTGGTGCAAAAACGTATGGCTTACTACGAAACCTAGTAACCCCAGAGAAGCCAGTAGAAAAGGATTTTGAAAACATAGTGTCAATCCTACAGGACCACTTAAACCCCACACCGCTGCTGATAGCAGAAAGATTTAAGTTTCACAAAAGGAACCAGCATAAAGATGAAAGTAATGCTGAGTATTTAACGGAACTACGCAAGCTATCGAAACACTGCCAGTTTGGAACGGGACTAGCAGATACTTTAAGGGACAAGTTTGTGTGTGGGCTTCAAAGTGAAGGAACCCAGAAACGGCTTCTATCAGAAAAGGATCTTACACGGGACAAGGCTTTTAGCATTGCAGTATCACACGAAGCAGCAGCACGGGGCGCTGCAGAGATACAATGGAGACCGCAAGAATATGGCACAAATGAAATGTCATACGGAACAGTGAAGTGCTATCGCTGCGGCAGAACAACACACGACCATAATGATTGCTGGTTCAAGGACAAAGTGTGCAGACAGTGTGGAAAAGTAGGACACATAGCAAGAGTCTGCAGGTCGGGAAAGAAAACCAGCAGCAAGAAATCTCCACAGGAGAAGTACAAGAAGGTACATAAGGTGACGGAGAGTAGTTCAGACGAACAGAAGAGTGATACAGACTCCGGAAGCAAGGAGCTGGGTTGTCTGAAACTACATAATGTGATCAAAACGGGGGATCACCAAACTATCTGGGTCACGCTCAAGATAGCAGGAGTCCAAGTGAAAATTGAATTGGACACAGGATCAGCCCTAACAGTCATAAACCGAAGGGACTACAAGCGGCTATTCTCACATATACCCTTGAGAGATACAAAGATTGTCTTGAAGACGTACACGGGGCAAAAAGTCTACCCCAAAGGGAAAATAAGGGTGAACGTTATATATAACGGCAAGGAAACACCAAAAATGGACCTATAGGTATTGCCAGATGGAGGACCACCACTACTAGGGCGTGAATGGATCCGGAAGATACAGCTAGATTGGCATTCCATACAAGCACTGACTGTAGATGCCAAAAAGGATGACGACGTCACACCTGGACGACTGTCAAAAATGCTAACTGACGCACAAGAAGTGTTCCAGCAGGGACTCAGAACACTAAAAGGCATAACAGCGACGATCAAAATAGAGGAAAATGCAAGCCCAAAGTTTTTTAAGGCCAGACCGGTACCTTATGTGATCCGCCCAGCCGTCGAAGCAGAGCTGGAAGGTTTGGAACGTTCAGGAGTACTGTCCAAAGTGGACTGGAGCGAGTGGGCTACACCCATCGTTCCTGTAATGAAGAGGTCGTTGAGTAATACGCCTGGGGAACCAAAGAAGGTTCGCATCTGTGGGGACTTTAAGGTGACAGTGAACCCAGTCCTTCACACTGTACAATATCCGCTTCCGCGGATTGAAGATATTTTCGCCTCGCTATCTGGAGGGAAACGCTTCACTAAGATTGATCTGGCCCAGGCGTATCTGCAAATGGAGGTAGAAGAAGCCTCGAAACAGTACCTCACGATCAACACTCATAAAGGTCTCTACCAATACAACCAGCTGGTGTTCGGGGTAGCATCAGCTCCGGCTATTTGGCAAAGGGCAATGGAACAAGTCCTGCAAGGGATTCCAGGGACCCAGTGTTATTTGGACGACATCCTGGTCACGGGCGAAAATGACAGTGATCGCCTCGCCAACCTGGAGCAGGTGCTCACTAGATTGAAGGAATATGGGCTCCGAGCTAATCGCCACAAATGCGAGTTTTTCCAGAAGCAGATCTCGTATTGTGGCCATGTTATTGGTAAAGAGGGGTTACATAAGTCCCCTGAAAAGATTGAGGCAGTAGTCAAGGCTCCAGCACCAGAAAATGTGTCACAACTGAGGTCGTTCCTTGGGCTGGTGAACTACTACCATAAGTTCTTGCCGAATTTGTCTACCGTACTACACCCACTGAACACCCTACTGCAAACGGGGGTACCATGGAAGTGGAGTGACGAATGTAAACGAGCTTTCCAGAAGAGCAAAGCATTGATCACATCAAAAGAGGTGTTGGCTCATTTCAACCCAGCACTACCAATTCGGTTGGCGTGTGATGCATCACCCTATGGCATTGGAACGGTGCTGTCGCACAAATTCCCGGACAGCTCAGAGAGGCCAGTAGCCTTTGCGTCTCGGTCACTAACCTCAGCCGAGCGTAACTACGCCCAGATTGACAGGGAGGCCCTCAGCCTAGTGTGGGGAGTGAAAAAGTTCAATCACTATCTGCACGGGCAGAAGTTCACCTTGCTGACTGACCACCAACCACTTGTCTCCATCTTTAATCCAAAGAAGGGCGTTCCGGTGATGACTGCGCAACGGCTACAAAGATGGTCCCTTTTTCTAGGGGCGCACCAATATGAAATCGAGTATAAGGGCACGAAACAGCATGGAAACGCTGATGGGCTATCACGCCTGCCACTGCCTACTGCGGAGGAAGCACCAGCAGTGGATCCTGTCGAAATATTACACTCGACTATAATTGAATGCTTGCCAGTAACTAACGCTGGTATAGAGAAGGAGACCCGAAATGACCCGACACTGTCTCGGGTATATGATTTGACGGTGAAGGGATGGCCAGCACATGGCGACTCACTGTTGCCAGCATTCTCATCCAGAAGAGAACAGCTGTCAGTATGCCAGGGGACCTTGATGTGTGGATCCCGAGTGGTAATTCCACCCAAGTTAAGGGAGAGAGTGCTCAATGAGCTTCACGAAGGTCATCTGGGAGGGGTGAAAATGAAAAGCCTTGCTAGGGCTTATGTGTGGTGGCCGGGGATCGATCAGCAAATCGAGGACCTGACAAAGAGCTGCTCAGTATGCCAGAAGGTCCAAAATGCACCACCACATGCCCCTCTACACCCATGGGAGTGGCCCTCATCTCCATGGCAACGGGTGCATATTGATTTTGCTGGTCCATTCATGGACTCAATGGGCTAAAAATTCAGTTTGGGGCGCCAAGCTCGCCTGGGCGCCGGAATTACCGCTGCGTGCGGAGCCACTTGCGCCATCCGAATATTCAGTTTCTGCGCCCCAAATGGAAGCGGGCCGCTAAACAAGGCTTCCCGCGCCCCGCTTGGGGCGCTGAAACTGAATATCGGCGCGCTAAGGGCCGCAGCGGCACACGCTGCGGCACGGCAGGCTGCGGTACTGCAGGCCTTCCTCCCACTGTTGAGGGGGAGGTGCCTGCAACAGCGCGATCCCCGCTCGCGAGTGCCGGCAAATGAGCCCGGCACCAAGGAGAAGTGCCGGGCTCTCGGGAAACAGCCGGCAATGCCGCGGGGGCGGGGTGTAGGAGGCCGGGGATGGAGGTGCGGGCAGGCGGGCGCCGAAAAAGCGGCCGGCCGCACCTCCACCTTAACTAGCGCCACTACCGCCACAGGTAGGCCCCTGTGTACCGGTCACTATTTGCGGCCGGCGCTGAAGAGGCGGGCGCGACCAAATATGGCCATCGGGGCGATAGCGGGGCGCTGCGCACACCAATGACGTCATCGGTGGCGGCGCAGCGCTACAGGCTAACGCCGCCATTAGCGCCCTGCTAAATATCGCGGTAGGTGTGGCCAGTGGCGCAAAAGCCACTGAGTGCCCTCTTTGGGCACAAACTGCTGGCGCAGGCCACTGAATTTCTAGGCCAATGTTTTTAATAGCCGTGGATGCGCACTCGAAATGGCCTGAGGTGATCAAAATGTCCTCCACCACCACGGAAAAAACGATTGCAGTCCTACGGACCATTTTTGCCAGGAACGGCTTGCCAGAGCAGATTTGCTCTGATAACGGACCACAGTTTGTGTCCGAAGAGTTTCGAAGAATTATGAAAAGGAATGGGGTAAGGCATTACACATCCGCCCCGTATCATCCAGCCACAAATGGATTGGCTGAGAGGTTCGTACAAACCTTTAAAAAAGCAGTAAAGGCCATGTGCGATGACGACATTCCACTGCAGCATAAGGTGGACAATTTCCTGTTAGCCTACAGAAATGCGACACATGCAGTCACCAACCAGGCCCCGGCCATGATGTTCTTTAACCGAAGGTTGAGATCTTGTCTGGATTTGCTCAGACCAAATGTACGAAGAGATGTTGAGAGTAAGCAATTCCAGCACATCAATGAGAAGCCGACAAGGAGCTTCAATGTAGGGCAACCAGTCTTGGCCCGCGACTACCGAACAGAGAAATGGCAACCAGGAATGATATGCACACGGCAGGGGCCACTAATGTACACAGTGGACATTGGGGAGAGCATCGTGAGATGCCATGCTGACCAGATCCTAGAGTCACAGGAACGAGTCAGCCCCATGCCTCGCCCATACGTACCTGGTGATGAACCCGACGTACAGGTAGCATCTACCCCAGAAACAGTAGCATCGGAAGCTGATGAACCAACCGACGACAGGGGGCCAGAATCGCCTCCGCACCAAGAGCAAGACACTCGGGAAAGGCGCTATCCAGAAAGGATCAGGAAGCCTCCCCAAAGACTGAATTTATAAATAGACTATTTTCAGCTAATGTTGCATGTTAAAAGTGTTAATTGTAATTAGTTTGATATTTAATTGTTAAATGAGTGTTATGGTACTGTTAATCTAAAAGGGGAGGAATTGTAATGTATGTACCTTTAAGGGGGGAACTACTTTCTACAGCTCATGTATACTGTAGTACCGGCAGTGACCACACCTGTATATAACGCTGAGTAGTAATCTGTTGTTTCAGTTGCAGTTTGAACCACGTTGGGTAAACACCTGTTGTACCGTTCTCTGCAGTCCTTTTCTTATTATTACACGGACGTAACAGTAGCATGGATACGAAACTGGCTAAGTGACTGGAAACAGAGTAGTGGTGAATGGTTGTTTTTCAGACTGGAGGAAGGTATACAGTTCCCCAGGGGTTGGTACTAGGACCACTGCTTTTCTTGATATATATTAATGACTTGGACTTGGGTGTACAGGGCACAATTTCAAAATGTGCAGATGGCACAAAACCTGGAAGTATAGTGAACAGTGAGGAGCATAGTGATAGACTTCAAGAGGACATAGACAGGCTGGTAGAATGGGCGGACACGTGGCAGATGAAATTTAACACAGAAAAATATGAACTGATACATCTTTGTAGGAAGAACGAGGAGAGGCAATATTATCTAAGGGGTACAATTCTACAGAGGCTGCAGGAACAGAGACACCTGGGGGTATATGTGCACAAAGCATTGAAGGTGGCAGGGCAGTTTGAGAAAGCGGTTAAAAAAGCATACGGGATCCTGGGCTTCATAAATAGAGGCATAGAATACAAAAGCAAGGAAGTTATGATGAATCTTTATAAAACACTGGTTTGGCCTCAACTGGGGTATTGTCATAGAGTCATAACAGCACAGTAGGCCGCCATCCGGCCCATCGAATCGTGCCGGCTCTCTGTAGAGCAATCCAGTCAGTCCCATTCCCCCGCTCTATCCCCGTAGCCCTGCAAGTTTATTTCCCTCAAGTGCCTATCCAGTCTCCCCTTGAAAACATTGAGTGTCTCCGCTTCCACCACTTCCGTCAGCAGCGAGTTCCAGGTCATCACCACTCGCTGCGTAAAAAAGTTTTTCCTCACATCCCACCTTAAATCTGTGTCCCCTAGTCCTTGTACCATCAACTAGTGGGAACAGCCTTTCCCAGTCTCGCCTATCCAAACCAGTCATAATCTTGTACATCGTGTGTCCAATTCTGGGCACCGCACTTTAGGAAGGATGTGAAGGCCTTAGAGAGGGTGCAGAAAAGATTTACAAGAATGATTCCAGGGATGAGGGACTTCAGTTACGTGGATAGACGAGGGTTGTTCTCCTTCGAGCAGAGGATGAGAGGAGATTTGATAGAGGTGTTCAAAATCATGAGGGGTCTAGACAGAGTAGATAGAGAGAAACTGTTCCCATTGGCGGAAGAGTCGAGAACCAGAGGACACAGATTTAAGGTGATCGGCAAAAGAACCAAAGGCGACGTGAGGAAAACTTTTTTATGCAGCGAGTGGTTAGGATCTGGAATGCACTGCCTGAAAGGGTGGTGGAGGCAGATTCAAACTTGGCTTTCAAAAGGGAATTGGATAAGTACCTGAAGGAAAAAAAAATGGCAGGCTACGGGGCGGGGACAGGGGAGTGAGACTAGCTGAATTGCTCTTGCAGAGAGCCAGCACGGGCTCGACGGGCCGAATGGCCTCCTTCTGTGCTGTAACTATTCTATGATTCTATGATTAACAGGGAGAATGGGCTGCGAAGCAATTATGTGATCAGTTTTCAGTTCACTTCACTTAACGAGTCACTGATTTTTTTTCTGTTGTCTACATCTCTATATATATATTAAGAAAATTGAGTGCTTTGAGTGTCTTGAGTCTTGCTTTTGAGACAACTGATTGCTCTGTGGGTACGACATGACCGAAAAATCTCCTCTGCGATTACCCCATAATTACCGCTTTTTGTTCTTTAGGGCACAGCATCCATTGTTACAGCAACTTCATAGATTTTAAGCAGACCTTTGACAGTGTTTTACAAAGTATTACAAAGTATTCACAGCACAGAAACAGGCCATTCAGCCCAACAGGTCCGTGCCGGTGTTTATGCTCAACACGAGTCTCCTCCCACACCTCTTCATCTCACCCCATCAACATATCCTTCTATTCCTTTCTCCTGTACGTGCCCACCTAGCTTCCCCTTGAATGCATCTATGCTGTTTGCCTTAACTACTCCCTGTGGTAGCGAGTTCCACATTCTAACCACTCTCTGGGTAAAGAAGTTTCTCCTAAATTTCCTATTGGATTGATTGGTGACTGTCTTATACTTATGGACCTTAATTCTGGTCTCCCCACAAGTGGAAACATCCTACATCTACCTTGTCAAACTTCTTCATTATCTTGAAGACCTGTATCAGGTCACCCCTCAGTCTTCTCTTTTCTAGAGAATCTTTCCTGCTAGGTATAACCTCTCAATTCTGGTATCATTCTAGTAAATCTTCTTTGCACGTTCTCCAGTGCCTTGATATTCTTTTTATAATATGGAGACCATAACTGTTCAAGTACTCCAAGTGTGGTCTAACCAAGGTTATGTTGGCAAGAAGAGATATGGCATGTTTTGAGGATGTCTGGTATTCCTGAGGAACTTGTTATAGATGTTTTCTATCAGTCTGACAAGTCCCTGAGTGCTGTTGGAGTAGATTGACAACTAGGGGAATGGTTTGGGTGAGACAAAGATTGTCACCTGATTTATTTAATCCAGTACTGGAAGCAGCAATGAATCGTGCACTAAAAGATGATGGCCCAGAAATTCGGGTCTCCACGGGTGAGTACGCATGAGGTACTCACCCGTAAGCCTAATGGAAGTGCCGGTTTTCTGCATGCACTGCGCATGCGCGGGAAACCGGCACTTCCGTTCCCCTGAACGAAGGGGTTCAGAGTTCGAACGCGTGCGCAGGAGAGGCAGCGCGTGCGTATCGAACTTGCATTTTTTTTGCAGGTTTCTCCGGGAGGGTAAGTCTCCAGAAGTTACATATATAAAAAGTAGTCGCAAGGCCTGCTTTTTACAAGGTAAGTGGTGAATTAATTAAAATTAAAACATTTTTCCCACAGGTTTATTATTTTTAAATACTTTAAAGAAAGGTAAGTTTATTTTTAACCCCGTTAGAAAATAAAATTATTTTTTTCAAAAATTTAAATTATTGTTTAAAATAGTTATTTCATGTAATTTATAGTTCATTTAAAAAATGTGATTTAAAAAAAATTTATTTGAAGATTTAGTGATGTTTTGGGGCTTATAGTATTTATAAGTTTGACAGCACTTCCTGTCAAGCTTATGAATGAAGCATTCTCTGCTCCGATTGGCTCCCCATGGCCCACGTGATCCCAGGGGACGCATCGAACTAACTGCACCCCTGGGATACGCAAGCACTGCACGCCGGTAGTTGGAGGAGGCCCAGGATCGGAATTCCACGGGGGCCCACAGCACAACGGCCGGCGCGCTAAGTAAGTGCAGGTCGGGGGCTTACACCCGCGGGAAGCCCTCGACCCAAATTTCTGGGTCGATATTGGAGGAGTCTCGTTACGTGGCAAGCTTTTGAACAATCTCAGATTTGAGGATGACATCGACCTTATAGCAACATCTAAAATGGATTTGCAGAAACTAACTGATAAGGTGTACGTGGAGAGTATAAAATTTGGGTTACACATTAACAATAAAAAGACCAAGATCATGTCATTTGGGAAGCATCAGGAAGATGTACACATTACAGCTGGAGGGAATGCAGTTGAACAGGTGGAAAAGTTTGTATGGGTTAGTGTCAGAGAATGGGAATTGTGAAGAAAACATCAAAAGAAGGATTGGATTTGGTTTTGTTGCTTTTCGACGATTAAGCCGGATATGAAAGGCTAAATGTATTTTGAAGCGACGGTTATCCCCATATTATTATGCGGCTCTGAGTGTTGCGACATGAGAAAAGTTGATGAGCAAAAGATACTAGCAGCAGAGATGAGTTGGATGAGAGGAATACTGGGCGTATCCAGGATGCAAAAAATCAAGACTGATATAATAAAAGCATGGCTCAGACGAGAAACAACTCTTATACAGAAGATCCAAGAAAGATGACTGTGATGGTTTGGGCACATTTCTAGAATGAAAATGGCTGCAACATCTTTCATGGCCCTGTGCACAGAGGGACATGGAACAAGAAGCCAAGGAAGACCAAGGAAGCGCTGGATAGACAATGTCAAGAGTGACTTGTCACTGAGAGGGATACAGATGACTGAAGCAGCCAGGCTAGTTCAGAACCGACAACAGTGGAGTGAATTCATTCGGCCCCATCATCGCTGCTGAGCTGATTGACGGAAATTTAGTCGTAATTCTGTAGGAACAACGGCCCTTAAATTTCTGGGGTACTCTTACTCCAGTACAAGCGTGGCAGAGCAGAGGCCCTGTCGACTCTAACCCGAAGCTGGAGACCCTGTCCCAAATCCCGGGGACAAAGTTATTTACACGACCGGGGTGGGGCATATCAGCAGCATGCACCCCAATTTATCTACCAGAAGATGGAGTGACCCAAAGCTACCCGAAGCCCATCCCGAGGCTGAGGAAAAAAAAGGTAAAAAGTTCTTCAGCTCCAAAGATCAATTTTTTAAAAAAGGTAATTGATCTCTATGAGAATCTCTAAAGACTTCAACAGGACCCATGGACTCAGCTGGCGTTAGTTCCACTGAGGCATACCGAGGGCATAAGGCGCTGAGTTTCTCGGAGTTCCCCCCGACATGGTCCCTTAACGTGGGAGGCATGGGCAGAAGATTCTCCCATAGCCTTTCCCACCACTGGAATTTAAACAGGCTGGAAAACAAGCAGAATCCTGGCAAAACCTGCCTATTTCTTTCAGATGCAGATTGACTTGCTGTGCATTTCCAGCATGATCTCTCTTTTTTAATTATTCGTTCCTGGGATGTGGGCATCGCTGGCAAGACCAGCATTTATTGCCCATCCCTAATTTCCCTTGAGAAGGTGGCGGTGAGCCGCCTTCTTGAACCGCTGCAGTCCGTGTGGTGAAGGTGCTCCCACAGTGCTGTTAGGGAGGGAGTTCCAGGATTTTGACCCGGCGACGATGAAGGAACGGCCGATATATTTCCAAGTCAGGATGGTGTGTGATTTGAAGGGGAACTTGCAGGTGATGGTGTTTCCATGCGCCTGCTGCCCTTGCCCTTCTAGGTTGCGGGCTTGGGAGGTGCTGTCGAAGAAAATTCAAGTAACTTACATGATTGAACCAGGCAACGGCTTATGCATTTACCTGATAGTATTTGTTGTTTTCATCCACACAGCCACACTGACTGCTTGGAACGCATTTGTCCACACTCAGAACATATCCAGGGTCACAGAAGCATCCTTCGACAGTTGGTAGAAGACAGCTGTCGGGTGCAGACAGGTCCGTACAAGTAGCAGGACAACTGGTGCCGCACTTCTCATAGTGACTACCACCGGGGCAGGACATAGCTAAAGAAAACATACAAGTGTTTAGCAATCATTTCTGCTTTGCTAAGTGTAGCTTATTCAAATTAATTATGTAGCCAGCTTATTTAACGTTCCAATAGGGGGCGGGGGAAGAAACTGATATCTCACTGATGTGGTTCATCTTACATAAACTACATGACAGTAGAACGTGTCACACTGGCTGCATTTCCAATGTTGGTATGTCAAAATGTCTTAAATGGAAGTTATTACCTGCGATGTTTCATTAATTAATGATAACAATACTGATCGCACTCCAGTGGTGTGTGGAGGTTGCTAAGAATGAGGATGGATATTGAAACCAGCAGAGTATTTTTTGTGGTCTCATGATTTGACTTTGTGTTGCATACAAGTCTATCCATAAGTGTACCATGTAGTATGGCACTGACCCATGCAGACCAGCACTATACCAGGTTCAATCCCAAATCATGTTTTTAGTTAGGTGATCTCAGCCAGACCATCAGTACCAGTTCTATAGTTGGGCTTAATGCTCCTAAACCAGTGGGGTTGAGGGCTGGGGCGGGGTGGAGGTGGGGGGTGGGGGAAATTGGTCAGAGATCCAGTGACACTTGCAGAAAGTATGTGTGTGTGTGTACAACAAGAGTCAGGTCAAGCTTGGTTGTCATGAGCCCATGTTTGAAAAGCTGGTCGACACTTGATGTATAGGCTCACACATGGAGAACGGCCATTTTGAGCAAAGTCCTGGAAGGCTACTTTAGTGGGAGTAAGGATATGAGGGGAGGGGTTGATGGTGGTGGGGAACTGAATTTATAAGATATAATCTTCAAAATTTCTAACATGTAATAATGGTGTTAACTCAAATTAATCAACTGCACAATTTTTTGAGGGGTTGGAAAATGATAGAGGGGATTTTAACTCCCTCCACCTGGCAGAAATCAGGAGAAACGGGAGTTAATTTCCCAGCGATCTGCTTCAGGTTCTGCTGCCACCTGCGGCTATATTAAAACCAGGCAGCTGAGGCCTCTGTCTGACTCAGTACGGAAACATCAATAGTTTATATTATTCGGGGTCCTACTGCTCAGACATTATCGCAAAGCCATTTTAACGGTCTAATGGGTAAAGCATCCGCCGTGGACACTCCAACCAGTAGCAGCTGCCGGACACCCTGCGGATGACCTATCAGGTGCCAGCCAGGTGGCGCCTGAGCCGCCCGATCTTTGCAGCCTGTAAGCCGTCGAGTTGCCTCTGGACAGCTGTTTTGGCTGGTTGGCTGTGGAATTCAATTAGAGCCCTGCTATTAAAATAGATTGGGCCTCCCACTGCAGCTCCCAGGTATTCGTTCCAAGCGTCCCTTTTTAAAACTTCATTTTCAAGATGTGGGCATCGATGGCAAGGCCAGCATTAATTGCCCATCGCCAGCTGCACTTAACAAGATGGTCGTGAGTTGCCTCCTTGAACCGCTCCATGTGGTGAAGGTGCTCCCAGTGCTATTCGGTAGGGAGTTCCAAGATTTTGACCCAGCGACGATATACGTCCAAGTCAGGATGGTGTGTGACTTGGAGGGGAAGTTGGAGGTGATGGTGTTCACTTACACCTGCTGCCCATGTCCTTCTAAGTGGTGGAGGTCACGGGTTTGGAAGGTGCTACCAAAGAAGCCTTGGCAAGTTGTTGCAGTGCAACCTATGTAGTACACACTGCATCCACTGAGCGCCATTGGTGGAGGGAGTGGATGTTTAAGGTGATAGATGGGAGTGTCGATCAAGCGGGCTGCTTTGTCCTGGATGGTGTCGAGCTTCTTGAGTGTTGTTGGAGCTGCACTCACCCAGGCAAGTGGAGAGTATTCCATCACACTCCTGACTAGTACTTTGTAGGTGGTGGTCAGTCTTTGGGGAATCAGGAGGTGAGTCACTTGCCGCAGAACACCCAGCCTCTGACCTGCTCTAGTAGCCACACAATTTATGTGCCTGGTTCAGTTGAGTTTCTGGTCAATGGTGACACCCAGGATGTTGATGGTGGGGACATTCGATGATGGTAATGACACAGAGTGTCAAGGGGAGATGGTTAGACTCTCTCTTGTTGGAGATGGTCATTGCCTGGCACTTGTGTGGTGCGAATGTTACCTGCCACTTATCAGCCCATGCCTGGATGTTGTCCAGGTCTTGCTGCATGCAGGCACGGACTGCTTCATTATCTGAGGAATTGCAAATGGAACTGAACACTGTGCCATTTTTTTTTATTCGTTCATGGGATGTGGCCGTCATTGGCAAGGCCAGTATTTCTTGCACATCCCTAATTGCCCTTGAGAAGGTGGTGGTGAGCCGCCTTCTTGAACCGCTGCAGTCCGTGTGGTGAGGGTACTCCCACAGTGCTGTTAGGGA
Source organism: Somniosus microcephalus (assembly GCF_052327205.1). Taxonomy (NCBI): domain Eukaryota; kingdom Metazoa; phylum Chordata; class Chondrichthyes; order Squaliformes; family Somniosidae; genus Somniosus; species Somniosus microcephalus. The sequence continues at coordinate 10,352,078 of NC_140992.1, forward strand.
GTGCCAGGATTTTTACCCAGCGACAATGAACGAACGGCGATTATATTTCCAAGTCAGGATGGTGTGTAACTTGGTGGGGAACCTGCAGGTGATGGTGTTCCCATGCGCCTGCTGCCCTTGTCCTAGGTGGTAAAGGTTGTGGGTTTGGGAAGTGCTGTTGAAGAAGCCTTGGCGAGTTGCTGCAGTGCATCTTGTAGATGGTACACACTGCAGCCACGGTGTGCCGGTGGTGGAGGGAATGAATGTTTAAGGTAGTGGATGAGGTGCCAATCAAGCGAGCTGCTTTGTCCTGGATAGTGTTGAGTTTCTTGAGTATTGTTGGAGCTGCACTCATCCAGGCAAGTGGAGAGTATTCCATCACACTCCTGACTTGTGGCATGTAGATGGTGGAAAGGCTTTGTGGAGTCAGGAGGTGAGACACTCGTCGCAGAATACCCAGCCTCTGACCTACTCTTGTTGCCAAAGTATTTATGTGGCTGGTCCAGTTAAATTTCTGGTCAATGGTAACCCCCAGGATGTTGATGGTGGGAGATTCAGCGATGGTAATGCCGTTGAATGTCAAGGGGTGGTGGTTAGACTCTCGCTTGTTTGAGATAGTTATGGACTGGCACTTGTGTGGCGCAAACATTACTTGCCGCTTATCAGCCCAAGCCTGAATGTCGTCCAGGTCTTGCGGCACATGGGCATGGGCTGCTTCATTATCTGAAGAGTTGTGAATGGCACTGAACACTGTGCAGTCATCAGCAAACATCCCCACTTCTGACCTTATGATGGAGGGAAGGTCATTGATGAAGCAGTTGAAGATAGTTTGGCCTAGGACGCTGCCCTGAGGAACTCCTGCAGCAATGTCCTGGGGCTGAGATGATTGGCTTCCAACAACCACAACCATCTTCCTTTGTGCTAGGTATGACTCCAGCCACTGGAGTATTTTCCCCCTGATCCCCATTGATTTCAATTTTACTAGAACTCCTTGGTGTCACACTCGGACGAATGCTTGATGTCAAGGGCAGTCACTCTCACCTCACCTCTGGAATTCAGCTCTTTAGTCCATGTTTGGACCAAGGCTGTAATGAGATCTGAAACCCAAACTGAGCATCAGTGAGCAGGTTATTGGTGAGTAAATGCTGCTTGATAGCACTGTCGCTGACTCCTTCCACCACTTTGCTGATGATTGAGAGTAGACTGATTGGGGCGGTAATTGGCCGGATTGGATTTGTCCTGCTTTTTGTGGACAGGACATAGCTGGGCAATGAATTGCAAAACACAACTTACGACAGAATGCATTGTTTCTCCACTCTATACAAAATCCTGCTTGAGCGCACAAGTCAGCGTAGGTCTGTAGTGCAAAACAAAGTGTTGTGGACTGCCCTCCATCCATGCACATGTCATAGACACAGTTGTCAAAGTAGTTCTTAGGTGGGACTTTAGCATGGCACTCTTTGAATAAACCTAAGTAAGTACAGGAAAGAAAAGATGCAAGAAGTAAATTATATCCTGACAGAAAAATAAATATTTCCAATTTAAATAGTACCACTTCCAAAAGTTTTCCTAGACAATCAATTTTCTACAGTAAAGGTACAAACCAGTGACATGCTGCACAACACGCCTGTGCCTTGCACGTAATTCCGAGCAAAGAATTGTTTTATGAGTAGAATGTTCAATCCCCTTGATTGCACTAAAGCATGTCATCAGTCTCGTGTACACATTATTATTTTGTCCTTGAATACTGTGGCATTGCTCATACTAAGGGGATAGTAAATTTTTGCATGTCAGATTCCATTGGGAAGGAGTGATTTATTGGTTGTGAAATGATTGGATGTGATAAAGAGCTATATAAATGCACATTCTTTCTTTCTTCAAATAGACCTTTCAGGAGTGAAATTAGGAAACACTTCTACACACAAAGGGTGGTAGAAGTTTGGAACTCTTCCGCAAACGGCAATTGATGCGAGATCAGTTGTTAATTTTAAATCGGAGATTGATAGCTTTATGATAACCAAAGGAATTAAGGGATACGGGGCAAAGGTGGATGTATGGCGCTAGGTCACAGGTCAGCCATGAATGGTGGAACAGGCTCGAGGGGCTAAATGGCCTGCCCCTGTTCCTTTGTCCCTCGTGCCATGGGATTCCAGCCTGTAATATTATTCTATAGACAAATCATCTCAACGCCAGGATTACATTCCTATAACTCACTCCTGAGAAGCCATTATTCTATGTATAAATAATCGAATTCCTGTAGATTCCTGCCAGTAACTTGTTCCCAGATATCCAAGACTGTATATAAAATGATCCCAATCCCACAGTTAGATTCCAGTCTGTAACTCATTCACACATATTCATTATTCTGCATATAAACCATCTGAACCCCTCAATTAGATTCCAGTCTGTAACTCACTCTTAAGTTACTTCCTCCTATTTTTCCCCCCGAAGTCCCTTATCTGCTTCCATTGATAGGCTGGACAGCCCAGACTGTAAATGTTGCCACACTCAGGATTAATAGGATGTTATGATAGGTGGAATGCTTGCGCTGAAAGGCAATAATCGGTCGTGGAGTGGAGTACTCTCTTAGGGGAAACTGCATACTAGCAGATATGAGTTGCCATGTTAATCAGTTTGAAACCATTGTGGGAGTTACTTAGATAACAGCCTGCTTTAATTTTAATTGGTTTGCTTCAAACGGATATATTATTATCTTGAAAGAAACAGCAGATTTGTACCTGTTAGATCTGTAATCATTCCGCAAGCAGTATCTTTCTCTGCATTCTCCTTTATTTTTGGATCACATTTAAAGTCAGTCTCACCATGATTGCACCTGCATTTGCAAATAAAAGTGAAACAAGTGGAGTGAGAAAAGACGTGACCCAGCTGTCCTGCTCAAGCTCGAACTGAGTTTCCAATCCCCTATCCACTCCACCTACTTCCATCTCTGTAACTTTGCCCATCTCCACCTCTATTTCAGCCCATCTTCTGCTGAAACTTTGATAAAATTCTTTGTCACCTCCAGATTCTATTACGGCAATACTCTACATGCTGGCCTCCCATCCTTCATAAAATCAAACTCGCCCAAAACTCTGCTGCTCATATCTTATCCTGCACCAAGTCCCACTTGCTCACCACTCGCATCCTTGCTAACCTACATTGGCGAACAGTCCCCAATGTCTTAAATTAAAATTCTTGTCCCTGCAATTAAACTCCTCCATGGTCTTTCCCTGCCCCCCAATTCACACTTGGGGCAGGATTTTCATTCAGGAGTCGGGTTGGAGGCAGGACTACAACTTTCGGGGTTGTTGTCCCGCCTCCATCGAGATGCGGCCAATCCATGCGATTTTAACTTGATTGACCTTGTTGAGCCCGCCCAGCGGGCCAATTAAGGGCCACCCGGCAACAGGTGACGTCACAGATTGACATTTCAACTGTCAAGGCATTTTGACAGAAGAAATATCAGTGTTTCACAGCTGTTTGAAGCTGTCAAACACTGATAGTCATACTTCTAACCTGAGACCTTCGCCACAGACTCAGTTAGAAATCTCTCCTGCACAGAAAGCTGCAGGCTGTCACTTTTGACAGTTTGCAGCCATTCTGCTTTCTGTGCCAGTGAGATGAGGGACTCCCGAGACCTAAAGGAAGGAAGGCTGAAAAGGTAAGAAAAGGTATGCAAAACTTCTTTAATCACTTTAGACACACCAAACACACTTACCTTTGCACTCATGCACACATCACTCACCTGAACACCGACACCTCGACCCCTCCAAGTCCTTCAACCCGACGGCCCGACTCCTCTAACTTGGTGTGGTTTGGAGCCGTCGGGAATCCCACACTTCAACCTTAAAAATAGGGATTAGGCTAAAACCTGCCCGTTAACTACCTGCTAACAGGCAGTTAATTGGCACTAATTCCTTTCCGCCTCGGGGAGGCGGGTCCCACTGCGGGGCGGGTACCCGCCTCCTTTGAAACTGGCATGGAGGCGGGTTTGGGTGCAGGATGGGGTCGAGACCCCTGATTTCAGGATTTTAACTCCCCACACGCCTCCAATCCTGACTCCACGGCCCAATGAAAATCCTGCCCTTGGTTTCTCTATTCCTCGGACTCTGGCCGCTTGTCCCGCATCCCCGTTCCTTTGTCTCACTATTAGTAGTCACGTCTTCTGTCACCTAGGTCCCATTCTGGAATTTTCTCCGTAAACCCCTCCACTTCCCCCTCCTCCTTTAAGACCCTCATTAAAATCCATCTCTTTGATCTAGCATTTGGACTCCCGTCCTAATCTCTCCATCTTTGGCTTGGTATTGCTTTTCCTCAGACCTCTGTGAATTGCCTTGGGGTGTTTAAAGGAGCTATGAAGATGCAGGTTGCTGCGGTATGAGCCTAGAATGTGAGTCAGCATGCTAAGCTCTTATAGGGGTCTTCTTGACTGAGCTAGATCCTGTTTTACCTGATATCCGCACACAGACATTTCTGGCAAGATGGTGATCAGGAGCAGGAACACTGGATATCTTTTCATTCCCAAGGGGACTGATGCTAATTGTGGACTGCAGTGGTTCAAGAAGGAGGCCCACCAAGGCCTCTAGGGATGGACAATAAATGCCAGTCATGCCAGCGACGCCCACATCACAAGAATTTTTTTTAAAAATTCCAGACAGAGTAATAATTAAGTTGTGTATACTTACTCAGTCTCTCCATCAGGTACTTGCCAACTCTCTCCCAGTTTATTAGAATCTGCTGCGAAGCTGCCATTAGGCATAATAATATCATCATCGGGGTCACCATTGTAGTTACCTAAATCATACAAAAAGGCAGAGGATCAGAGTTTCTACAAGTCTCTTTGTCACTTGCTAGTTTCTTTGATGCTGCCGATTTTGGCATTGGTACGATGCCAAGATTTTTTGTTGTTTCAAAAGGGCAGTATATTGCTGCTGTTACTTGCTCAATCTTGTCATAATCGACATAAGTAAAACCAGCGTCAACATTATTACCTCTCACAATGGTTTTCTTTGCACTAGTTGAAATATAACAGCTGGTGCGGAGGCAGCTTTAAATACCTAAGCTGGTACCTAAAGCTGCCATTTTATATTCTACTGCTTATGAAGTGTGACTGTCCATCAGATGGTTGCGTTAGAAACATGCTAGCAGTACAGAAGGCTGGTAAACGTCATTAGGTGCAAGCAACAGACTATATACAGGCTCTGCCACCCCCTTTTACAATAGTGGAAGTGGATATTACACCTGTTTTGATACAGCACCTTTCATGTTCTTGCGACATCCCAAAGCGCTTCACAGCCAATGAAGTACTTTTGAAGTGTAATCACGGTTGTGATGTAGGGAAATGTGCAGCCAATCTGCATAAAACAAGGTCCCGCAAACAACGACAAAATAAATGACCAAATTAATTGTTTTAATGATGTTGGTTGAGAGATAAATATTGCCTAGGAAGTGAAGAACTCCCTTACTCTCCTTCAAATAGTGCCATGGTATCTTTTACATTCCTGGCAGGGCAGATGGGGCCTCGGTCGAACATCTCATCAAAAAGATGGCACCTCCGACAGCGAAGCACTCCTTCAATACTACAGTCAAATGTCAGTATACGTTATGTGCTCAAGTCTCTGGAGTGGGACTTGAACCCACAACCTTCTGACCCAGATGAAGAGTACTCCCACTGCTGACAGAAGGAAGAGGTTAGGAGAACTCTGTTTAACACTGAAAGTTGGAATGCCTCACCAGAAACAGTGGTGGAAGCAGGATCTGCAGTAGCCTTTAAAAGGGAAGTAGATAAATATTTGACAAAGGAAAAACTAAAAAGGTATGGGGGGAAGGGCAGGGGACCGTGCATAGCTCTTTCGGGGAGCTGGCAAAGGTGCGATGGGCCGAATTACTTCCTCGTGCACTGTAAAATTCTTAGATTCCACGAATGGCTTCTCATTTCTATCCCTGCACGAATGATGCCAATAGTCTTCTGCATTTCTTTACGCCGTCGCTGCATACAACAACTAGAACAAATCATTACCACTCATTTTGAAAACAGCTGCAGAAGTTGAGGAGATGAACGTCTTCTCTCTGTCCTGGCTTTAAGGGTCCTATGAATTGAGTTTGGGGTAATCACGATCAAATTCCTGGCATGGACGGATAGCCAGCACAAAACTACCTCCATTTAGATACAAATTGGTAAGCTCTCTCTCTCTGGGATGCCATGAAAATAGGTAATGGGGTAAACGGGCCCTTTTATAGTGAGGAGGGGGATTCTCTTTTGAGATTGCAGTTATGGCACATTGTTGAAACAGAGAAAAGGGAGTTCCACTTTGCATGCAACCTGCGGTATACCTGCCCTTAGTGTGTTTGATGCTGACAAAAGAGAAGATCCCAATTACTGAGCACTGACATTCGTTATCTTGATAAATACTAAAAAATAAATCTGCCCATGATTTACAGATGTCATCATATATAAAGAGTTGAATAGTAGTTAAAAACAACTACAGGAAACTCTTTTTTATCCGGCACCGACGGGACCGGCATGCTGCTGGTTGATCAAAAAGTCCGGATTACAGAGAGGTATACTTACTAAGGTACGAGAGCCCCGTACACGGCCACAGATCCAGGCGTCCCTGTTGCATGGCAACAGGTGCAGGAACCCCGGTGACATGGCCACAGATCCAGGTGTCCCTGTTGCATGGCCACAGATCCAGGAACCCCGGTTACACGGCCACTAATATGAAGTAAAACGTACCTGAACCTACTCTGAATTTTGCCGGTTAAGAGAGATATCCGGTTATTTAGGTGCCGGTAAAAAGAGAGTTTCTTGGTACTACCAAAACATTTAAAAACAGATATAAAGACACACCTGTAATATGTTTGAAGATTTGCTCAGTAAATCTATAGGACCTACCACACATGCCGCAGAGCAGTCCAGCATACGTAGATGGCACAGACACATCAACATGGTGGATGCCATCAAATCTCACCAACAGGCCAAAGTTAGTCTCCAGTAAAACATAGGCACCACTCATCCGTACGACCAGGGGGCCCTCAACAGACACAGGCACATTTGCTCTTTTTCCATTCAGCTACGGAAAGAAAAAAAATGCTTGTTGTTTACATAAATTACAAACTGATATGCCTCATCCATACAACAACACCCATGTGTCAACAATTATCACACAACCTAGATAATCCAAAACTCAGGTCAGTGCAAAATGTATCGTTTCTTGAAAATTATGTCCAGTGTTTTTGTTAAAATATTTATTATACAATGTATTTATTTTTTTCATATTTCTAGTACACAACATGGACTCCACAAACTATGAACATGATTTATTATTTCATAAAATGCATTACTTCAGATAAAAAAATGTTATCAGGCCTGCCTTGCAGTGGCATCCAATCTGACTGTGCAGGCATTTGAACCGAACCCGTTGGACTTCCAGTATGCCCTGTTACTATCAATATTCTGTCATGCTCTTTATCAGATCTGGTGCTGAACCATTGCCATTTAATAGACTGCAAGATTGGAATTAATATGCAATAAATTGTACGAATGAATCATTCATCAGAGCGTGGTGTTTCCCAAGTCGTTTGTATGAACAGTATCTTACTCTAAATCAATGAAGGTTGTCCCCAAAACAAATGCATCATTATTTACTTCTTACAAGGGCTGCTTTATGTTCCAGCTATGAAAAGACCAGTATGGTAAGCATCCTGAAACAAGACAGCTACTAGCTGTCCATGTTTTAAGTCTGCTTCTCACCTGCCTCCCGCTGACCACCTCCCCCCCCCCCGAAGTTTGGCAACAAGAAATGCAAATGCTGTTTGTATTAGTACATTGTTATAACGGATCAGTGAACAAGTAAAGATCTAAGGCAAGTCCTGCATCAGTCAATGAATAATCAAAAATAATAAGGAACAAATTTACATACCAGCACTTTATGATTTTTCATGATTGAAATCGTGTTGTTATAGACAAGCACGTGCACAGAATTCACCCAGGACACTTTAGTGTTGGCACCTCTGTGCTCATTAGTAGTTGATACATCAAAGTAAGGGAGCACTGAAGATTCACTGCACGGTTTGGACAGCAAATATGTGCATGTTCCCATGAAGTGGTGAACACGTGTGTCAAAAGTATTATAGTGAGGATCTCCAGAAGCGCTGCATGTAGCATGACCTGCACAAAAAAACAACCATTTAAGTGTAGTCATCTACCAATCCATTTTATAGTCAGCTGCCGTATTTTACTATTCCCTTCCATTTCCCGCATTTCTGCTCTCACCCCTTCCCCTCCCTCCCAGAACCACGATAGGGTTCCCCTTGTCCTCACCTTCCACCCATACCCCACCAGCCTCCACATTCAACAGAGCATCCGCCACCATTTTCACCACCTCCAGCGTGATGCCACCACCAAACACATCTTCCCTTCCCCTTCCCCTCCCCTTTCAGCATTCCGATGGGACCGTTCCCTCCACGACACCCTGGTCCACTCCTCAATCATCCCCAATACACCCTCCCCTTCCCACAACACCTTCCCACCGTCCAGGGCCACAAACCCAAACACTCCTTCCAGGTGAAACAGTGATTTACTTGTACTTCTTTCAATTTAGTAAACTGTATTCGCTGCTCACGATGCGGTCTCCTCTATATTGGGGAGACCAAATGTAGATTGGGTGACCGCATTATGCAACACTTCCATTCAGTCCGCAAATGTGACCCTCAGCTTCCAGTCACCTGCCATTTTAATTCTCCGGACCACTCCTCTGACCTCTCTGTCCTCGGCCTCTTACACTGTTCCAATGAAGCTCAATGTAAGCTCGAGGAACAGCACCTCATCTTTCGATTAGGCACTTTACAGCCTTCCGGACTCAACACTGATTTTGACAATTTTAGATCATAACCTCTGCCTCTACTTTTTCAGACGGCAGCTGTTGCTGATGATTCTGCCATTCCCATTGACGCCTCCTCCAGACCCATCTTTTATTTCTCCCATTACCATCTCCTTTCGCCTTGTACCACCATCCCTTTTGTCATTTAATCTCTCCTGCCTTCCACCCTATCACAGACCTTCCCTTTTGTACTTTCCTCCCCTCCCCCCTTTCCCTGCTTCTGCACCTGCTTAAAACCTGTTACTGTTGTGTCTGTACCTTTAAGAGAAGAACTGATTCGATACTGCAGTACCGGCAGTGACCACCCCTGTATATAAAGCCATAGCAGGCTTCTGTACTTCAGTCTTAAGTTACCCTCTGTTCAGCTGCAAGCACGAGCAGAGGGAGCAGCCAGACTTTGGAGAGTGGATTAAAGTGGTGGTCCCCTGACCAGGAAGAGGAGGAGAACGTTGGACCACCACCACCACCACCAACATTACATCAACTGAGGTGCCTGGAGAGAGAGGACAGAGGAGGAGAAGGAGAAAGGAGGCCTACATCAACATCAACCAGGGGAGAGGCCTTTCTATCACTGCCTCCCCAAATTGGCCTCCACTTCAGGAGAGGGAGGGGAGAGAAACCAACTGCTTGAAAGGAGGGAAGAAAACTTCATCCGGAACATCTACAGGTGGGTGTTATTTGGGGCACTCTCCCAAGACTTTGTATTTTAGGTGGGGGGAGAAAAGAAGAAGCAAGGCCGGATCATCAAGGGGTGTAGTGTGTGTGTGTGTGTGCTCTTGTTAAAAGCTAGGCCACACACACCACTAATTAGCATCCCTTCTATTGCCTGCCCTGGGAGAGCTTGGAGCTGCCCAAGGTGAAGTCCTTAATTTAATTTAATTACATCGTTAAGACCTGTTGCAGGACTAAGCCTGGGCTTCTCCAGCTTTTCCAGGTGAAGACGTCTTCTCCCCCTGCCAGAAGACCACCATCACCAAAGACTTTTTCCATCGGAGAGTGCAACCCTGCCAACACCCACCCACCATCCTGAGTGGCAACACTGCCCTTTGCGGCCTCCCTCCTTCCCACCCCCCCACCTCTCTCTCTCTCTTTGTCTCTCTCTGCCTGTCTTTCTAAGGCACCTTAGTTTCATCTATTTTATTAATTGCCAATTGAGCAGAGGGGAGAGGGCTCCTCTCCCAATTTAAATCAATAAGGAGAGAGGTGTGTCCTCATTTTAATCAGCTCCCTCTGCTCAATAGAGGACAAAAAAATATATATATACACCGAGGCCATTAACACCTTCAGGCCTGTGACTTGGGGTGAGTGTAGCCCTTAAAAAAAGCACCCCAGAATGGCGACTGCGTCTTCGCCAGTGGCGGGGCCAGCCGGGACCTATGCGAGAGTGGTAGCCACAGCCACAGCTGCTCCCGCTGTTCCTGCTGCCCCGTCACCTTTTCGATTAATAACAAAAAAGCTTGGGGTGAAGAGCTACACTCACCCCACTATGACCATCGAGGCCTGCGTCAAGGCCATGGCTGGGGTTGTCGGCCCCTCAGCCATCGTCGCGGCCTCGAAAATGTATGGGAAGGCTGTGTTCTTCCTGGGGTCGGAGCGGGCGGTGTCCCTGGCTGTCGCCAAGGGGCTCACCGTGGGCGGGACCTTCCTGCCGGTGGATCCTCTCGAGGCCACCGCGCAGAGGATCATTATTTCCAACGTCCCGCCCTATGTTCCTGGTGAGCTCCTCCTTCCCCATTTGCGACAACTTGGGGAGGTGAGGTCGGGGATCACGCCCATCCCGCTCGGCTTCCGGGAGGCCAGCCTTCGCCACGTCTTCTCCTTCCGGCGCCAGCTGTTTATCCAGCTGGCGCGGGAGGAGGACACTGAAGGGGCGTTCGTCGTCCTCCACGAGGGGACCGCCTACCGCGCCTTTTGGACGTCGGACGGTGTGAGGTGCCATGCCTGCAGGGAGGTGGGGCACATCAGGAGGAACTGCCCTGCCTCCAAGGCCGCCGGATCATCTCGTGCGGCCGAGGCTGGCGCCGCCGCCCTTCCCCCCGGATCTGCCCGCGCGTCAAGTACGTCTGATGCGCGGTTGACGTCGGGGGCCGATGCCACCAAGGCCTCCGGCGGGGGGGAGGGAGCGTGTCCGGCCGGAAAGAAGGCGCGGGGAAAAAAGAAGCACCTTAGGGCAGGTCCCCCCGTGGATGGTGAGCCCTTGCCCCTTGAGCCCCTTACACCCGCGCTCCTCGCGGAGTTGATCAGGGCAGATGTGAGCGGGAGGGGCCCCGTGCCCGAGCCTGTGGCCGCAACCGCCGCAGCGGTAATGCCAATACCTGCGGCCGGGCTCGGGCCCGAGGAACCCGACAAACCTGCTCCGCCGGAGGGAGTCGAGGAGGAGGCCTTTGCAGACATGGAGGTCTCCCTCGCTCCCTCCGTGCTAAAAAGAAGGCGCGACCCCCTGGATGAGGAGGAGGACCGGGAGGAGGAAGGTCCCTCCGAGCAGGGGGAGTCGTCGCCCGCCGCGGGTACTGCGCCCCCCCCCCCCCCCCCAGCGCTGTCGTCATCACCAGCGATCGGCAGGGGTCGCCTGTCCCTCGGGAGGCTGAGGCAGATGTGTCTGTCCAGCACGTGCCTCCCGGGGATGGGGATGAGACCCTGCCCGTGGGGGGGGTTGCGGAACAACCCGCGGCAGTAATTGAAGTTGACCTTTTATCGGTGTCATTACCCCTCGCCGGGTCGGGCAGCCTGGGGGCTGGGTCAGGCGAGCTCGAGGATAATGAGCTCGCCCAATGCGACCCGGACGTCTCCCAGGGGATGCTCATCCTGGTAGAGCTTTTAATTCAAAACCCCCCGTCCGCTGGGTCGGAGGTTGGTGGCGGGGAGGAGGATGGCCCCCTGGCTGCGTCTCTGGTGCCGGACGTACTGGAGGAGCTGGAAATTGTTCTCTCCCCGGTTTCTCCGGTCGTTCCGGCGTCTGAGGCGGAGGGGAGCTCTGAACCGCCGCCGTCTTCTGGCCCGGCACCCCTAGAGGAGCCCAGGGAGAAATCCTCTGCCGCCGATCCTGGGGGTGGGATCCGGGCGGAGGCGGGGCTGGCTGGCGCGGCCGAGTCGTTCGCTTCGCACTGCGCGGCGGACGGGTCGGCCGCTGGTGACGACCCCCTGGAGGAGGATGGGGACTCGGTGATGGGCACGGAGGACGATTCGGACTCCAGCGCCGACGTGGCGATGGATGACCTCGTGCCCCTTGCCGAGTCTCCCCTCATTTCCGTAAGGGAACTCCGGGATTTTATGGCCACGTGCCTGGGTCAGCGCAATAAGGTCCGGCTGGCCCTCGACAGGTGGTCGGAGCTGGCGCTGCTCATCGATTCCGTCTGCGCCGCCGTTAAGATCTTGGGCGCGGACGAGGGTGTGAACCCGCTCGAGCTGCGTCGGCTCACAACGTTTCTCACTGGGCTGCTGAGGAAGTGGCGGCGGACCAGTGGCTGCGCTTCCTCCCCCCGTTAGGTGTAGGTAGAGGTTGCACTATGCTTCTGACATGAAGATAACCATAGCCAGCCTCAACATCAACGGCAGCAGGGAGGCGCGCCGCAGATTCAATAACTTCTCGGTCCTTCGGGACGGGAAGTATGCGGTGTGCTTCCTGCAAGAAACCCACACCATTCCGGGAGACGAAGCCACGTGGCTCCTGGAGTGGCAAGGAGGGGTCAGCATGAGTCACCTCTCCAACAATTCCAGCGGGGTGGCTATCTTGCTGGCCCCGCATTTTCAGCCGGAGATCTTGGGGGTCAAGGAGCACGTGCCGGGCCGCTTGCTCCAGGTCACTGTTCGCCTGGGGGGCGTGCCGCTCCATCTAGTGAACGTGTACGCCCCTCAGACCAGTGCGCAGCAAGTGCGCTTCTTCGAAGAAGTGTCCGCTCTCTTGGGCTCCATCGACGTGGGCGAGTGCGTCATCCTCGGGGGGGGATTTTAACTGCACCCTCGAGGCGAGGGACCGTTCGGGTCCCCCGCGAAGCCCGGCGGCGATGGAGAAGTTGAGGGACCTGGTTGGGTCCTTCGACTTGGTGGACGTCTGGCGAAATCTCCACCCCGACTCCAGCGCCTTCACTAGCGTGAGGTCTGGGGGAGGAAGGTCCAGAATCGACCGCCTCTACATTTCCCGGGCGTACGTCTCCTGCGTTCCGGCAGCTTCCATGCGGCCGGTGCCGTGCACGGACCACCACCTGGTGTGGGCGGAGCTCGCTCCGCTGCGCGCGCGGGGGGGGGTCCGTGTACTGGCATTTTAACAACCTGCTGCTGGAGGACGCACGGTTCCGGGATTCGTTTTGTCGATTCTGGGCCGACTGGAGAAGGAAGCAGGGGGGCTTCCCCTCCTTGAGGCTATGGTGGGATGTGGGCAAGGCTCACATCCGTCTCTTCTGTCAGGAGTACGCGAAGGGGTCGACCAAGAGGCGGGAGGCCCGGGTCGGGCGGTTGGAGAAGGAGGTGCTCGACCTGGAGTCCCGTCTCGGTCAGGTTGTCGAGGACCCGGCCCTGCGGAAGGTGTACGAAGAGAAGAAGGGCGCGCTGAAGGACCTGCAGCTCGTCGGGTCCCGAGGCGCGTACGTGAGGTCGCGGATCCAGCTCCTGCGGGACCTGGACCGCGGCTCCCCCTTCTTCTTCTCGCTGGAAAAAAGACGGGGGGTCCGTAAGCAGCTCTTGGGGCTGCTGGCCGGCGACGGATCTCTGGTCTCGGATCCGGAGGGAATCAGCGCGGAGACCCGCGCCTATTACGGGGCTCTGTTCTCTCCGGATCCGTCCAGCGAGGATGCGCGCAGAGTTTTGTGGGAGGACCTGACGAAGGTTGGCCCGGAGGGCGCCGAAAAATTGGACGCTCCGCTAAGTCTGGCGGAGCTGACCGGCGCCCTCCGCCAGCTCTCTAGGGGAAAGTCCCCGGGGCTGGACGGGCTGACCGTGGAGTTCCACAGGGCGTTCTGGGACGTCTTGGGGGGCGACTACGCGCGGGTCCTGGGGGAAAGTTTGGCGACCGGGGAGATGCCCCTCTCTTGGCGCAGGGCGGTCATTGTCCTGCTGCCTAAGAAGGGCAATCTCCGCCTCCTTAAGAACTGGCGCCCGGTCTCCCTCCTCAGCACGGACTATAAAATCTTTGCCAGGGCCATGTCTGCTCGCCTTGGCACCGTGCTGGCCCACATGATCCACCCCGACCAGTCCTACACGGTCCCGGGCCGGACCATCCACGATAACATCCATCTGGTCCGGGACCTGGTCCACCACTCCCAGAGGGCTGGTCTGTCGGTCGCCTTCCTTTCCCTGGATCAGGAGAAGGCGTTCGACAGGGTGGATCACGAGTATCTCTTCGGGACTCTGCGCGCATTCGGGTTCGGGACGCATTTCGTCGCCCGGATCCGACTTCTGTACGCCGCCGCGGAGTGTCTGATTAAAGTTAACGGGTCCTTGACGGCGCCCCTTCGCTTCGGGAGGGGGGTGCGTCAGGGATGCCCCATGTCCGGTCAGTTATATGCCATTTGCGTGGAGCCTTTCCTGCGCCTCTTGCGGAAGAGGTTGACGGGACTGGCTCTGCAAGGGCCGGGCGTGGAGGTGGTCCTCTCGGCTTACGCCGATGACGTGCTCCTCATGGTCACAGATCCCGCTGACTTGCGGAGGATGCGGGAATGCCAGCAGATTTACTCGGACGCATCCTCCGCCAAGATCAACTGGGAGAAATGTTCCGGACTCCTGGTGGGTCAGTGGCGGGTGGACTCCCTGCCGGAGGAGTTCAGGCCTTTCGCCTGGAGCACCACGCACCTCCTCTATTTGGGAGTCTACCTTAGCCCTGCCGAGGACGCTTGGCCGGCGAACTGGCAAGAGCTGGAGGCCAAAGTCACCGCTCGCCTAGGACGCTGGACAGGACTGCTCCGAGTGTTGTCCTACAGGGGTCGAGCGCTGGTCATAAACCAGCTGGTGGCCGCCATGTTGTGGTACCGGTTGGTCACTTTGATCCCTCCCCCTGCGTTTGTCGCCAAGATTCAGAAGAAGCTCATCGACTTCTTCTGGGACAAAAGGAAGCACTGGGTCTCTGCCGCGGTTCTGTGTCTCCCGCTTAGGGAGGGCGGTCAGGCGCTGGTGTGCCTTCGCACCCAGGCTGCGACTTTCCGTCTTCAGACGCTGCAGAGATACCTGTACGTCGAGAATCCTCCGAGATGGTGTGCGCTGGCGACGTTTTTCTTCCGCCAGCTGCATGGCCTCAATTACGACACGCAGCTCCTGTTTGCGAAAGTGGGCAGCAGGCGTGCCGGCCTGCAGGAGCTGCCTGTCTTCTACCAGGAACTACTATGGGTTTGGAACTACGTCGCTTCCAGGCGGAGCTCTCCCCCGTCAGGAGCGGCGGCTCTCCTTCGGGAGCCGCTGCTCAGGAATCCGCACCTCCACGAACACGGGTTCGGGCGGCTGGCGGAGGGTAGGGCTGTGGCTGGCAAGGTGACCAGAGTCGGGGACCTGCTCGATGGCGGAGGAGCGGGCTGGATGGCGCCGGAGGAGCTGGCGCGGCGCCTGTCCTGGGCCAACGTCCAGCTCGCGGTCGAAACCATCGAATCGGTAAAAGCGGCACTGGGCCCCGACTCCACTAGGTGTATCGAGGCGGCTCAAGCACGTGGGGCGATCCCGTCCGAGCTTACCCCCGTTCGGACGGAATTCCTCATCGGCGCCCGGCCCCGAAACTCCCCTCGGGAACCGGCGCCTCACAACTTGAGCCGTCTCGAGGAAATACCCTCCGTGCCTTTTCATTCCGCGCGGAGGGGTTTCCTGTACGGGCTGCTCCTGCACACTCTCCACTTTGCCATCTTCGTCTACCGTCCAGACACGCCTTGGCGTGGCGTTTTGCCGACCGGCGGTAGCGGAGGTCCCCAATGGAGGGCTCTCTATGCGGGAGTCCTCCCTTGTTCCATCGGGGACTTGGCCTGGAGGGTGTTGCACGGAGCGGTCCCGTGCAATAAGGTTTTAAGTAGGTTCACGGACTCCCAGGCCGCCTGCATTTTTTGCGGCCTGGAGGAGTCCGTGTTTCACGTTTATATGGATTGTGAGAGGTTGCAGCCCCTCTTTCACTACTTGAAGGGGCTGCTCCTCGATTTTTGGTTGCACTTCAGTCCCACGCTCTTGATCTACGGTCACCTGGTGCGGAGGGGAGCGGACAGGTTGGAGGACCTCCTTGTGGGCCTGCTCTTGGGCCTGGCTAAAAGAGCAATCAATTGGTCCAGGCAGCGGGCGGTCGAGGGGGTCGTCCAGCCGGATTGCCTGCATCTCTTCCGCGGCCATGTTCGCGCCCGGGTGGCCCTGGAGATGGAGCACGCGGTGTCCGCCAGTGCGCTTGAGTATTTCCGCGACCGGTGGGCGCCGCGGGGACTGGAGTGCATCATCAACACGGAAAACCAAATTTTAATTTGATTTGTTAAGCTTTAGTTGAACTTTTGTTTATTTACAGTCGAATTGGGTTTTTTTTGGGTCCAAATAAAAGAGTACCCTCTGTTCAGTAAATACCTGTTTTATTGTTCTCCTGCAGTCCGTGTATTATTAAGGCGCGGACACTACAGTTACATCTCGAAACTTTTCCAGTTCTGATGAAAGGTCATCGACCTGAAACGTTAACACGGTTTCTCTTCACGGATGCTGCCCGACCTGCTGAGTGTTGCCAGCATTTTCTGCTTTTATGCCATATTTTACTACTGGCAATCAGCACTTTTTGCCCAAAGGTATGTATTACAAGCATACAGTAAAAAATGCGAATCCTCCTGCACAAAGCTGTCTTGTGGAACATTCTTCTTCCCATCAATTTCCTCCCTTCTTTCTTTCCAAAAGGTGTTGACTCCATGCTGTGTATGATTCCACTGGTACTGGGTACTCCCTGGGACCTTGCTCAAATGGCCGTTCTTTATATGTGAGCCTTAGCAGTAAATGTCAGCAAGGTGACATCTCAGCCGGGACTGATCCTGCCATTAACTGCTGTTTGCGCACACACAATTTTCAACAAGGGTCATAATCCTGGCCCGTTCGCCCCTCCCAGTTTTTTTGAGATCAGGATGTATCAGTTTTTTTTGGAACTAAGATGTATAATTTTTATAAACCAATTTTAGCATTCAACTACTACGCCAGCTGAGATCACTTAAGACAAAGTTGAGCCTTTTCTGATTTTAAGCAGCTGAGCCATAAAGGGAAGCCTAGGCTATTTATGTCATGGCTCCTTATTAGTAAGGGAGGTATAAAATGCATCTTTCAAATATCAAAAATTACATTTATTAATGGCAGTTCTCTAACTTTTATTGACTAGCAATGCAAACTGTTTCATTCCCTTTAAAAGAAAATGAAAGAACTTGCATTTCTATAGCACCTTTCATGACCTCAGAACATCCCAAAGCGCTTACAGCCATTGAAGTACTTTTGAAGCGTGGTCACTGACATGAATCAGTCATTCATGAAAGAAAGACTTATGAAATAATACTGAGCGGCCTGCGGGTGGCGCTGTCCAGGGAGAGTATAAATACTCGGGCACGGGCCCAGCTTGCGCAGGACATTCTTAACAGGAACTAGTGAAGGACACAACTAGACCTCCATGTTGTAAAACAGTTGATTATAGCTTTGTTTAACGCTTAGACCAAGTGCCTAGTAGTTTTCTTATGTCACTCACTGTTGTAAAGTATGAAACGCAGCAGCCATATTGCACACAGCAAGCTCCCACAAACAGCAATGTGATAATGATCAGATAAATTGTTTTCGTGATGTTGGTTGAGGGATAAATATTGGCCAGGATGAAAAACAGTGGTTATTTGTTCAACATTTCTGTCTATTTAGCTCATTTTACAGTACACAAGGATAAACCTGGATACCAACGGGGAATACTGTGAGACAAGAGGGCAAAAGCTGTTTTGCAGATATCAGAACCGAAGGTATAGAAACCAAATAAACAGCCACAGCTAGGAAGTAACAACCTATCTGAATTTATTTACATAGATAAATGCTGCATATGTAACAGAAATAATGGCCCAGAAATTCGGCTCTTCCCGGGTGAGTACGCATGGGGTACTCACCCATAGGCCGAATGGAATTGCCGGTTTCCTGCATGCACTGCGCATGCGCGGGAAACCGGCACATCCGATCCTCTGAACAAAGGGGTTCAGAGGACGAACGCGCGCGCAGGGGAGGCTGCGCGTGCGCTTTGAACTTAGTTTTTTTTTACAGGTTTTCCCGTGAGGGTAAGCCTGCAAGATTTACACATTTAAAAAGCAGGCGTAAGGCCTGCTCTTTTTTTTCCACAGGTTTATTATTTTTAAATACTTTAAAGCAAGGTAAGTTTATTTTTAGCCCCGTTAAAATATAAAATTATTTTTTTCAAAAATTTGAATTGTTTAAAATAGTTATTTAATGTAATTTATAGTTTATTTAAAAAGTGTGATTTTCTTTTAAATTTATTTGAAGGTTTACTGCTATTTTGGGCCCGTAGTATTTATAAGTTTTGACAGGTCTACCTGTCAATCTTATGAATGGGCTTTTCCCTCCTCCGATTGGCTGCCCATGGCTCACGTGATCCCAGGGGACGCATCGCACTAACTACGCCCCTGGGACATGCAAGCACAGCGCGCCGGCAGCTGGGCCAGGCCCTGGAGCGGAATTCCACGGGAGCCCAGAGCTCAACTGCCGGCGCGCAAGGTAAGTGCAGGTCGGGGGCTTACACCCGCGGGAAGCCCCCGACCCGAATTTCTGGGCCAATAAACAAACGCAATGATGCTGTTTAGCGAGAAAAGGAAAAACAATGTACACCCAGCATTGGCACTGAGATGAATTTTGTCTTCTTTGCATATCCTTATTAGGAGTACAAATACGTGTTGGAAATGAGAAAATCTTGGGTAATGTAATCATAAGATGGGTGAACGGACCAGCAGTCTCTAACTATCTACTGGCAACCCAAAGTCAGTAAGACTGCAATGAAGAATAGCACTATCGAGATCCCACATCACATGTAGGCTGCTTTAGTTTACCTGTTATGTCAGGAGTCACGGTACTGGCTGTAGTTGGGGTGCTCGTTGTGGTTGTTGTGACACACGAGGCTGCAGAGAAAAAAATGATACAGACTCAGAAAAATCTACATGTTACAAAAAAGACAAATCAAGTTTCCAGCCTATCGACCTGTGGAAAACCATGAAGAACACCACACTATTATAAGAGAGACAACAAACGCCAATCCTAAAACCAGTGCTAGTTTCATCTATATTTAAGTAACACAAACCAACTGAGCCACAATATATGTCAGACAAATGAGTCATGTTTACAAACCTCCACAGCATCCACTATGGAAGGAGATGTCATCCACAGCAACATCACTGCGATAGTCATTACCCCGCACTGCTTCTATGAGGATCTGCAAGAGAAAGCATCATAATATCAGCAGGCAGAAGATAGCAACGGCAAGTCTAACGACGGAATTTCACTATCTATCTTTCAGGTAACACTGGGAAATAGATGAACATATCAATTCACATATTTTGAAAAAACAACCCCAGACATCTCCTCTGACTCACAATCAACAGGTTTGATTTTATCTGAAGAAGAACAATCTCTGATTGAATTCCAATTAAAGCCATTAAGCAGCCGAAGATCTTCTAAAACATCTCTTCTTCTTCTTCTTCTTCTTCTTAGGCAGTCCCTCGGAACTGAGGATGACTTGCTTCCACATTAAAAATGAGCTCGCAGGTGACTGATTAGTCCAATGCGGGACCTACACTCTCTGTCACAGGTCGGGCAGACAGTGGTTGAAGGGATGGGTGGGTGGGGTGCTTGGGTTGACGTGCGCTCCTTGCGTTGCCTGCGCTTGGCTTCCGCTTGCTCCCGGCGAAGAGGCTCGAGGTGTTCGGCGCCTTCCCGGAGGCTTCTCCTCCACTTTGTGCGGTCTTGGGCCAGGGATTCCCAGGTGTCGGTGGGGCTGTTACACTTTTTCAAGGAGGCTTTGATAGTGTCCTTGAAGCGTTTCCTCTGCCCACCTGGGGCTCTCTTGCCGTGCCGGAGCTCCGAGTAGAGCGCTTGTTTTGGGAGTCTCGTATCGGCCATGCGGACAATGTGACCCGTCCATCGGAGCTGATCGAGTGTGGTCAAAGCTTCGATGCTGGGGATGTTGACCTGAGCAAGAACACTGACGTTGGTGCGCCTATCCTGCCAATGGATTTGCAGGGTCTTGTGGAGGCAGCGTTGGTGGTACCTTTCCAGTGCTTTGAGGTGCCTGCTGTACATGGTCCATGTCTCTGAGGCATACAGCAGGGTGGGTATCACTGCTGCTCTGTAGACCATGAGCTTAGTGCCGGGTTTGAGGTCCTGGTCTTCAAACACTCTCTTCCTCAGGCAACCGAAGGCTGCACTGGCACACTGAAGGCAGTGTTGGACTTCGTCGTCGACGTCTTGCCCTTTTTGACAGTAGGCTCCCGAGGTATGGAAAGTGGTCCATAAACAAGTAACAAGTGGAACATAAACAAGTAATAAAACCACTAAAAATAATCCACGCAGTTTACCTGAGAATTTCCAGAGAGGTGCAGGACTACTTCTCCTGCGATCCATTTGTTCCCCTTATTTCCTGTCTCTGACCACATTAGTACTGGTATCCTGCCCTCAACCTGGTAAACGTTCAAAGCCATATTTCGAGCTACTCCATACATGTGGTACCAGAATCGCAAGCACTGATCTCCTCTCTTTGCACATGGAGCACTGACCAAATGAGCTCGGTCTCCTTCTTTGACGTCATTGCCTTCAATGTAGATGTAGTAACCACCTGGACACACAATGATGTTCATGGTGTTAGAAACAAATCATCTGCTCTGTCAACCCTCAGTGGAAAGATAAGGACCTCATATCACCTACCTGCAGTGGTGTGGTCATAAGACGGCCCTGTGTTAGCTGATGGTGTCGATCCACTGATGCGCTTCCAGTCAAAATCATCTGTCTTGGATTGCGTCCAATTGCACAGGTCTATGTCAAAGTTGCAATCCCACGCACAACCTGTGGATTTAATAAAGACCGCTTGTTTGTATCTTTAATACGCTGAGCATCATCTAGAAATGAAACCAGATATTCAACATCAAACTGCTCCATAGAGCCATTGCAAGGAAGTATCTTAGGGATCAACTGGACTGGAATCAGCTTGAAAATTCTCCACACTTCCTTGCAAAGATTAATGCTCCAAATGTGGCACAGAGAGTCAATGAGGTCATTATTCAACTCATGCAAGAAAAGGAAGAGCAACAGGCATTCCCTCTAACTGGGCTGCTGGATGCTGCTGGTGTGCAGAGCGGAGGTTTGGCGATGAGATTCCTGTGCTGGACATCATGTATATTCATTCACCAAATGCAGTCGGGTAAGAGCATTTGGTTGTAATCGATCTGTCATAAATCGCAACTTCTACAAGAAGTAACTCGCAGTACTACTGAACGGCCAGCTGAGGGCGCCGTCCGAGGAGTATAAATACTCGGGCGTGGGCCCACCTTGACCAGAGACAATCTGGAAACAGGAAGCTAGTGATTACTAACTAGACCTCCATGTTTTGTTACAAGTCGATTAAAGCCTTGCTTTATATACAACCAAGTGCGTAGTGAGTCTTATTACGTCACTATCTATTCATCTTTCTTATTGGGAAGTACAGAGGATGGTCAAATAGAGGTCTACTTTTTTGGGATACACTCATAGTGAAGTATAGTGAACAGTGAGGAGGATAGGGATAGACTTCAAGAGGACATAGACAGGCTGGTGAAAGGGGCGGACATGTGGCAGATGCAGTTTATCGCAGAAAAGTGCAAAGTGATTTTGGTAGGAAGAACGAGGAGAGGCAATAAAGGGTACAATCCTAAATGGAGTGCAGGAAAAGAGAGACCTGGGGGTATATGTGCACAAATCGTTGAAGGTGGCAGGACAGGTTGAGACAGCGGTTAAAAAAGCATACGGGACTCTGGGCTTTATAAATAGAGGCATAGAGTGCAAAAGCAAGGAAGTTATGATGAACCTGTATAAAACACTGGTTCGGACACAACTGGAGTATTGTGTCCAATTCTGGGCAGCGCACTTTAGGAAGGATGTGAAGGCTTCAGAGAGGGTACAGAAAAGATTTACAAGAATGGTTCCAGAGATGAGGGACTTCAGTTACATGGATAGACTGGAGAAGCTGGGGGTGTTCCCCTTGGAGCAGAGAAGATTGAGAGGAGATTTGATAGAAGTGTTCAAAATCATGAGGGGTCTAGACAGAGTAGATAGAGAGAAACTGTTCCCATTGGCGAAAGGGTCGAGAACCAAAGGAAACAGACTTAATTGTACACCACTTGAAGTATTACTGTGTGAAAAAACCTATATTGCACAATGTATAAACAGATGTTAAAAATTGATTACCTCAGTGTCGTTTGGACAACTTTCTTCAACTAATCTCGGCCTCTTGCATTGTTCTACGGAAGCTCAGCGTAAGCTCGAGGAACAGCACCTCATCTTCCGATTAGGCACCCTACAGCCTTCCGGACTCAATATCGAGCTCAACAATTTCAGATCATAACCTCGGCCCCTATCATATTTTTATATATTTTTTATCCACACTTTTGGTTTGTGCCTTTTCCTTTTGTTTTCTCCCCCACATGGCCGCTGTCTTTCATTCTGCCAGCGCATTTCACACTTCATCTAGAGCCATCCTTTGTCTCTCTACCTGCCCCATTACCATCTGGTCTCGCCTTGAATATCTCTTAATGTCTCTTCACCTCACACTGACCTTCCCTTTTGTTCTTTTATCCCCTCCCCCATTTCCCAGCCCCCAAACTTGCTTTTACATCCGTTTCATTTCCTGCTTTTTTCTCAGTTCTGAAGAAGGGTTTCGACCTGAAACATTGACTCTGTTTCTCTCTCCATGGATGTTGCCGGGCCTGCTGAGTTTTTCCAGCGTTTTCTCTTTTTATTTCGGATTTCCAGCATCTGCAGTATTTTGCTATCGTAATCTCAGGTACCGCCTGATTATTAATAATAGGCTTGGGTTTTTGAAAGAAAATTGTGTTTTGTTTATCAATACACCTGTTTAGATAGGTGGAGAAATAAAATAGAGGAACAGAACAAGTAAAGATCCTTGATATCAAACTCACTTTTCTCCACACAGCCGCTCTGCACCCTCCAGTCTCCCAGAGTAACATCAGCTACTTCGCAGGCTGAAGCGTAAGACTGCAGAGCATTGCACATAAGCACAAAATCTCCTCCAGTGACACAGTGATCGTAGACGCAGCTCTCAAAGTACAACTGAGGAGGGATATACCAGTGACAATCTTTGAAAGGACCATTGCTTGCCAAAATAATTATGCAGTATTCCTCGGCCTCATCGTTTGATGATGGATCGCATGTCGGTGGCGGTGGAGCAGTTTGATTGCACCTATGCAAGTAAAATAATGCATCATTTCTCTCTTAAATACAAAATATCTCCTGTTCTATTTAACCCTCTTCAAACTTCAATGATTTTATTTGAAATCACAAGCTTTTGGAGCGCTGCTCCTTCGTCAGGTGAAGTGGAGAGATGCATAAAGACACAGCTTATATAGTCAGAGAATAATGCCAGATGATTACAGGTAATCTTTCTAACTGCCATTTATCACACCTCGGCAGGAAGATAATCACAGCAATCAAAGGTGTGAATGGTGTCCAAACAGGTCAGTCAGGAAAACATTACATCAAAGAACAATGAGGTGGGGTCACAAGGGGTCAAATGTTGCAGATGCTGGGGTCTGTATGAAAAACAAAAAACAGACAAAAATACATTTTTTTTGCTGGAAATCACAGCAGGTCCGCCCGCATCTGTGTAGAGAGAACGAGCCAACGACGACTCAAGTCTGGATGACCCTACATCAGGTGGGGTTACATGTAGTGTGACATGAACCCAAGATCCCGGTTGAGGCCGTCCTCATGAGTGCGGAACTTGGCTATCAGTTTCTGCTCTACGATTTTGCGTTGTCGTGTGTCCCGAAGGCCGCCTTGGAGAATGCTTACCCGAAGATCGTAGAGCAGAAACTGATAGCCAAGTTCCGCACTCATTATTCTCTGACTATATAAGCTGTGTTTTTATGCATCTCTCCACTTCACCTGACGAAGGAGCAGCGCTCCGAAAGCTTGTGATTTCAAATAAAACTGTTGGACTATAACCTGGTGTTGTGTGACTCCTTACATTTGTCCACCCCAGTCCAACACCGGCATCTCCACACCAAACTTCAATGAATAACGGGTGGGAAAAAATACTTTGTGCTAGCAAAATTGTTCCCTTAAAATACATGCAGAAGCATGAACAATATGCTATTATGCATCAGTGATACTTCATTCATATACATCCCGATACCAATACTGGAAAAAACATTTCAGATATTCACTACGAACCACTGAGATTTAACAGAACTGTACGCAAGAGTTGATTTGGACATTTCCATGAAATCTTAGCATTGCCCTCATGTATTTCAATCCTCTTTACACCAACCAACTACTCCACTTACTTTACTTACTGCCATAGCTTCTCATTCTCTGGAAACGTCTCACCAGCTGCATTGCCTTTACCTTAACTTACAATACATTGCAGGAAATACTCACAGCCAGTCGTCGTCAGTAACTGTCCAGCTGTTTCCAAACTGATTTGAATCCAAGGCTAAAATTCCATCAGGCTTCAAGAAGTCATCGAGCTGGTCATCAGTATAGGTACCGCACAAGCCACACAGCCGTCCTTTGTATCTCTCATCCACAATTACAAACAGTTCATGATCTGCGTTAAACTTCAGCTGAAGACCAAAGTCGGTCTGTACCACGACGAATGATCCTACCATTGATACTCTTACTGAAGAACGGGGACTCACAGGAAGCTCAGCCCTCACTCCATCAACCTAAGCCAAACATTACCAAGCTTAGCATTATAAAAGTCACAAACACAGTAGCTATCTCTCTTCAACATTTCATTAATTCTGAAAACTGTACAGAGCAGAAACATTACTCACATAAACGAGCTTATTTTTCCTCGCTGCAATATGAAGGCCATCAAGTTGCAGAGCAACCGAATTAATGGCAGACCATGTTGGGCTGCCTCTGTGTTCATTTCTACTTGTCACAGAAAAGTGAACGGATGTATTTCCACAAGTCTCAGTCACCGTATAATTGCAGGCGCCCTGGAAGTGGTACAGCTTCCCGTCAAATGTCGTATAGTGCGGGTCACCGTAAATGTGGCAGTTTGCCGTGGCTGCTCGGTAACATCCCAAATTTCCGTCCTGCACTTTGCAAATTTCCTCTGGTCTACAAGACCCTGCTTCACACTCTACTTGGTCATTTCCAGTACATCGGCACCTGTTTAGACATCCGTCTTCCCAGAACATGGCCCCTTTCTGACAGACAAAGAGCATGGATTATTTTCACAATTGCTACATGCTCCTAATGTAAGCAGAACATTATGTGCAGAAGAACCGAATGACACCACAAACACTTACTACTGCTCTTCACAGTCTAAGGATAAGGGGTAAGCCATTTAGGACAGAGATGAGGAGGAATTTCTTCACCCAGAGAGTGGTGAACCTGTGAAATTCTCTACCACAGAAGGCAGTGGAGGCCAATTCATTAAATATATTCAAGAAGGAGTTAGATATATTTCTTAAGGCTAAAGGGATATGGGGAGAAGGCAGGGACAGGGTACTGAATTTGAAAGATCAGCCATGATCTCATTGAATGGCGGAGCAGGCTTGAGGGGCCGAATGGCCTACTCCTGCTCCTATCTTCTATGTTTCTATGTTTCCAACTTACCTCGTAGTATTTCTTGTTGTGGACACAGCCACAGTTCTCAACAGGCACACACGGGCTTCCACTGACAACAAACCCATCGTTACACTCACAGTCCTCCACACAGGGCATGCTGCAGTTCCCTGGAGCAAAAGGGTCTGTGCAGGTGGCCGGACAAGCACTGGCACATGCATTGTAGTGGCTATTGGCTGGACACCTGATATCTGAAAGCAAAGAAGGTACAACAAAATCCTTTACATTTCTGCAACCCAAAAATGGCTACATTGATGTCAATCGAGAAACAAGTCTTGTGTAGAAAATTCTAAACACACATACTTTTTGAATCAACCTGGATCACAACAATGGAAAGTATAAAAACAAATACACATGCAAATTGAATTAAAAGAACTCTTAAACCTACAGCAGCAGGAGTTAGCAAATACGTACAACAGAAAGTGGAGTTTCTCCACGCCGGAATGGTCACTCCTGCACTTTGGCACGCCTCTGCATAGATTTGGAGGGCATTACACAGAGCATCTTGGTTTCCTTCCAACAGGCACAGTTCAACAACACAGCTTTCGAAGGTACCAATGGGATTTATTACAGAGTGACACTTTACAAAAGGACCTTGTGGGCTGGTGATCAAACCACAGAAAGCATTGCTTTGATAGAGATCCTCGTCAGCGGGCTGACATTCCTCAGGGGGGACTGGGTCACAACCTGGATCGTAGGGTGGCACCTTCCAACTATTTCCCAGTTCATTGGAATCCTTGGCTTGCTCTCCATCGGGTTTCATGTAATCGTCCTTTCTCATTCCGTTGTAGTTACCGCACATACCACAAGTCTTATTAAAATATGTACTCGGCACTTTCACTTCCACTGAATGATCAGTGTCATAAGAAACACGCAGCCCAAACTCTGTCGCCAGGACCACGTATCTTCCACTCCTACTCACGCTCACTGCGCCATCAACTAGGGTCACGGGTAAAGTCGTCCACACTTCATCAACCTGAGTGGAAGAGGAAAATTTATATTGAATAGCAATCATTCTAACAAAGTACTGCATCCCTTTACTCAATACGCCCAACAAACTTGAACAGCCATCCATCTACCATCTCACTGCAGTAATGGGCTAACACAATATTGAGCATCAGGTCTGTCGACATTTACACAGTTTAAGGGCACTCTCTTCAGCTTTGTAAACTGATGGAAAAATGTCACATTAATCTCTTTTCCACTCATTCTTCTGCACAATATATTCTTAGTCATTCATCCACTGTAGTACTACAACAAAATAAAAATTCTACATAAGGAATGATTCAGAATAAAAGATAGGTATAAAATGCAGCATTTGAGAAAACTCAATCTAGCAATAACATGCTTACCAACACACGGTGAGATTCCTTCTTGACAATCCAAACATTGTGGCCGTGAACAGCAACCTGAACTCTCTGAACATAAGATACTTTAGCGTTGCCCCGATTTTCATTTTTTGCTTCAATGTTGAAGTACGGAAGAGATGAGGAATTTGTGCACAGCTTGGCTATCGTATAGGTGCAACTTCCCATGAAATGATGGGTCGCTTTGTCAAACGTATTGTAATGCGGGTCATTATGGACTCTGCAGATGCCGTATGCATACGGGTAGCAACCGGGAACTCCGTGTTCAACTCCGCAGTATGAATCTTTACCACACGTTGAACTCCAGCACACTACTTTACTGCCTGCCGAAGGACATCTACATTTAGTTGAACAGGTATCGTCTGTCCAGAATTCAGATCCCACTGGGTAGTGCTTTCCTTCAGACCAGCAGCCACACTGACTTCTTGGCACACATCTGTCGTTGTACAAAACGTGCCCACTGTCACACACACAGCCTTCTACGCATGGTTGGTTGCAGCTGGATGGAGCATTGGGATTGACACAAGTAGCTGGGCAGGCTGAGCCACACTGCTCATAGTGACTATTCGCTCCACATTTCAAAGCTGCAAAGAGAATTCAGAAGACCACACATTACTTTCACTTTAGATTCCTTCCATCCAACACGTTTCTGAAAAAACCAAATGGTTCAAATACGCCTGAAATGTTTATAACTCCACCAAGTATAATTTAAACATCTAGCACTATAGTCTCAAACACTTACGGCAGAAGGTCTCATTCCTCCAAGCATCCACTCTCACTCCCTTTGACTGGCATGCATCTGCGTAGGACTGCAAACTACTGCACAGAGACCCCGTCTTCGGGTCTAGCGCACACAGGTCGTACACACAGTCCCCAAAATAAACCTTCGGGTCTACTACAGAGTGGCACTCTTTGAAGGGACCATGTGAACCCATGATTATTCCACAGTAATATTCACTTTCTATGATGTCCTTTTCGTCATCAGTGCAATTTGGTTTGATGCCAATGTCAGGAGTACACCTGGAGAAACAGCAGCATCACGAATGAGAAATGGTTAACATAGAAACACAGAAGATAGGAGCAGGAGTAGGCCATTCGGCCCCTTGAGCCTGCTCCGCCATTCAACGAGATCATGGCTGATTATTCAAACTCAGTACCCTGTCCCTGCCATCTCCCCATATTCCTTGATCCCTTTAGCCTTAAGAAATATATCTAACTCCTTCTTGAATATATTTAATGAACTGGCCTCAACTGCCTTCTGTGGTAGAGAATTCCACAGGTTCACCACTCTCTGGGTGAAGAAATTCCTCATCTCTGTCCTAAATGGCTTACCCCTTATCCTTAGACTGTGACCCCTGGTTCTGGACTCCCCTGCCATTGGGAACATCCTTCCTGCATCTAGTCTGTCTAGTCCAGTTAGAATTTTTTAAGTTTCAATGAGATCCCCTCTCATTCTTCTAAACTCCGGCGAATATAAGCCTAATCGACCCAATCTCTCCTCATACGTCATTCCTGCCATCCCAGGTATCAGTCTGGTGAATCTTCGCTGCACTCCCTCCATGGCAAAGTTAAAGCTAGAAGATGTCTGCATCCAAATGGTGCAATTACGGCAATTAGAAGTTTGAGGGCTTATTAAGGAATAGAAACAACCCCGAACACTTCTATAAAGTGTACCTGGTATCATTGTGCGTCTGCCAGCTGTTGCCCAAGCTAACAGAATCGGGCTCCATTACTCCATCTGGATTGAGGAAATCATCTCTTCTGTCGTCGTTATAGTTTCCACACATTCCACACACTTTCCCCTTGAAAACACTGGGAAGAGTTACCTCTGCTCGATGACTCCCATCAAACTTCACTCTCAATCCAAACTCGGTGCTAACAATTACATACTGTCCACTTAGTCCAACGAGAACAGCTGAAGTGACTGACACAGGCAGCACCTCCTCTTCTCCATCGACCTGGAATCATACAAACATTGAGCGATTCATTCTTCAGCAAATGGACCCCATTCAATATACCTGATGAAGATACTTACAATATCGAATTCTTACCTTCACCACACGCCCCTTCTCCAGTGTAATTCTGTGATTGTAAACATCAACGTTCACATGTTTGACGTACGATACATAGGAACTTCCTGATCTGTGCTCATTGGCAGCTTCAACATTGAAATAGGGCAGAGTACTGTTGACGTCACATAGTTTTGATAAGGTATACGTGCACGTTCCCATGAAGTCATGAGCTTGCTTATCAAAGGTATTGTAGTGAGGATCACCTTGCACAGTGCAGGACGATTCTAAAAATTATAAAACAAAGATCAATTGGTGGTACTTCAGTTCATCTAAGACCAAGCTGAATTATTTTATAGTCTACTGCTCTTGTCTTCTCTCAGATGTTGGTGATACGTGTGACGGCTGTATTTTACTAACAAGGCATTGTAGCAGGTTGAGACTCTGTCAGCTCTTTACTGCACAGAACTCCTACAACATGGTGGCGTGGAGGGGAGGAATGGGGTGCATGGAAGAGTGCGTGTGTTGAATGGTACTGGAGGGCAAGGTAGTGCTGGAGGCGGAAGTAGTACCATACTAGATAGGAGCAGACTAAGAAAGACTACGAAAAATTCAAAATTCAAAAATGGGTTTAGAATACATGTACGTAAACGTGTGGTGAATAAGGTGAATTAGCTGTGTGGCAATATGATGTTGTGGCAATAACGGAAACGTGGCTTAAAAACGGTGAGGACTGGGCACTTAATATTCAAGGTACAAGGGGTTCAGAAAAGATAGGGGAGGAAAAAAGGGAGGTGGGGTGGCAGTGCTGCTTAAGGAAGACATTGTAGTTTTGGAAAGGGAGCATGTTCTTGAGGGGACAAGGACAGAATCCGTTTGGTTAGAGTTGAGGGGCAAAAAGGGAATGATCACACTATTGAGGGTGTTCTACAGGCCTCCAAATAGTGAGAGGGAGGTAGAGGAACAAATCTGCAGGAAAATCACAGAGACCTAAAGAGCTATAGAGTGGTGATTTTGGGGGACTTTAATTACCCAAATATCGATTGGGATACTGCAAGGGTAAAGGGTAAGGAGGGGGGAGGAATTTCTGAAATGTGTTCAGGAGAATTTCCTTGACCAGTATGTTCTTGGCCCAACTAGGAAGGAGGCACTGCTGGATCTGGTGCTGGGGAATGAGGTGGGCCAGGTCGACCAAGTGTCTGTGGGAGAACACTTGGGTATGAGTGATCATCATATCATAAGATTTAGATTAGCAATGGAGAGGAGCAAGGAACAATCTGGAATAGGGCTAACTTCAATGGGATGCGAAAGGATCTAGCCAGGGTAAAAATGGAACCAAAGACTGACAGGAAAATCTGTAACGGAACAATGGGTGATCTTTAAGGAGGAGATGTTCCAAGTACAGGCTCGGTACATTCCAACAAGAGGGAAGGGTAAGGGAACCAAAGCAAGGGCTCCTTGGATGACGAGGGAGATAGAGAAGATGATGAAACAAAAAAAGAGGGTGTATGATGAATGTCAAGTGAACTCTTCAATGGAGAACCAGACCAAATACAATAAGTTGAGAGGGGAAATGAAGATGAAAATAAGATTGGCAAAGAGAGAATATGAGAGTAGAATGGCAGTTAACATAAAAGGGAACCCAAAAATCTTCTACCGGCATGTAAACAGTAAGAGGGTAGTAAGAGGCTGGGTGGGGCCTATTAGGGACTGAGAAGGTGATATATGTTTAGAGGCGCGGGGCAAGGCTAGAATACTCAATGAGTACTTTGTATTGGTGTTTACTAAGGTGGTGGATGCTGACAAAATATTGGTCGAAGTGTCAGGCATTCCCGTTCCTGTTGTTGGCATTTCCCCGTCTATTGCAGGCCACGCCATCCTGAATGGCTGGAGTTTTCCTGCTGCTCCTTCAGTGTGTACATTGCAGCAGCTCTGCCATCTTATACACGTACTAAGCTTCCCCGATAACTGAGAAGGTCACTAGCAGAAAAACAAGTGGCTGAACAATACTCACAAGAGCACAGCCCAGCTGCAAAATCTACTACAACATCCAAACATACTCATATCACACTGATCTTTCCACAAAGTCAGTAACAATAGAGTAACGAGGTATATTCAATGGAAATAACCACAGAAAGTGCTGGAAAAACTCAGCAGGTCAGGCAACATCCGTGGAGAGAAATTTGAGTTGACCTTTCGGGTCGAAACCCTTCTTCAAAACTGGAAAGAAAAGAAAATAGATCGAAGGCAAGGCTGCGATCGAACAAAAGAGACAATAAAAGGTATTCGAAGCCAGACGAGATGGTAATAGGCCCGTGGAGACAAAAGGCAGCTGAGATTAGGTGTGAAGTGTACTGGCAGGTAAGAGACAGCTGCCAGGTGGGAGAGAGAAACAAAAGGAAAGGGGGGGCTGGTGGAAAGGAGGACCCAAAACAAAGGGGTGGAAAAATTTATAAGTAAAAAAGTAATAGGGGCCGAGGTTATGATCTGAAATTGTTGAACTCGATATTGAGTCCGGAAGGCTGCAAAGTGCCTAGTCGGAAGATGAGTTGCTGTTCCTCGAGTTTGATTGGAACAGAGTCCATGCAGATATCTGCTGCAAAGCGCCATTTCTCAGTCACAGTGTTCGACCAGTGGAACACAAAACACCTGCTGAAATCAACACAACTACCTGCTTTGCTTCCAGAATTGGCTTGTTTGCATCATGCAACAATGCACACGGCACGCTTGAAGTAGACTTCGCTCATTAATTTGCCCACAGTAATCAAACTATTTCTACTGAAAATCATCACTCATTTTATGAATAATCAAATGGCATCAGTAAAATTTTGACTCGATTAATATAAACGTGTGATGGGTGAACGGACCAGCAGTCTCTAATTAGCTACTGGCAACAATACGTCAGTAAGACTGCAATGAAGAATAGCTGTGTCGAGATCCCACATCACATGTAGGCTGCTTTAGTTTACCTGTTATGTCAGGAGTCAGGGTACTGGCTGTAGTTGGGGTGCTCATTGCGGTTGTTGTGCCACACGAGGCTGCAGAGAAAAAAATGATACAGACTCAGAAAAATTTACATGTTACAAAAAAAACAAATCAAGTTTCCAGCCTATCGACCTGTGGAAAACCATGAAGAACACCACACTATTATAAGAGAGACAACAAACGCCAATCCTAAAACCAGTGCTAGTTTCATCTATATTTAAGTAACACAAACCAACTGAGCCACAATATATGTCAGACAAATGAGTCATGTTTACAAACCTCCACAGCATCCACTATGGAAGGAGATGTCATCCACAGCAACATCACTGCGATAGTCATTACCCCGCACTGCTTCTATGAGGATCTGCAAGAGAAAGCATCATAATATCAGCAGGCAGAAGATAGCAACGGCAAGTCTAACGACGGAATTTCACTATCTATCTTTCAGGTAACACTGGGAAATAGATGAACATATCAATTCACATATTTTGAAAAAACAACTCCAGACATCTCCTCTGACTCACAATCAACAGGTTTGATTTTATCTGAAGAAGAACAATCTCTGATTGAATTCCAATTAAAGCCATTAAGCAGCCGAAGATCTTCTAAAACATCTCTTCTTCTTCTTCTTCTTCTTAGGCAGTCCCTCGGAACTGAGGATGACTTGCTTCCACATTAAAAATGAGCTCGCAGGTGACTGATTAGTCCAATGCGGGACCTACACTCTCTGTCACAGGTCGGGCAGACAGTGGTTGAAGGGATGGGTGGGTGGGGTGCTTGGGTTGACGTGCGCTCCTTGCGTTGCCTGCGCTTGGCTTCCGCTTGCTCCCGGCGAAGAGGCTCGAGGTGTTCGGCGCCTTCCCGGAGGCTTCTCCTCCACTTTGTGCGGTCTTGGGCCAGGGATTCCCAGGTGTCGGTGGGGCTGTTACACTTTTTCAAGGAGGCTTTGATAGTGTCCTTGAAGCGTTTCCTCTGCCCACCTGGGGCTCTCTTGCCGTGCCGGAGCTCCGAGTAGAGCGCTTGTTTTGGGAGTCTTGTATCGGGCATGCAGACAATGTGACCCGTCCATCGGAGCTGATCAAGTGTGGTCAAAGCTTCGATGCTGGGGATGTTGGCCTGAGCAAGAACACTGACGTTGGTGCGCCTATCCTGCCAATGGATTTGCAGGGTCTTGTGGAGGCAGCGTTGGTGGTACCTTTCCAGTGCTTTGAGGTGCCTGCTGTACATGGTCCATGTCTCTGAGGCATACAGGAGGGCGGGTATCACTGCTGCTCTGTAGACCATGAGCTTAGTGCCGGGTTTGAGGTCCTGGTCTTCAAACACTCTCTTCCTCAGGCAACCAAAGGCTGCACTGGCACACTGAAGGCGGTGTTGGACTTTGTTGTCGACGTCTTGCCCTTGTTGACAGTAGGCTCCCGAGGTATGGAAAGTGGTCCATAAACAAGTAACAAGTGGAACATAAACAAGTAATAAAACCACTAAAAATAATCCACGCAGTTTACCTGAGAATTTCCAGAGAGGTGCAGGACTACTTCTCCTGCGATCCATTTGTTCCCCTTATTTCCTGTCTCTGACCACATTAGTACTGGTATCCCGTTCTCAACCTGGTAAACGTTCAAAGCCATATTTCGAGCTACTCCATACATGTGGTACCAGAATCGCAGGCACTGATCTCCTCTCTTTGCACATGGAGCACTGACCAAATGAGCTCGGTCTCCTTCTTTGACGTCATTGCCTTCAATGTAGATGTAGTAACCACCTGGACACACAATGATGTTCATGGTGTTAGAAACAAATCATCTGCTCTGTCAACCCTCAGTGGAAAGATAAGGACCTCATATCACCTACCTGCAGTGGTGTGGTCATAAGACGGCCCTGTGTTAGCTGATGGTGTCGATCCACTGATGCGCTTCCAGTCAAAATCATCTGTCTTGGATTGCGTCCAATTGCACAGGTCTATGTCAAAGTTGCAATCCCACGCACAACCTGTGGATTTAATAAAGACCGCTTGTTTGTATCTTTAATACGCTGAGCATCATCTAGAAATGAAACCAGATATTCAACATCAAACTGCTCCATAAAGCCATTGCAAGGAAGTATCTTAGGGATCAACTGGACTGGAGTCAGCTTGATGATTCTCCACACTTCCTTGCAAAGATTAACGCAAAGGGTGGAGCGATAAAATAGAGGAACAGAACAAGTAAAGATCCTCGATATCAAACTTACTTTCTTCAACACAGCCGCTCTGCTCCCTCCAGTCTCCCAGAACACTACCAGCTGATTCACAGGCTGAGCCACAAGACTCACAGCAAGTGCTGCACTCATTTAGCAGCTGCATGATGCACCAAATGGCTTACAAAGTGAAGACATAGCCTGATGATTCTGTGTAAATAAGTCTCATACCCCAAGAACAAGTCTCATAGATTCTTCCCAAGATGATGAGACAATGGGCCTGCAGCAATGAGTCATGCACTCCCCTGCCCCCAACATCAGCACTCTGGAGAATGTAAGGAGTAAGGTTATGAAAGGGGAACTGAGTGAACCGCCATTCACCATTGAGGAGAAGCGAGTGCAGATGGCAGAATGCAAAGAATGCAGGTTGAAAGCCCATGCTGCATTTCAACTGTGTGGTCAGTGATTGTGCCTGCCTTCAGATGCAGGAGTAAAATGCAATTGCTATATCCTTTGAGGCCACCCTCCACCGCTGGCAGAACAAGTCTCAGACAGTGTTGTGATCAGCACTATAGAAAGTTTAGATATCCAGTTACAGAGCTCTGTCATTATCAGATTGGTGTGGAGATGCCGGAGTTGGACTGGGTTGGACAAATGTAAGAAGTCACACAACACCAGGTTATAGTCCAACAGCTTTATTTGAAATCACAAGCTTTCGGAGCGCTGCTCCTTCGTCAGGCTCCGAAAGCTTGTGATTTCAAATAAAGCTGTTGGACTATAACCTGGTGTTGTGTGACTTCTTACAATTATCAGATTGGGCAGAGTGATCATTTGGAAGGAACAATAACAGCGGGGTATCAGAGACACCCGACAGACTGCTCTCATACAGTTTAGGAGCCTAGCCCCAGGGCATAGTAGGTATGAGGCAGCTTTCTCTCAAAGAGGCTGGACATCTTCCACTCCAGCCAGGCTTCATAGAAACATAGAAGATAGGAGCAGGAGTAGGCCATTCGGCCCCTCGCGCCTGCTCCGCCATTCAATGCGATCATGGCTGATCATCCAAATTCAGTACCCTGTCCCTGCTTTCTCCCCATATCCCTTGATCCCTGTAGCCTTAAGAAATATATCTAACTCAAAGGACGGAGGAAGTGCCCGAGAGTGGCCAGCCTCTGCAGGTACTGTGTTGTCGGACACAGCGCAGGCTGTCGCAGGGACACTACATGACCCTGTAACCAGCTGTTGGAGGCCATGACCATCACAACAGGGAAGCATCATCCAACCTCAACCCACTGCCACAGTTGCTCCTCTCACTCAGGCAGTGCATAGACACAGTACAAGGTTAAGAGGTAGGACAAACGGACCTCATTGGGTCACCAAGGGGAAGTTTGGCGTAAGACATAGACCATGTCATCATCTATATAAATGGCATTGCAGTGTTTACTGGATAGGGCCATGGGAAAATGGTACGTGCTGGGATGGGGTGGGGAGGCTGGAAGATGGCAGTTCAGCTTCAATGGAGGGTATGTTCTTGGGGTAATAATCATACAATAGAATCATAGAAGTTTACGGCACAGAAGGAGGCCATTCGGCCCATTGTGTCTGTGCCGGTCGAAAAAGAGCTATCCCTCCTAATCCCACTTTCCAGCTCTTGGTCCGTAGCCCTGTAGGTTACGGCACTTCAAGTGCATATCCAAGTACTTTTTAAATGTGATGAGGGTTTCTGCCTCTACCACCCTTTCAGGCAGTGAGTTCCAGACCCCCACCACCCTCTGGGTGAAAAAGTTCTCCTCAACTCCCCTCTAATCCTTCTACCAATTACTTTAAATCTATGCCCCCTGGTTATTGACCTCTCTGCTAAGGGAAATAGGTCCTTCCTATCCACTCTATCTAGGCCCCTCATAATTTTATACACCTCAATTAAATCTCCCCTCAGCCTCCTCTGTTCCAAAGAAAACCTCAGCCTATCCAATCTTTCCTCAGCTAAAACCCTCCAGTCCTGGCAACATCCTCGTAAATCTTCTGTACCTTCTCTAGTGCAATCACATCTTTCCTGTAATGTGTGGGAGCTCTTTGGGGAACTAAAGTGAGGGAGTGA
This sequence comes from Somniosus microcephalus, assembly GCF_052327205.1. Taxonomy (NCBI): domain Eukaryota; kingdom Metazoa; phylum Chordata; class Chondrichthyes; order Squaliformes; family Somniosidae; genus Somniosus; species Somniosus microcephalus. Next base: position 10,388,364 of record NC_140992.1, read on the forward strand.
GTGGCAGGAGGAATCCATTACTAGAAGTAATCCTTGATCACACAGTTCCATTCCAATCTCCCTGCCTAAACGTCGCCCTCTTTCACTTCCTCGTCCTCTTCCTGTCGGCCTGAAGCCCATGGACCTGTTTCCTGCCCTGCTGCATGCTCACCCCCTCTTTGGATCAAAAATTATGCAGCATGCAGCAGACGTTGACTATTTTCATACAATAGCAAAATACTGCGGATGCTGGAAATCTGAAATAACAACAGAAAATGCTGGAAATACTCAACAGGCCAGGCAGCATCCGTGGAGAGAGAAACAGAGTTAACGTTTCAGGTCGATGACCCTTCTGATGAAGGGTCCTGTAGTGTATGTACCTTTAAGAGAGAACTACTTTTACAGCTCCTGTATACTGTAGTACCGGCAGTGACCACACCTGTCTATAAGCATTGAGCATGCCTCTGTACCCCCAGTCTTGAGACTACCCTACTCCAGTAAATACCTGTTGATTGTTAAGTTACAGCATCCGTGTGGTTATTGAAAAACATCACACTCTCAGAATCACGGATCTAACAGTGGCGACGAGTGTCGATTCGAATCTACCTGCAACTCTGCATTTCCCTTCGAGGATTCACTCCGGGAGGGCGGTGGAAGAAAGTCGAGGCCAGAAACACGGGCGTCGACCACGAGCAACCGCCCAGTCGTCCGGCAGAGAGTGAACATCGCAGGGGAGGCTGTGGAGAGCCGGGCTTGGTTCCCCAGCCACGACGATCAGCAATAGACTGACGACAGGTACAGCGCAGACCCTTCCCGGACAGCGGCGGCTGGAGCCGACCGACGGCGGAGAGAAAGCCGAGCAGCGTCGATGGGGTAAGACAGAGGGCGAAGCGCACAGGGCGCAGCCGGGGGTTGAAAACCGAGCGGCGCCGAGGAAAAACAAAACGGAGAGAGAGAGGGTAAACAACAGCCGGGTTCAGGACTGAGCAGCGGAAACGGGAAAGGCGCACAAAAAAAAGAACGCGCAGAGCACAGCCAGGGCTCAAGGGCTGAACAGTGTCCGCGGGGAGAAGAAGGGAGAGCGCGGGAGACGCCATTGAGCCGCAGAGAAGAAGGAAGAGCGCAGGAGACGCCATTTTTAGAAGCCGCAGCGGAGAAGAAGGGCGAGCGCGGGAAGGAAGGAAAGTGCAGGAGACGCCATTTTATGCCAGCGGAGAAGAAGGGGAAGCGTGGGAGACGCCATTTTTGACAGTTAAATCACACCCAGGGATGCAGAAGAGTGGCGGTATCTCTACGTTCGACAATGAAGTCGAAGATTGGGCGACATATGTGGAACGTATTGAGGTACTGCAGGGCGAATAAAGTGCCAGATGCTAGGAAAGCACTGGTTTTGTTAAATTCCATGGGTGCAAAAACTTATGGGTTACTGCGAAACCTAATAACCCCAGAGAAGCCTGTGAACAAGAATTTCGAAAGCATAGTAGAAATCCTACAGGACCACTTAAACCCCACACCGCTGCTGATAGCAGAACGATTTAAGTTCCATAAAAGGAACCAACACAAAGACGAAAGCAATGCTGAGTACCTAACGGAACTGCGCAAGCTATCGAAACACTGCCAGTTTGGAGCGGGACTAGCAGATGCGTTAAGGGACAAGTTTGTGTGTGGGCTGCAAAGTGAAGGAACCCAGAAACGGCTTCTATCAGAACAGGATCGTACGCTGGACAAGGCTTTCAGTATGGCAGTATCACATGAAGCAGCCGCAAGGGGCGCTGCAGAGATACAACGGAGACCGCAAGAATATGGCACCAATGAAATGTCCTATGGAACAGGGAAGTGCTATCGCTGCGGCAGAACAACACATGACCAGAAGGATTGTTGGTTCAAGGACCAAGTGTGCAGACAGTGTGGAAAAACAGGACACATAGCAAGAGTCTGCAGGTCTGGGAAGAAAACCAACAGTAAGAAATCTCCACAGGAGAAGTACAAAAAGGTACACAAGGTGATGGACAGTAGTTCAGACGAACAGAAAAGTGACACAGACTCTGGAAGCAAGTGTGACGTCACCGGAAAGCGGGTAAGTGATTGGTTGGTAAGTATTTCTCCCTTTTTAAGCTTAAATCTCTTTGGTTTATAGTTTCTAAGGTGTGATATTCACCATCTAGAATCGGGGCAGAGGGTATTTAAGAATAATATTAATAAATTTAATTAATTACATAGAATGGGAGATCAGGTGATGTGTTGCTGCTGCAATATGCGGGAGCTGGTGGACACCATTGATGCTCACGGTGATCACATTTGCAGTAAGTGTTGGCTGCTCGAGGAATTCCGGCTCCGTGTTGAAGAGCTGGAGTCCGAGCTTCAAACACTGAGACACATCAGGGAGAGGGAGAGTTACCTGGACTCTGTGTATCACGAGGTATTCACACCAATTAGATTAATTAATTCAGATGTAGTCCGTGGCCACGGTCAGGATGGTGTGACTAGAAGTGAGGCAGGTACGGGGATCCAGGAGGTAGTGTTGGAGGAGCCGCAGCCCTTGCACTTGTCCAACAGGTTCGAGGCTCTTACTCCCTGTGAGGATGGGAACAGGGACTGCGGGGAGGATGAGCAACCTGGCCACAGCACCGTGGAGCGGGGGCCATTCAAGTGGGGGGAGTTAAAAGAAATGTTGTAGTGGTAGGTGATAGTATCGTTAGGGGGATAGATAGAGTTCTTTGCAGCCGAGAGCGAGAGTCCCGAAGGCTGTGTTGCCTGCCCGGTGCCAGGGTTAAGGACATCTCCTCTGGACTGGAGAGAAACTTGGAGTGGGAGGGGGAGGATCCAGTTGTCGTGGTCCATGTTGGTACCAACGACATAGATAGGACAAGGAAGGAGGTTCTGCTGAGGGAGTTTGAGCAGCTAGGGGCCAAATTAAAAAGCAGAACCACAAGGGTAATACCTGAGTCACGAGCGAATTTGGCTAGGACAAATAAAATTAGAGAGTTAAATGCGTGGCTCAAAGACTGGTGTGGGAGAAATGGGTTTTGCTTCCTGGGACACTGGCACCAGTACTGGGGCAGGAGGGAGCTGTTCCGTTGGGACGGGCTTCACTTGGCCAGTGCTGGGACTAGAGTCCTGGCGCATCATATAACTAGGGCTGTAGAGAGGGCTTTAAACTAACTAGTGGGGGGGAGGTTCCTAGAGAGCAAATAATACAAATGACAACAGAGAAGGTCATAGACTTAGGTAGCAGTGGGGAAATTAAAAACCAGAGCGTGTCAGGAAGGGGCAGAAGGTATGGAGTAAAAGGTAAAGTAATAAAAAGGGCAAAAGCAGGAACTAAGTGTCACAAAACATAAAGTTCTCTATCTGAGTGCACATAGCATTCGTAACAAAATAGACGAGTTAATGGCACAAATAACTTCATATGGGTATGATCTTGTGGCCATTACAGAAACATGGCTGCAGGGTGACAATGCCTGGGAATTAAACATACCAGGTTGTTTAACGATCAGGAAGGACAGGCAGGAAGGAAGGAGAGGTGGGGTGGCTATGTTAATAAAGGAAGGAATCACTGTAATACAGAGAAATGATATTGGGTCAAAAGATCAGGATAATGAAACAGTTTGGGTGGAGGTAAGGAATAATAAGGGGAAAAAAACACTAGTGGGCTTAGTCTATAGGCCTCCGAACAGTGGCAACTCTGTTGGACGGAGTATCAATCAGGAAATAGTTGAGGCTTGTAATAAGGGAACATCTATAATTATGGGGGATTTTAACTATCATATTAATTGGACAAATCAAATTTGGCAGGGCTGCCTTGAGGATGAGTTCATTGAGTGTATTAGGGATGGGTTTCTTGAGCAGTATGTAACTGAACCGACCAGGGGGCAAGCAACATTAGATCTGGTCCTGTGTAACGAAACAGGATTAATTCAAAATGTCCTAGTAAAGGATCCCCTTGGAATGAATGACCATAACATGGTTGAATTCCATATTCAATTAGAGGGTGAGAAGGTTGGATCTCAAACAAGCGTGCTAAGCTTGAATAAAGGAGACTATGAAGGTATGAGAGCGGAATTGAGTAGAGTGGATTGGGAAAATAGATTAAAGGGTAAGACGATACATGATCAGTGGTGTACATTTAAGGAGTTATTTTACAACTTCCAAAAAATATATATTCCACTGAGAAGAAAAGGGTGTAAAAGAAAAGGCAGTCATCCGTGGCTAAGTAAAGAAATTAAGGATAGTATTCGACTAAAAACAAGGGCATATAAGGTAGCCAAATCTAGTGGGAGGATAGAGGATTGGGAAAACTTTAAAAGACAGCAAAAAATAACAAAAAGATTGATTAAGAAAGGGAAGATAGATTATGAAAGTAAATTAGCAAAAAATATAAAAACAGATAGTAAGAGTTTTTATAGTTATATAAAAAGAAAAAGGGTGGCTAAAGTAAATGTTGGTCCCTTAGAGGATGAGACCGGGAAATTAATGGTGGGAAATATGGAGATGGCAAAAACACTGAATGAATATTTTACATCAGTCTTCACAGTAGAAGACACTAAGAATATCCCAACACTGGACAAACAGGGGACTAAAGGGGGGGAGGAGCTAAACACGATCAAAATCACTAAGGAAGTGGTACTCGGTAAAATAATGGGACTCAAGGCGGATAAATCACCTGGACCTGATGGCTTACATCCTAGGGTCTTGAGGGAAGTGGTGGTAGGGATTGTGGATGCATTGGTAATAATTTTCCAAAACTCCCTGGACTCGGCAATGGTCCCGGCAGACTGGAAAACTGCTAATGTAACACCCTTATTTAAAAAGGGCAGTAGACAGAAGGCTGGAAACTATAGACCGGTTAGCCTAACATCTGTGGTAGGTAAAATTTTGGAGTCCATTATTAAGGAGACAGTAACAGGACATTTGGATAATCATAATTTAATAGGACAAAGTCAGCATGGTTTTATGAAGGGGATGTCATGTTTGACAAATTTGCTGGAGTTCTTTGAGGAAGTAACATATAGGATGGATAAAGGGGAACCAGTGGACGTAGTGTATTTAGACTTCCAAAAGGCATTTGACAAGGTGCCACACAAAAAATTATTGCTTAAGATAAAAAATCACGGGATTGGGGGTAATATTCTGGCATGGATAGAGGATTGGCTATCTAGCAGAAGGCAGGGAGTTGGGATAAATGGTTCATTCTCAGACTGGCAATCAGTAACTAGTGGTGTTCCGCAGTGGTCAGTGCTGGGTCCCCAACTCTTTACAATCTATATTAACGATTTGGAGGAGGGGACCGAGTGTAACATATCAAAGTTTGCAGATGATACTAAGATGGGGGGGAAAGTAGTGAGTGAGGAGGACATAAAAAACCTTCAAGGGGACATAGACAGGCTAAGTAAGTGGGCAGAGATTTGGCAGATGGAATACAATACTGGAAAGTGTGAGGTTATGCACTTTGGCAGGAAAAATCATAGAGCAAGTTATTATCTTAATGGCAAGAAACTGGAAAGTACTGAAGTACAAAGGGTCCTGGTGCACGAAACTCAAAAGGTTAGTATGCAGGTGCAGCAAGTGATTAAGAAGGCAAATGGAATGTTGGCTTTCATTGCTAGGGGGATAGAATATAAAAATAGGGAGGTATTGCTTCAGTTGTACAAGGTATTGGTGAGACCGCACCTGGAATACTGCGTACAGTTTTGGTGTCCATACTTAAGAAAGGACATACTTGCTCTCGAGTCAGTACAAAGAAGGTTCACTCGGTTAATCCCGGGGATGAGGGGATGGACATATGAGGAGAGGTTGAGTAGATTGGGATTCTACTCATTGGAGTTCAGAAGAATGAGAGGCGATCTTATTGAAACATATAAGATTGTGAAGGGGTTGGATCGGGTGGATGCAGGGAAGATGTTCCCGATGATAGGTGAAACTAGAACTAGGGGGCATAGTCTTAGAATAAGGGGCTGCTCTTTCAAAACTGAGATGAGGAGGACTACTTCACTCAGAGGGTGGTAGGTCCATGGAATATGATGCCCCAAAAAACTGTAGAAGCTACATCATTACATAAATTTAAAACAGAAATAGACAGTTTCCTAGAAGTAAAGGGAATTAAGGGTTACGGGGAGCGGGCAGGAATTTGGACATGAGTCTAGGTTCGGATCGGTCATGGCCCTGTGGGTAGCGGAGCGGGCCCAGGGGCCATGTAGCCTGATCCTGCTCCTATTTCGTGTGTCTAATTCTGTTAGATTCAGGAGATGGTTCTGTGATAGTGGATTGGCGGTTAGGATCAGATCAGCCATGATCTTATTGAATGGCGGAGCAGGCTCGAGGGGCCGATTGGCCTACTCCTGCTCCTATTTCTTATGTTCTTATGTTCTTATGAGCTGGGTTGTCTGAAACTACATAAGGTAACCAAAATGGAGGATCACCAGACTATCTGGGTTACACTCAAGGTAGACGGAGTCCAAGTGAAAATGGAATTGGACACAGGATCAGCCCTAACAGTCATAAACCAAAGGGACTACAAGCGGCTATTTTCACATATACCCTTGAAAGCTACAGAGATTGTCTTGAAGACGTACACGGGGCAAAAAGTCTACTCCAAAGGAAAAATAAGGGTGAAAGTGATATATAAAGGCCAGGAAATACCTAAAATGGACATATATGTATTGCCAGAGGGAGGACCACCACTGCTAGGACGTGAATGGATCCGGAAGATACAATTAGATTGGCATTCCATACAGGCACTGAAGGTTGAGGCCAAAAAGGATGACGACGTCACACCTGGATGACTGTCAAAAATGCTAACTGACGCAAAAGAAGTGTTCCAGGAGGGACTCGGAACACTAAAAGGCATAACAGCAACGGTTAAAATAGAGGAAAATACAAGCCCAAAGTTTCTTAAGGCCAGACCAGTGCCTTATGCAATCAGACCAGCTGTCGAAGCAGAGCTGGAAGGGTTGGAACGTTCAGGAGTACTGTCCAAAGTAGACTGGAGCGAGTGGGCTACACCCATCGTTCCTGTAATGAAGAGGTCATTGAGTAATACGCCTGGGGAACCAAAGAATGTCCGCATCAGTGGGGATTTTCAGGTGATGGTGAACCCAGTCCTTCACACGGTACAATATCCGCTTCCACGAATTGAGGATATTTTCGCCTCGCTATCTGGAGGTAAACGCTTCACCAAAATTGATCTAGCCCGGGCGTACTTGCAAATGGAGGTAGAAGAAGCCTCGAAACAATACCTTATGATTAACACTCATAAAGGTCTTTATCGATACAACCGGCTGGTGTTCGGGGTAGCATCGGCTCCGGCTATTTGGCAAAGGGCGATGGATCAAGTCCTGCAAGGGATTCCAGGGACCCAGTGTTATTTGGACGACATCCTGGTCACGGGCGAAAATGACAGTGATCACCTCGCCAACTTGGAGAAGGTGCTCACCAGATTAAAGGAATATGGGCTACGAGCTAATCGCCACAAGTGCGAGTTTTTCCAGAAACAGATCTCGTATTGTGGCCACGTCATCGATGAAGAGGGGTTACATAAGTCCCCTGAAAAGATTGAGGCAGTAGTCAAGGCTCCAGCACTGGAAAATGTGTCACAACTGAGGTCGTTCCTCGGGCTGGTAAACTACTACCATAAGTTCTTACCAAATTTGTCCACGGTATTACACCCACTGAACACCCTACTGCAAACAGGGGTACCATGGAAGTGGAATGACGAACGTCGACGAGCTTTCCAGAAGTGTAAAGAATTGATTACATCAAAAGAGGTGTTGGCCCATTTCAACCCAGCACTACCAATTCGGTTGGCAAGTGATGCATCACCCTATGGTATTGGAGCGGTGCTGTCGCACAAATTCCCAGATGGGTTGGAGAGGCCAGTAGCCTTTGCGTCTCGGTCACTAACCTCAGTCGAGCGCAACTACGCCCAGATTGACAGGGAGGCCCTCAGCCTAGTATGGGGAGTAAAAAAATTCAACCACTATCTGCATGGGCAGAAGTTCACCTTGCTGACTGACCACCAACCACTTGTCTCCATCTTTAATCCTAAGAAGGGCGTTCCAGTGATGACTGCACAACGGTTACAAAGATGGTCCCTGTTTCTAGGGGCGAATCAATATGAAATAGAATATAAAGGCACGAAACAGCATGGAAACACTGATGGGCTATCGCGCCTGCCACTGCCTACTGTGGAGGAAGCACCAGCAGTGGACCCTATCGAGATATTTATTCGTCAATAATTGAACGATTGCCAGTAACGAACGCGGATATAGAGAAGGAGACCCGCAATGATCCGACGCTGTCTCGGGTATATGATTTGACAGTGAGGGGATGGCCAACACATGGCGACTCACTGTTGCCAGCATTCTCATCCAGAAGAGAACAGCTGTCAGTATGCCAGGGGACAGTGATGTGTGGATCCAGAGTGGTGATTCCACCCAAGTTAAGGGAGAGAGTGCTAAATGAGCTACATGAAGGTCATCTGGGGGGAGTGAAAATGAAAAGCCTTGCTAGGGCTTATGTGTGGTGGCCGGGAATCGATCAACAAATCGAAGACCTAACCAAGAGCTGCTCAGGATGCCAAAAGTTCCAAAATGCACCACCACATGCCCCTCCACACCCATGGGAGTGGCCCTCCTCTCCATGGCAACGGGTGCATATTGATTTTGCTGGTCCATTCATGGACTCAATGTTCTTAATAGCAGTGGATGCTCATTCGAAGTGGCCTGAGGTGATAAAAATGTCCTCAACCACTACAGAGAAAATGATTGCAGTCCTACGGACCATATTTGCCAGAAACGGCTTGCCAGATCAGATTTGCTCTGATAATGGACCACAGTTTGTGTCCGAAGAGTTTCGAAAATTTATGAGAAGGAATGGGGTAAGGCATTATACATCCGCCCCGTATCATCCAGCCACAAATGGATTGGCTGAGAGGTTCATACAAACCTTTAAGAAGGCGATAAAGGCCATGTGCGACGATGAAATTCCACTACAGCATAAGGTGGACAATTTCTTATTAGCCGACCGAAACGCGACACATGCAGTTACCAACCAGACCCCGGCCATGATGTTCTTTAACCGAAGGTTGAGATCTCGTCTGGACTTGCTCAGACCAAATGTGCGAAGAAATGTTGAGGATAAACAATTCCAGCACATCAATGAGAAGCCGACAAGGAGCTTCAATGTAGGACAACCAGTCTTGGCCCGTGACTACCGAACAGAGAAATGGCAACCCGGAACGATATGCACAAGGCAGGGGCCATTAATGTACACAGTGGATGTTGGGGAGAACATTGTGAGACGCCACGTCAATCAGATCTTAGCGTCACAGGAACGAGTCAACCCCATGTCCCGAGTACCTGGGGATGAACCCGACATACCGGTAGCATCTACCTCAGAACCAGTAGCAGTGGAAGCCGATGAACTAACCAATGAAAAGGGGCCAGAATCGCCTCCGCACCAAGAACAAGAACCTCAGGAAAGGCGCTATCCCGAAAGGATCAGGAAGGCGCCCCAAAGACTGAATGTATAAATGGACTATTGTTATTTGAATATTATGGGTACTACTAATCTAAAAGGGGAGGAATTGTAGTGTATGTGCCTTTAAGAGAGAACTACTTTTACAGCTCCTGTATACTGTAGTACCGGCAGTGACCACACCTGTATATAAGCCTTGCGCATGCCTCTGTACCCCCAGTCTTGAGACTACCCTACTCCAGTAAATACCTGTTGATTGTTAAGTTACAGCATCCGTGTGGTTATTGAAAAACATCATACTCTCAGAATCACGGATCTAACAGGTCCCAGACCTGAAACGTTAACTCTATTTCTCTCTCCACGGATGCTGCCTGGCCTGTTGAGTATTTCCAGCATTTTCTGTTGACTATTTTCATACTGGATTTTCATTTGGGAAGCCTGCCATAAGGTGAAAATGTTGTGCCCCCTCCAGTTGGTGTCTTCTTTCAACTAGGAAGCCGTTTCCCACAGTATCATCACTTGTTTCACACAGGAATGAATTGCAGACTGGCTTATCTGGCAGATGTGCCCTGCAAGGTGGTGGATCCTGTTGCACAGAAGATTAATGCCATTTGTGACCTTCTCAGCTCTTGGAAAGAGCCATTCCAGCCCTTGCAATTGTTTCTAAATCAGCCAGCATTAGATAACATAGCTCGAAGACGGCCTCTGAAGTGAAGCTGAGGCCCTGAAGACAAGATCCCCTGACAGACCGAGGTAGAATTGGCACATTCTTCGCACTTTAGTCCTTGGGTATTGACAGAAGCCATTTTGACACCTCCATCTCAGAATGGTCACGCGGGTTTGAAAATGGACAGATGGGGAGGTGCAGGGGTCCAACCATTTCACTCATCAGAAAATAATCTTTGAATTTGCCAAATAGTTGGGGGATTAAAACATGCACAGATGGGCAGATGCTACGGGCAGACATCAGCATCTTCATTCACTCCCCCGTCACTGGAAAAAAGTCACTCAGCAAACACCTGGCCTTGTATGTTCTTAGGTTTCTAAACTTTGAATGCACATTTGCAGAGGGAGGTTGGCCGGGGTCCAGGGCCGGGGTTTGGGGGCCAGGGCCGGGATCCCGGGTCTGGGGGGGGTGCGGTCCGGGGCCGGGGGCCTGGGGGTCAGTGCCGAGCCGGGGTCCAGCCTGGGGTCTGGGGGCAGTACCGGTGGGCCGGGATCTGGGGGGTCAGTGCCGGGATCTGGGGGTCAGTGCCGGGCCGGGCCGGGCTGAGCCGGCTCTCTGCCGCTCGCGCTCTCTGAGGCGCCAAACCCGCCTCCGCGCGGCAACCAACCGACACCAGCGGCTCGCGGCGGCAGGGCGAGAGGAAAGCGGGAAGGACCGAGCAGAAAATGAATGGGAAGAGAGGGGAGGAAAGTGGAGAGCCAAATTGTGAGAGAGGAAAATGAAGGAAGAGAGGAAACAGAGAGAGGAATGTGGGGCAAGGGAGAGGAATGTGGGGCAAGGGAGAGGAATGTGGGGCAAGGAGGAATGTGGGGCAAGGAGAGGAATGTGGGGCAAGGGAGAGGAATGTGGGGCAAGGGCGAGGAATGTGGGGCAAGGGATAGGAATGTGGGGCAAGGGAGAGGAATGTGGGGCAAGGGTGAGGAATGTGGGGCAAGGAGAGGAATGTGGGGCAAGGAGAGGAATGTGGGGCAAGGGAGAGGAATGTGGGGCAAGAGAGAGGAATGTGGGGCAAGGGAGAGGAATGTGGGGCAAGGGAGAGGAATGTGGGGCAAGGGAGAGGATTGTGGGGCAAGGGAGAGGATTGTGGGGCAAGGGAGAGGGATGTGGGGCAAGGGAGAGGGATGTGGGGCAAGGAGAGGAATGTGAGGCAAGGAGAGGAATGTGGGGCAAGGGTGAGGAATGTGGGGCAAGGGTGAGGAATGTGGGGCAAGGAGAGGAATGTGGGGCAAGGAGAGGAATGTGGGGCAAGGGAGAGGAATGTGGGGCAAGGAGAGGAATGTGGGGCAAGTAGAGGAATGTGGGGCAAGGAGAGGAATGTGGGGCAAGGGAGAGGAATGTGGGGCAAGGGTGAGGAATGTGGGGCAAGGAGAGGGATGTGGGGCAAGGAGAGGGATGTGGGGCAAGGAGAGGAATGTGGGGCAAGGGAGAGGAATGTGGGGCAAGGAGAGGAATGTGGGGCAAGGGTGAGGAATGTGGGGCAAGGAGAGGAATGTGGGGCAAGGGAGAGGAATGTGGGGCAAGGAGAGGAATGTGGGGCAAGGAGAGGAAAGTGGGGCAAGGGAGAGGAATGTGGGGCAAGGAGAGGAATGTGGGGCAAGGAGAGGAATGTGGGGCAAGGAGAGGAATGTGGGGCAAGGAGAAGAATGTGGGGCAAGGGCGAGGAATGTGGGGCAAGGGCGAGGAATGTGGGGCAAGGGCGAGGAATGTGGGCCAAGGGAGAGGAATGTGGGGCAAGGGAGAGGAATAGGAAGAGAGGGCAATTGGGAGAGAGGAAGAATTGGGAGGGAGGTGAGAGGAAAGTGGAGAGAGAAATGGGAAGCGAAGGCGATGAATTGGGAGAGAGGAAAGGGAAGAATGTGAGGAATGGGGACAGAGTGAGGAACATGGTGGCGAGGACAATGGGAAGAGGCTGAAGAATGGGGTGAGATGTAGGTGGAAAGCGTGAGGGATAGGGAGCGAGCAATGGGGAGTGACTTTGTGGAAAGAGGAGATGGTGGTATGGGCACAGAGGAATAAGTGAAGTTCGAAAGAGGAATGAGGTAAGCACACAGAACAGTCCTGCAACAGTGAGTTCGCAACTTCAGCAGTGCCATCAAGAAGTGAAGACTTGGATTTATATGGTCTTTCGATACCACATTCGCAATGTGGTGTGATGGCTCAGCACTAATGACACTGCATGAAGAAATGCAAGATTCAATGTTTTCCTCTTAAATGTTCTTCATTCCCCCTTCACAAGCCACTAGAAGGTCCACTTTGCTTTGTGGGTAAAGAGACACCCAAGTTTATTGCTAAGTCATTTTTTAAAAATTATTTTTTATTCATTCATTCACGGGATTTGGGCGTTGCTGGCAAGGCCACCATTTACTGCCCATCCCTAATTGCCCTTGAGATATATATTCGGATGGTTCCCAGGATCAATTCCTGGTCTGAGTTAGCTAATCTAGGGAGGGAGTGCAGCGAAGATTCACCAGACTGATACCTGGAATGGCAGGAATGACGTATGAAGAGAGATTGGGTCGATTGGACTTATACTCGCTGGAGTTTAGAAGAATGAGAGGGGATCTCATTGAAACTTATAAAATTCTAACAGAACTAAACAGACTAGATGCAGGAAGGATGTTCCTGATGGCGGGGGAGTCCAGAACCAGGGGTCACAGTCTAAAGATAAGGGGTAGGCCATTTAGGACTGAGATGAGGAGGAATTTCTTCACCCAGAGAGTGGTGAACCCATGGAATTCTCTACCACAGAAGGCAGTGGAGGCCAATTCATTAAATATATTCAAGAAGGAGTTAGATATATTTCTTAAGGGATCAAGGGATATGGGGAGAAGGCATGAACAGGGTACTGAGTTTGGATGATCAGCCATGATCTCATTGAATGGCGGAGTAGGCTCGAGGGGCCGAATGGCCTACTCCTGCTCCTATGTTTATATGTTTCTATCTCGGGTAGCATGGCACTAGGACTACTACAAATGGCCTCATGCCCCTTGGCTAGTGAGGGGAAAAATGAGGTAGAATTCCCATTCCTGACTGTTATCGAATGACCATGTGCCTGGCATGTGCACACGAGAGGATGTCAGAATGAGGATAGGATCAGGCTCAGGTGCATCAAATAGCTCACTAAAGAACGGCCACTTGGAGCGTAATATGTTGGGGGACGGTTTACGGTGGTTAAAAAAAAAACAGACGTCACACCAAGTGACGGGAGAGATGGAAAATAAAAGAACGAGTTATCCCGGCGGTTATACAGAGCAGCTTTGTGAAAGAGAACTGGGAGCAGGTTGTCTGCACCTGGGGAAAAGTGCCAGGGCGAGACTAAAAATAGAAGGTAAAAGTTTTTTTAAAAATCTTACCAGTATCGCAGTTGCCTCTTCTGATTGCTACATTATCGATCGCTGTGTCGCCATATTCAGTCCACCCACGAATTGCCTCGAAAATTACCTACAATAATTAACAAAAACTAGGAATCTGTTCCATATGTGAACCAGTAGCACGAGTGACCCACGTTAAAAGGATGCCACATTGTGGTGTGACGACTGAGCACTAATATGCCGCGTCACTGCATGAAGAGATGCAAGATCCATTTTTTATCTCTTCAGTTTTTCAAATTTTCTTCAATTCACCTTCTGAAGGCATTAGGTCCTGGCTGGGTGTACAGATCCACTTGTGCAGATCCCCCTCTCCAGTGCCTCACTCATTATTCATTCCTGAGCCTTGACAATTAATGTCAGCATGCTATTCGACTAGGCGGCGAATCACAGCTGAGGGCGGATCTGGTCCCCTCACCTTCCACCCCCCCCCCATCCCCCCGCCCGCAATGTCCATGCATTAACTTCCAACAGTGGTCATTGGATGGCAATCAGGCCTGGGAACCTTCAAAGTCAGGGCTACTATGGTGCGCTGTAGCTAACTCGGCACTGGCCAGGGATCAAACTCAGAACCTTCCTGGACAGAACGGCTGCGCAAACTCACTGGATAAACTTGCGGAGCCACGGAGGGAGAATATGGAGATGCAGATTCATTTCTGCCCTTCTGATTAATTCAACTGTTGGGAGGAGAGAATGGAAGTGGTGAGCAGAGGAAGGCTTATCGTCAGCTGTTGTTGCACACCTCCTGGTAGCCGGCTCAGAAGGAACATGACCAGAGATCTTGGGAGCTGGTGGACTGTCCATGGGCTCTTTTGTGTGTCCCAGTAAGATATACATGGTGAAAAACGAAGGAGAGTTCATATCTTTGTTGAGAAAATAAGTATATTACACCTGTTACCTGAGGAAGGATGTTCTTGCCATGGAGGGAGTGCAGCGAAGATTCACCAGACTGATACCTGGGATGGCAGGAATGATGTATGAGGAGAGATTGGGTCGATTAGGCTTATACTCGCTAGAGTTTAGAAGAATGAGAGGGGATCTCATTGAAACTTATAAAATTCTAACAGGACTAGACAGACTAGATGCAGGAAGGATGTTCCCGATGGCCGGGGAGTGCAGAACCAGGGGTCACAGTCTAAGGATAAGGGGTAAGCCATTTAGGACTGAGATGAGGAGAAATTTCTTCACCCAGAGAGTGGTGAACCTGTGGAATTCTCTGCCACAGAAGGCAGTTGAGGCCAATTCATTAAATATATTCAAGAAGGAGTTAGATATATTTCTTAAGGCTAAAGGGAATCAAGGGATATGGGGAGAAGGCAGGGACAGGGTACTGAATTTGGATGATCAGCCATGATCTCATTGAATGGCGGAGCAGGCTTGAGGGGCCAAATGGCCTACTCCTGCTCCTATCTTCTATGTTTCTATGTTACATGGAACATATATTGGCCTGGAATTTGCGGTCAGGATGATGGTGAAGTGGCAGCATTCGCCGTCATTCTGCCTTTGAAACTGACCGCGACTTCAGGATTTGGCGCGTGTGCAGACGCATGAGGAAATCCTGAAGTTGTGGTCTGTCAATGACAGCTCCTCCACAGGCTGCGCTGTGCACCGCCCCCACCCGTCAACCGCCCCCCCATCCCCCACCCCCACACAGAGTCGGCAATCAGAGACATCTCGTAAATCATTGACACTGACGAAAACTTCAGCTCTTCCGCAGTAATTACGTTGTTAAGTTCCCCACTAAAAGTTAGACCCGAAGGGATTCGGTGTAACTGGGGTTTTAACAGCGTATTGACTGTGAAATGGCAAACTAATTTTAATTTTATGCAGTGTGAAATTTGTCCGTTTTAATAAAAAATTTAATTTTTAGGAAACTTTTCCCCAAAAAAGTTAACTTTTTTTTTAAGTTTGTGCATCTTTATTTCAGGTTTGCCTTCTGCCCATGTGAGAGTCCCAATCTTTGTTTTGCTCTCTCTAACTATTTTAAAAAGATAGAATTTTTTTCACTTCCTGGCTCGCTGTCTGTGAGGATTCTGCCTTTTGATTGGCTGTTTAGACAGGTTGTTGATGTCACAGCAGTTTGAACGAGAGAATCCCTACTACAAAATAACAACAGAAAATGCTGGAAAAACTCAGCAGGTCAGGCAACATCCGTGGAGAGAAAATAAAGGCAACGTTTCGGGTCAAACCCTTTGTCAAGACTGGAAAAGCACAGGAAATGAAATAGATTAAGAGGCCAGGCTGGGAGAGAACAAAAGAGAAGTGAAGAGACATTAAGAGGTATTCAAAACGAGACGAGATGGTGATAGGACAGTGGAGACAAAAGACGGCTCAGATTAGGTGTGAAATGCGCTGGCAGAATGGGAGACAGCTGCCATGTGGGAGAGAAAAAAAGGGGGTGGGGAAGGGCCAAAACAAAGGGGTGGATAAAAAAATAAGTAAAAATGTAATAGGGGCCGAGGTTATGATCTGAAATTGTTGAACTCGATATTGAGTCCGGAAGGCTGTAAAGTGCCTAATCGGAAGATGAGGTGCTGTTCCTCGAGCTTACGCTGAGCTTCCGTGGAACAATGCAAGAGCCCGAGTACAGTGAGGTCTGAGTGGGAATGGAGCGGTGAATTAAAATGATAGGTGACTACAATCCGTTGAATTAAATTGAAGGTTGGAAAACCCGAACTTCTCGACACAGGGATTGCGAGGTCCTTGTGCGGAGCGTACTTTGGGGCCAGCGGCGAACGTCTTCGCTTCGCTGCTGACTGCAAATTACAGGCCATCACTTTAAAGTTTTGAGTACTGAAATCACCTTTATGTTGGATTTTGTTGGAAAACGAATTGTGCTCGATGCATACAACCAAGAAGAGCCCTGGTTGCCTCTTTTACTCCATACTTCTGTTTCGGTCGCATAATCCTTAACCAACACCTTCAGTTCATTCAGGTCCTCGGATCCCAGCATGTGGTACCAGAAATCGATGCATATATCCCCAGACACGGTGATCTCCTCACTCTCCAATCTAATGAACTCCGATGGAACAAAATTGCTGGCTTCCTGGTAAATGAAGTATCCACCTAGGTATTTAGGTACATCAAAAAAAACAACAGTTTAATAAAGCGCTAAAGATTCACCCAGAGGCATCATAATTCTACCGGTCAGCTTACCTCTGAGTCTGAAAGCCATGGGTTCAAGCTCCACTCCTTGACTTAAGTATATAATCTAAACTGACACAGTCCAAAGATGTGTGGGTTAGGTTGATTGGCTATGATAAATTGACCCTTAGTGTTAGGGGGATTAAATACGTGGGGTTACCGGGGTAGGGTGGGATATGTGTTGGTGTAGGGGTTACGGGGATCAGGTGGGATATGTGTCGGTGCAGGCTCGATGGGCCGAAATGGCCTCGATCTGCACTGTGGGGTTTCTGTGATTTCTGTGATTACTGCACTCTTGTCTCTGAGTCTGAAGGTTGTGGGTTCAAACTTTCACTCCAGAGACTTGAACGCCTAATCTAGACTCACACTCCAGTACAGTACTGAGGCAGCGCTGCACTGTGAGAGGTGCCATCTTTAAGATGAGATAAAGAAAGAATTGCATTTATATAGCGCCTTTCACAACCTCAGGACATCCCAAAGTGCTTTACAGCCATTGAAGAACTTTTGAACTGTAGTCACTGTTCTAATGTAGGAAATGTGGCAGCCAATTTGCGCACAGCAAGCTCCCACAAACAGCAATGTAATAATAACCAGATAATTTGTTTTTAGTGGTGTTGGTTGAGGGATAAATATTGGCCCAGGACTCCCCTGCTCTTCTTCAAAATAGTGCCATGGGATCTTTTACGTCCACCTGAGAGAGCCTCGGTTTGACGTCTCATCCGAAAGACAGCACCTCAAACAGTGCAGCACTCCCTCAATACTGCAACTGGAGTGTCAGCCTAGGTTTCTGTGCTCAAGTCTCTGGAGTGGGATTTGAAACCACAAACGTTCTGACTCAGAGGAGAGAGTGCTGCCAACTGAGCCACAGCTAACACAAACACGATGACAAGCATGTCAAACCAAGACCCCATCTTCCTATTCAAGTGGATATTAAAGATCCCATGGCACTATTAGAAAAGTAGGGAGTTCTTCCAGTGTCCTGGGCCAATGTTCATCCCTCAACCAACACCTCCAAAAACAGATTAACTGGTTATTTATCTCCTTTGTTGTTTGTGAGATGTTACTGTGTTCAAACTTGGCTGCCACTTTTGCCTGCAGTGACTACACTTCAAAAAGTAATTAATTGGCTGTGAACCACTTTGGGACATCTTGAGGATGTGATAAGACTCTATATAAATGCAAGTTTTCCTGTACCTTAATGCCATATGGAAGAAAACACCATGTTTTAAATGTTGCTAGAAATAGCATCAGAGAAAGCCTCCTCGTTAGTTTATAATTTCCCCTGACACAAACAGCCAATGGTTGCTATGTGCAGTAACATCATAAAAGAACTCATGAAAATTCCCTCTCGGGTATTTCTAACGAAATTGTGTGTCAGTCGTGGCTCAGTGGGTAACACTCTCGCCTCTGAGTCAGAGGTTGTGGGTTTAAACCTCACTCCAGAGACTTGAGCACAAAAATCTAGGCTGACACTCCAGTGCAGTACTGGGCTGGATGTTAATGGAGGAGGGTCGGGTGAAGATTGAGGGCTGGGACCTACACAACAACAGTGACTACATATCAAAAGTACTTCTTTCGCTGTAAAGTACTTTGGGATGAGAAGAAATTTCTTCACACAGAGGGTGGTGAATTTTTGGAATTCTCTACCCCAGAGGGCTGTAGAGGCTCAGTCATTGGGTATATTCAAAACATCGTCTGCATACTGTAATTCGACGACAGAGGATGGGACGACCTTGGATCTGGACTGGAGGCGACGGAGGTTGAACAGTTTCCCGTGTGTTCTGTAAATTAGCTCCACTCCAGTGGGGAGCTTACTGAGGGTGAGATGGAGCATTGCAGCAAGGAAGATTGAGAAGAGCGTTGGTGCGATGACCACGCTCAATCAACTCCGATGGACGGGTCACATTGTCCGCATGCCCGATACGAGACTCCCAAAACAAGCGCTCTACTCGGAGCTCCGGCACGGCAAGAGAGCCCCAGGTGGGCAGAGGAAACGCTTCAAGGACACCCTCAAAGCCTCCTTGAAAAAGTGTAACATCCCCACCGACACCTGGGAATCCCTGGCCCAAGACTGCACAAAGTGGAGGAGAAGCATCCGGGAAGGCGCCGAACACCTCGCGTCTCTTCGCCGGGAGCAAGCGGAAGCCAAGCGCAGGCAGCGCAAGGAGCGCACGTCAACCCAAGCACCCCACCCAACCGCCCCTTCAACCACCATCTGCCCTACCTGTGACAGAGACTGTAGGTCCCGCATTGGACTCATCAGTCACCTGCAGACTCATTTTTAATGTGGAAGCAAGTCATCCTCGGTTCCGAGGGACTGCCTAAGAAGAAAAAGATATTCAAAACAGAAGTCGATAGATTTCTGACTAGTAAGGGCATCAAGGGATACGGCGATAGGGCTGGTGAATAGAGTTGAGGCAGAACATCAGCCATGATCTCATTGAATGGCGGAGCAGGCTCGAAGGGACGAATGGCCTACTCCTGCTCCTATTTCTTATGTTCTTGTGGGACATCCTGAGGTTGTGAAAGGCGCTATATAAATGCAAGTTATTTCTTTCTTAAGGCGCACTTTTGAAACCACTCTCGATCCCGCCACTGTCTCTAATTTATCAGACTGCTTGGCCAACATCCAGTACAGGAAGAGCAGGAATTTCCTCCAACTAAATATTGGGAAGACCGAAGCCATTTCCTCGGATTTTGCGGTCAGTATGGCGGCGTACTCTCCTTTGAAATCCACTGCAAATGCAAGATTCCTGCTTGCGCATGCGCGAAATCCGGAACTTGCAGCCTGTCAATGTACACATCCACGCGGGCCACGAGAAAGCAATTGTTGGCGCAGAATTAAGCTATTTGCCCATCGACTGGCCAGCAATTGCGCTCGGAAGTGTTACGGTTGATGCAAACGGGCGCAGGGCCTGTTTGCATCAGTGTAAGGGGATACCTCAGCCATTAATTAAACATTTTCATATCGTAAATTATGCACCTACACTGTATCAAATTAGTTTATTCAAATATTGGCCCGGATTACAGTTTTAATGATATCTAAAATTATTATCAAAAAATTAAATTTTTAGTGAGGTTGGTGGAATGAAGGTAATTACGAATAAAAATCCAATTCTGTTAATTGTAATTAGATCAGATTTCAGGATTCCATTACATCTTATTACAGGATTCCCTTCAGAAATGATTAAAATGGAATTCTGCTTTGTGATTGGAGGACCATGCCTACATGATCCCAGGTATGCTTCCGTACAGCCTGTGTCCCTGGGATCCGTGGGCCATTGCGCTACTCTCCGCCTCAAGGCCTGAGACTGCAAGTTTTTGCAGCCTCGCTACCAGCTGGTAGGTTCGTAATTCTTTCGCGGGTCGGAGGCGTACTCTGGAGGTATGCCTCCGACTGCAATTTCTGGCCCATTGTCTTCGGTCCCAGCCACCAACTCCATCCCTCTCCCTGGCAACTGTCTGAGGCTGAACCAGACTGTTCGCAATCTTGGTGTCATATTTGACCTCAAGATGAGCCTCCGACCCCATATCCACTCCATCACCAAGACTGCCATTTTCCACCTCCGTAGCATCGCCTGACTCTGCCCCTGCCTCAGCTCAACTGCTGCAGAGACCCTCATCCATGCCTTTGTTACTTTCAGTCTTGACTATTCCAACGCTGTCCTGGCCAGCCTCCCATCTTCCACCCTCCATAAATGTGAGCTCCTCCAAAGCTCTGCTGCCCATATTCGGGTAAGCATTCTGCAAGGCGGCCTTCGAGACACACGACAACGCAAAATCGTCGAGCAGAAACTGATAGCCAAGTTCCGCACTCATGAGGACGGCCTCAACCGGGATCTTGGGTTCATGTCACGCTACATGTAACCCCACCTGACGTCGGGTCATCCAGACTTGAGTCATCGTTGGCTTGTTCTCTCTACACAGATGTGGCCGGACCTGCTGTGATTTCCAGCAAAAAAAATGTTTTTTGTCTGTTTTTTTGTTTTTCACATAGACTCCAGCATCTGCAACATTTGACCCCTTGTGACCTCACCTCATTGTTCATAGTCATAGAGTCATAGAGTTTTACAGCACAGAAAGAGGCCCTTCGGCCCATCGTGTCTGCGCCGCCCATCCATCCCTGTCCAGTCTAATCCCATTTTCCAGCATTTGGTCCATAGCCTTGTATGCAATGGCATTTCAAGTGCTCATCCAAATGCTTCTTGAATGTTGTGAGGGTTCCTGCCTCCACCACCCTTTCAGGCATTGAGTTCCACATTCCAACCACCCTCTGGGTGAAAAAGTTCCTCCTCAAATCCCCTCTAAATCTCCTGCCCCTTACCCTGAATCTATGCCCCCTTGTTATTGACCCCCCCACTAAGGGGAAAAGTTCCTCTTTATCTACCCTATCTATGCCCCTCATTATTTTGTACACCTCAATCAGGTCCCCCCTCAGCCTTCTCTGCTCCAAGGAAAACAACTCCAGCCTGTCCAGCCTCTCTTCATAGCTGAGGCGCTCCATCCCAGGTAACATCCTGGTGAATCTTCTCTGCACCCCCTCCAAAGCAATCACATCCTTCCTATAGTGAGGCGACCAGAACTGCACACAGTACTCCAGCTGTGGCCTCACCAGCGTTTTGTACAGCTCCATCATAACCTCCCTGCTCTTATATTCTATGCCTCGGCTAATGAAGGCAAGTATCCCATATGCCTTTTTAACCACCTTATCTACCTGCTCCGCTGCCTTCAGGGATCTATGTACATGTACACCAAGGTCCCTCTGACCCTCTGTACTTCCTAGGGTCCTACCACTCATTGTGTATTCCCTTGCCTTATTTGTCCGTCCAAAATGCATCACCTCGCACTTTTCAGGGTTAAATTCCATTTGCCACTTTTCCGCCCATCTGACCAACCCGTTTATATCGTCCTGTAGCCGGAGGCTTTCCTCCTCGCAATTTACCACCCCACCAATTTTCGTGTCATCTGCGAACTTACTGATCATACCTTTTACATTCTCATCCAAATCATTTATGTAGATCACAAACAATAAGGGACCCAGCACCGATCCCTGAGGTACCCCACTGGACACAGGCTTCCAGTCACAAAAGCAACCTTCGACCATCACCCTCTGCCTCCTGCCACTCAGCCAGTTTAGGATCCAACGCGCCAAGGCACCCTGGATCCCATGGGCTCTTACCTTCTTGACCAGTCTCCTATGCGGGACTTTGTCAAAAGCTTTACTGAAGTCCATGTAAACCACATCCACAGCATTTCCCTCATCCACCCCACTAGTCACCCCCTCGAAAAATTCGATCAGATTTGTTAGACATGATTTACCCTTGACAAAGCCATGCTGACTATCCCCGATTAATCCTTGCCTCTCCAAGTGGAGATTAATTTTGTCCCTCAGAATTTTTTCCAATAATTTCCCCACCACAGATGTTAGACTCACTGGCCTGTAATTCCCTGGTTTATCCCGGCTACCCTTCTTGAATAATGGTACTACGTTAGTTGTTCTCCAGTCCTTTGGTACATCCCCTGTGGCCAGAGAGGTTCTGAAAATTAGTGTCAGAGCCCCTGCAATCTCCTCCCTTGCCTCCCACAGCAGCCTGGGATACATCTCGTCCGGGCCTGGGGATTTATCCACTTTTTGGCCAGCTAAAACCGCAAGCACCTCCTCCCTCTCGATGCTAATATGTTCAAGTATGTCACAGTCCCCTTGCCCGATTTCTATGTCTGCATCGTCTTTCTCCATAGTGAACACAGATGCAAAAAATTCATTTAAAACCCCGCCTACATCCTCTGGCTCTACACACAGATTGCCACTTTGGTCCCTAATGGGCCCTACCCTTTCCCTGGTTATCCTCTTGCCCTTAATATACTTATAAAACATCTTAGGATTTTCCTTTATTTTGCT
Organism: Somniosus microcephalus; assembly: GCF_052327205.1. Taxonomy (NCBI): domain Eukaryota; kingdom Metazoa; phylum Chordata; class Chondrichthyes; order Squaliformes; family Somniosidae; genus Somniosus; species Somniosus microcephalus. The sequence goes on from NC_140992.1 coordinate 10,410,955, forward strand.
CGCCAGTGTTATTTCATGGCCCCTCCTCGCCCTCCTAATTTCTTTTTTAAGTATGCCCCTGCACTTTTTATACTCCTCTAGGGCTTCTTCTGTCTTTAGTCTTTTGTAACTGCCAAAAGCCCCCCTTTTATTTCTAATGCATTTTTGTATATCCCTTGTCATCCAAGGTTCCCTTTGCTTGTTGGTCCCACCCTTGACCTTTACAGGAACATGTTGGCGTTGTACTCTCTCTATTTCCCTTCTGAAAGTCTCCCACTGTTTTGATGTGGATTTTCCTATAAGCAGCTGCTCCCAGTCCACTTTGGCCAGATCCTGCCTTATCATATTAAAATCGGCCTTCCCCCAATTTAGAACCCTTATTTCCGGGCCGTCTTTGTCTTTTTCCATGACCACCTTAAATCTCACCGAATTATGGTCACTGTCGCCAAAATGCTCTCCTACTGACACTTCCACCACTTGCCCGGCTACATTCCCCAGAATTAGGTCCAGTACCGCCCCCTCTCTTGTAGGACTTTCTACATGTTGGCTCAAAAAGCTCTCCTGGATGCACCTTAAGAATTCTGCACCCTCTAAGCCTTTCACACTCTGACTGTCCCAATTTATATTGGGGAAGTTGAAATCCCCCACTATTATTACCCTATTATTTTCGCACTTCTCTGAGATTTGCCTACATATCTGTTCCTCTATCTCCCCCTGACTGTTTGGGGGCCTATAGTACACTCCCAGCAAAGTGCTTGCCCCCTTTTTGTTTTTAAGCTCTACCCATATGGCCTCATTAGAGGAACCCGCTAATATATCATCCCTCCTTACAGCAGTAATTGACTCCTTAATTAATATTGCAACACCCCCTCCCCTTTTACACCCCCCTCTGTCTCGCCTGAAGATTCTATACCCCGGAATATTGAGCTGCCAGTCCTGACCCTCCCTCAACCATGTCTCCGTGATAGCAACAATATCGTACTCCCATGTGTTCAACAACAACTTCAGTTCATCCACCTTATTTGCAAGACTCCTTGCATTAAAATAAATGCCTTCCAGCCCTGCCATATTCTCTTTTGCCTTCACATATTTGCTCTGCCTTCCCAGCTGACTTGTTTTTCCCTCTGTATTTGGCCGTAAATCACCCCCTACTATAGCTCCACTCTGTACCCCAACCCCCTGCCAAGTTAGTTTAAACCCTCCCCAGCAGTGCTAGCAAACCTCCCCGCAAGGATATTGGTTCCCCCCTGGTTCAGGTGTAAACCGTCCGACTTGTGCAAGTCCCACCTTTCCCAGAAGCAGACCCAGTGATCCAGGAAACTAAAGCCCTCCCCCCTGCACCATCCCTTTAGCCACGCATTCATCTGTTCTATCTTCCTATTCCTATACTTACTAGCACGTGGCACCGGGAGTAATCCAGAGATTACAACCTTTGAGGTCCTGCTCCTTAATCCTTCACCTAGCTCCCTAAATTTTTGCTGCAGGACCTCATCCCTCTTTTTACCTATGTCGTTGGTACCAATGTGGACCACGACCACTGGCTGTTCTCCCTCCCCCTCCAGAATGCCCTGCAGCCGCTCAGTGACATCCTTGACCCTGGCACCAGGGAGGCAACAAACATTGATGTAATGTTTTCCTGACTGACCTGTTTGGACACCATTCACACCTTTGATTGCTGTGATTATCTCTCTGCCGAGGTGTGATAAATGGCAGTTAGAAAGATTACCTGTAAACATCTGACATTATTCTCTGACTATATAAGCTGTGTCTTTATGCATCTCTCCACTTCACCTGACGAAGGAGCAGCGCTCCGAAAGCTTGTGACTTCAGATAAAGCTGTTGGACTATAACCTGGTGTTGTGTGACTTCTTACATTTGCCCGTATCCTAACTCGCACCAAGTCCCGTTCACCCCATCGCCTCTGTGTTCGTTGGCCTATATTAGCTCCCAGTCTGGCAATGAATGAGGCGCTGAACACCTCGAGTCTCTTCACTGGGAGCAAGCGGAAGCCAAGCGCAGGCAGCGCAAGGAGCGCACGTCAACCCAAGCACCCCGCCCACCCACCCCTTCAACCACTGTCTGCCCCACCTGTGACAGAGACTGTAGGTCCCGCATTGGACTCATCGGTCACCTGCAAGCTCATTTTTAATGTGGAAGCAAGTCATCCTCAGTTCCGAGGGACTGCCTAAGAAGAAGAAGAATATTAGCCCCCGGTCTGGCAATGCCTCGATTTTAAAATATCCCAAGGCACTTCACAGGAGTGTTATCAAACAAAATTTGACACAAAGCCACATAAGGAGATATTAGAGGTAGGTTTTAAGGAGCATCTTAAAGGAGGAGCGAGGTGGAGAGGTTTAGGGACAGAATTCCAGATTTTCTGGCCCAGGCAGCTGAAGGCACGGCCACCAATGGTGGAGCGATTATAATCAGGGATGCTCAAGAGGCCAGAATTGGAGGAGCGCAGCGATCTCAAGGTGTAGGGCTGGAGGAGGTTACAGAGATAGGGAGAGGATTTGAAAAGAAGGATGAGAATTTTTAAATCGAGGCGTTGCCGGACCGGGATCCAATGTAGATCAGCGCGCACAGAGGGTGATGGGTGAACGGGACTTGGTGCAAGTTAGGATACGGGCAGCCGAGTTTTGGAGGAGCTCACATTTATGGAAGGTGGGGGGTGGGAGATGGGAGGCCAGCCATTGCTAGCCAAAAAAGTGGGTGGGAGACTAACCAATAGGCTATGATATCAATTCATATAAGTTGCATGAGAATAGTATAGCTCTCCCTCTGATGTTGCTGCCTTCCCTGTGATGAAGTGCTTGAACTATGTTCTGAGCCGTCCCTACAGCTTACATTGGAAATGCAACGTGTGGAGCATCGAAGGAACAAAACCTACCATTCTGCATCGTGATGTGTTAGCCGTTGCCACTACAAGCTTGTAAATTTACCTTATACCCAACAGCTTCACATAATCATAGAAGTTTACAACACAGAAGGAGGCCATTCGGCCCATCGTGTCTGTGCCGGTCGAAAAAGAGCCATCCAGCCTAATCCAACTTTCCAGCTCTTGGTCCGTAGCCCTGTAGGTTACGGCACAAGTGCATATCCAAGTACTTTTTAAATGTGATGAGGGCCTCTGCCTCTACCACCCTTTCAGGCAGTGAGTTCCAGACCCCCACCACCCTCTGAGTGAGAACATTTCTCCTCAACTCCCCTCTAATCCTTCTACCAATTACTTAAAATCTATGCCCCCTGGTTATTGACCTCTCTGCTAAGGGAAATAGGTCCTTCCTATCCACTCTATCGAGGCCCCTCATAATTTTATACACCTCAATTAAATCTCCCCTCAGCCTCTGTTCCAAAGAAAACAAGTATCCAATCTTTCCTCATAGCTAAAATTCTCCAATCCTAGCAATATCCTCGTACATCTCCTCTGTACCCTCTCTAGTGTAATCACACCAGAGTTTTATATTTTGTTACTGTAAAGGACTTTAAAAAAACATGGAAAGAGAAAAAAAAAGAAAAAAAAAAGACTTGCATTTCTATAGCGCCTTTCACGACCACTGGACGTCCAAAGCGCTTTACAGCCAATGAAGTACTTTTTTGAAGTATGGAATCTTTTAAGTCCACCTGAGAGAGCAGGCAGGGCCTCGGTTTAACGTCTCATCCAAAAGACAGCACCGCGCTCCCTCGGTGCTGCACTGGACTGTCAGCCTAGATTATGTGCTCAAGCTTTAAGTTCCTCAGAGTCCACATCACGGAAGACCTCTCCTGGTCCCTCAATACCTCCTCTCTGGTGAAGAAGGCCCAGCAGCGCCTATATTTCCTAAGGAGGCTGAAGGGATGTAACCTGTCACCCCTGATCCTCTCTAACTTTTACCGCTGCACAATAGAGAGCATCCTGACGAACTGTATCACAGTATGGTATGGCAGCTGTAGCTACTATGACCGGAAAGCCCTGCAGCGGGTAGTCAAAACTGCCCAACGCATTACCGGCACCCGGCTACCGACCATAGAGCACATATACCAGAAACGCTGTTTACGGAGGTCACGGACCATCATCAAAGACCCTACCCACCCCAGCCACAGTCTGTTCGCCCTCCTGCCATCTGGGAGACGCTACAGATGCATTCGCACCCGTACGACCAGATTTAGGAACAGCTTCTTTCCCAGGGCTGTCATCCTACTGAACTCCACAAATAAACTCTAAAGCCTGCACATCTGCCAATGCACTTTATTATGGTTATGTTTATGTTAATGTATTACAAGCCAAATGTATGTTGAATGTTTAAATGTCTTAATCTAAATGTACACTCTCGGGAGCCGCAAGCCTACATTTCGTTGTACTGCACTTGTGCACTAACAATGACAATAAAAGTTGATTTGATTTGATTTGGAGTGGGATTTGAACCCACAACCTTCTGACGGAGAAGGTGATGGTGCTACCCACTGAGCCACAGCTGACACATTAAGGACATAAAATTACCGTTTCCAACAGACCAAATGTGCTTCCCTCTCAATTTACTTAATCTCCTTAGGTAGGTGAATAATCACAGGTGAAATCTCCAGAAAGACATACTTCACAAATGCAAATTAATTAATAGGCCTTCCCAAGAGGGAAATAAATCACTTGCGATTTGAACCTTTTACTGTAGCGAACAATTTGCTGAGATTGATTTTGCCAACTCCTTTCATAATCTGGACAACTTTAATTAGATCACCTTGAAGAATCCTCACTTCTATTCTACAAATTTTAGATTATCCGAAGGGCATTACTGGTTTGAAATGTTCACCTTGCTATCCGACTGCCCGTGTTGGACCACTGGACCAATGCCTGCAGTTGATACTTTCATATGTGTGAAAGTATTTTCATTTCCAGTTGTTTGTAATATTAACATGGAGGGCATATCACAATAATGTTAACCTTAACATTAATCTCAACCAGGGCTAAAAGTATTTAACTATGGTGACACCTTGCACAGACTACGCTTGTATGCCCTCGAATATGAAAGATTAAGGGGTGATCCCATTGAGGTGTTTAAGATGATTCAAGGATTTGATTGGATAGATCGAGAGAAACTAGTTCCTCTGGTGGGGGAAGTCCAGAACAAGGGGGCAGAACCTTAAAATTAGAGCTTGGCCGTTCAGGGGTGATGTCAGGAAGCACTTCTTCACTCAGAGGGAAGTGGAAATCTGGAACTCTCTCCCCCCAAAAGCTGTTGAGGCTGGGGGTCAGTTGAATACTTCAAAACTGAGATTGATAGATTTTTGTTGGTTAAGGGTTATGGAACCAAGGTGGATAAATGGAGTTAAGATCCAGATCAGCCATGATCTAATTGAATGGTGGAACAGGCTTGAAGGGCTGAATGGCCTCCTCCTGTTCCTATGTTCTTTCCTATGTGGAATAATATATTATGCTCTGTTTCTTGAAACAGGATTTTTTTGTGTGCGCGCTGTGGGGATTTTGGCCAAACAGGTGTCCAACACACGTGAGCATGTTCAAGACTCTCCAAAATAAACTACATACGTCCAAGTTTTAATTTACTTGCTAAGGAATGCACACTCTCTCCCCATAGTGACACGCTCCACTTGCCCAAGCACAGAGAACTTAAGTGCTATGGCTAAAGGAACCTCAGGTGTGCGCAGAAGTACTGGTTTCTTTAGAATCATAGAATGATACAGCACAGAAAGAGGCCATTCGGCCCATCATGCCTGTGCCGGCTCTTTGAAAGAGCTCTCCAATTAGTCCCACTCCCCCTGCTCTTTCCCCATAGCCCTGCAATTTTTTACTTTTTCAAATATTTATCCAATTCCCTTTTGAAAGTTGTTATTATTGAATCCGCTTCCACCGCCCTTTCAGGCAGTGCATTCCAGAATGCATTCAAGCCAGCTGGTTTATCAGTGGTAAGCTTTCTGCTCAGCTCGGACCACCTTACTCATGAGGTCATTGGCTTGAAACTTATAAAATTCTAACAGGACTAGACAGACTAGATGCAGGAAGGATGTTCCCGATGGTCGGGGAGTCCAGAACCAGGGGCCACAGTCTAAGGATAAGGGGTAAGCCATTTAGGACAGAAATGAGGAGGAATTTCTTCACCAGAGAGTGGTGAACCTGTGGAATTCTCTACCACAGAAGGCAGTAGAGGCCAATTCATTAAATATATTCAAGAAGGAGTTGGATATATTTCTTAAGGCTAAAGGGATCAAGGGATATGGGGAGAAGGCAGGGACAGGGTACTGAATTTGGATGATCAGCCATGATCTCATTAAATGGTGGAGCAGGCTCGAAGGGCCGAATGGCCTACTCCTGCTCCTATCTTCTATGTTTCTATGTAACCTGGAGGCAACGAGAAAAATCCCAGCCCCACTCCCCCCCCCACCCCCCCAATGACTTGACTGACCTACCGCTCCAAGTCCCATGCATGAGCCACCTTCACCGATACCCTGGAGTCCTAGCGACCTGTCTGTCTCATCTATCGGATTAGCAAGTCTGCCACTGGACTGACTCAGTTCCAATCTCCTATCACCTTTTACATACAACTTGAATCCAAAAAGACCTCACTTCCCTCTCTGCACCACTATAGTTTGCTTGTAGGTGTCTCTATGTTTGTGGGTTGTGTGGTGTTTGTGTCTGTGTCTCTGTATATCTGTGATTGCTCATGTATGGTGCGGTAGTGTAAGTATGTATAGTCATGTTGGCCCAGAGTTTCCCCTTTGTTGCACTCCTGGCCCCACAAGGCAGAGAGGTGGAGAAGTTTAGCGAGGGAATTCCAGAGCTTAGGGCCTAACTTAGATTTCAGTATTGAGGAAACATAGAAACATAGAAGATAGGAGCAGGAGTAGGCCATTCGGCCCCTCTAGCCTGCTCCGCCATTCAATGAGATCATGGCTGATCATCCAAGTTCAGTACCCGGTCCCTGCTTTCTCCCCATATCCCTTGATCCCTTTAGCCTTAAGAAATATATCCAACTCCTTCTTGAATATATTTAATGAATTGACCTCTACTGCCTTGTGTGGTAGAGAATTCCACAGGTTCACCACTCTCTGGGTGAAGAAATTCCTCCTCATTCCTGTCCTAAAAGGCCTACCCCTTATCCTTAGACTGTGACCCCTGGTTCTGGATTCCCCGGCCATCGGGAACATCCTCCCTGCATCTAGTCTGTCCAGTCCTGCCAGAATTTTATAAGTTTCAATGATATCCCCTCTCATTCTTCTAAACTCCAGCGAGTACAAGCCCAATCGACCCAATCTCTCCTCATACGTCATTCCTGCCATCCCAGGTATCAGCCTGGTGAATCTTCGCTGCACTCCCTCCATGGCAAGAATATCCTTCCTCAGATAAGGCGACCAAAACTGCATACAATACTCAAGATGTGGTCTCACCAAGGCCCTGTACGAGGAATCTCACCTCCATCCGCATAATCTTTATCAGGACCAGTTCCCAGTGTTGGTGTTGCGTGCTTGCTCCTTATCCAGTTTCCACTGTCACCCTCACAGGGCTGGACCCAGTCACAAAACGGCTTTGAGTTGTTATTGAAATCGCATTTTGTGATATAATCTAGAGCAAAAGCATCAAAATGTGCCATTTTTATTTTTCATTCATTTTAAGAGACTGACAGATCACAATTGGTAGGAAGCAAATGGAGAACAGCAATTCATTAAGATGTGAACAAAAAGCAAAAAATAAAGCTGCTGCTTCTGCAAATCTGAAACAGAAAAGTCCTGAGAGCACTCAATCGGTCAGACAGCGCCTGTGTGTCCAGTGCACGCAGCCACTTATCATGTGGAGTAAACCAAATTAGCTGGACATGGGCATCTATGATGGTGAGGACCTCAGGCGGAGGCCGAGAAAGATCGTCCACTCGGCACTTTTAGCTGAAGACACTTGCCAACAATTCGGCCTTGTCCCTTGCACGCATGCACTGGTCTCCAGCAAGGTTAAGGTTGGTAATGTTCAAGCAGCCTCCTCCTCCTATTACTTGATTGGTTGTCCACCACCATCCTTGACTGGATGTGACAGGGCTACCGAGCTTTTTCTGTTGGTTGTGGGACAACTTAGCTCTGTCTGTAGCCTGCTGCTTTTGATGGATAGCCTGCAACTAGCCCCGTGTAGTCGATTCACTAAGTACCTACCGCATTCTAAGCTACACCTGGTGCTGCTCCTGGCATGACCTTCTGCTCCCTGCATTGAACCAGGTTGGTCTCCTCAGTTGAAGGAGTGAGGGGATCTGCCAGGACATGGGTTTACAGATTGTGGTGGTATATATTACAGTTCTGCTAATGCTGATAGCCCATGGTGCCTCATAGATGCCCGGTTTTAGGCTGCTAGATTGTCTGTCCCACTTTAACACAGTGCTGGTGTTGCACTACACGATAGAGAAACTTAACTGGACCGGCCACAAAAGTACTGTGGCTACAAGATCAGGTCAGATGCTGGGTATTCTGCGGCGATTGACTCACCTCCTGACTCCCCAAAGCCTTTCCACCACCTACAATGTACAAGCCAGGAGTGTGATGGAATACTCTCCACTTACCTGGATGCATGCAGTTCCAACAATCCTCAAGAAGCTCGACACCATCCAGGACAAAGCAGCCCGCTTGATCAGCACCCCATCCACCACCTTAAACATTCACTCCCTCCACCACCAGCGCACCGTGGCTGCAGTGTGTACCATCTACAAGATGCACTGCAGCAACTCGCCAAGGCTTCTTCGGCAGCACCTCCCAAACCCACGACCTCTTCCACCTAGAAGGACAAGGGCAGCAGGCGCATGGGAACACCACCACCTCCAAGTTCCCCTCCAAGTCACACACCATCCTGACTTGGAAATATATCGCCGATCCTTCATCGTCACTGGGTCAAAATCTTGGAACTCCCTCCCTAACAGCACTGTGGGAGCACCTTCACCACACGGACTGCAGCGGTTCAAGAAGGCGGCTTACCACCACATTCTCAAGGGGCAATTAGGGATGGGCCATAAATGCTGGCCTTGCCAGCGACGCCCACATTCTGTGAATGAATTTTTTAAAATGTAAAAGACGAAACTTTAGCCCCAATTTTAACTGGGTGGCGAGGGGTCGGCTTGGAGCTTGATGTTCGCCCTGGCTCGCCGACATGAGGCTGGGCCTTTCTAGCTCCTGGATCTCATTTAAATATAGCAGGATCAATTCCCGCTCCAACCCGACGTCCATGATGTCAGCCTGGTGGGCAGGAGTCGGGCCAGTGCAAAAGCCAAGGACCCATGGGAACATTGCCCGGCAGTCAACTAAGTTGTTGTTAGGGGTGTGGTGGGCGGGGGGAGCGATCGCTGCTGGTAAGGGAAGACCGGAGCCTTAGGTTTCCTTGTGAGGCCAGGAAGGACACTCCTGCTCTTCCTGGCCCCACAAGGAAACCATTTAAAAAATAAAATGATTTACCTTTTTGGCCCTCTTCTGTGCCTGCACCAGGTTTCAGAGTCCACCACCAAGAGTAGGTCAGAATCACCACTGCTGACTCAAGCTGGCTGAGTGCTGAACGACATAACTGCCAGACTGGGTCTGAGTCAGGTGGTGAGGGAACCAAAACAAAACAAGTAACCTTCTTGACCTCGTCCTCACCATACTACCCATTGCAGACATGTGTGTCCATGGTAGGGTTGGTAGAAGTGACCAGTGCACAGCATTGTAAAGACAAGAAGGTCAATTTCAACACCCCTCACCCCCAAGTCAGGCATTTAAAAAAAAATATTCTTTGTGAAATACTTTGCTTGTTCCTGTTGGCACGGTAAGCTTTTCAAAAGCAATGTAAAATAATTAGCAATGAAATGGAGCTGTTAGATTATAAGTTTTATAGGTTTTTTTTGTTTATTCATTCACAGGATGTGGGCATCGCTGGCAAGGCCAGCATTTATTGCCCATCCCTAATTGCCTTTGAGAAGGTGGTGGTGAGCCACCTTCTTGAACCGCTGCAGTCTGTGTGGTGAAGGTACTCCCACAGTGCTGTTAGGGAGGGAGTTACAGGATTTCGACCCAACGACGATGAAGGAACGGCGATATATTTCCAAGTCAGGATGATGTGAACCAGGTGGTAGTGGTGTTCCCATGCGCCTGCTGCCCTTGTCCTTCTAGGTGGAAGAGGTCGCGGGTTTGGGAGGCACTGTCGCAGAAGCCTTGGCGAGTTGCTGCAGTGCATCTTGTAGATGGTACACATCTGAGAATCAGGTTATATATATAAACATCAGAGAAGTAAAAGGAAAATAAGAGGGGCAAAGAGTGGGTAGGTTCTAGGACCACTGCTTTTCTTGATATATATTAATGACTTGGACATGGGTGTACAGGGCACCATTTCAAAATTTGCAGATGAGACAAAATTTGTGTGATGAAATATGTCATTCATCAGACTCTGTATTTAACTACATATATTGTATTGCCTGCTCCTGTGTTTTTACCTTGTATTGTATATAGTGCACCGCCCCCTTTCTCCCCATTGGGTGTGTCGGCTCCGCCCATACCTGGCCCTACTTAAGACAAGCCCAGGCTTGTCTTGCAGCAGAACAGCAGAATGCTAGGTGAAGACACAGGCATCTTTCTTTGCTAATAAAAGCCTAGTTTTATCCAGTTAACTTTGAGCCTTGAAGTTATTGAGGCGCATCAATTTGGAAGTATAGTGAACAGTGAGGAGGAGAGTGATAGACTTCAGGAAGACATAGACAGGCTGGTGAAATGGGCGGACACGTGGCAGATGAAATTTAATGCAGTAAAGTGTGAAATGATACATTTTGGTAGAAAGAATGAGGAGAGGAAATATAAACTAAATGGTACAATCCTAAAGGGGGTGCATGAACAGAGAGACCTTGGGGTAAATCAGCATAAATCGTTGAAGCTGGCAGGGAAACCAGTTAAAAAGGCTTACGGGATCCTGGGCTTCATGAACAGAGGTATAGAGTACAAAAGTGTGGAAATTATGATGAACTGGTTCAGCCCCAACTGGAGTAGCTGGGGTTTGGACAGAGCAGATAGAGGAAAACTGTTCCCATTGGCAGAAGGGTCGAGAACCAGAGGACACAGATTTAAGGTGATTGGCAAAAGAACCGAAAGCGACGTAAGAAAAAACCTTTTTACGCAGCGAGAGGGTAAGACCTGGAATGCACTGCCTGAATGGGTGGTGGAGGCAGATTCAATCACGGCTTTCAAAAGTGAGTTGGATAAGTATCTGAAGGAAAGAAATTTGCAGGGCTACGGGGAAAGGGCGGGGGAGTGGGACTAGCTGAAGTGCTCTTGCAGAGAGCCGGCACGGGCTCGACGGGCCGAATGGCCTCCTTCCGTGCTGTAACCATTCTATGATTCTATGCACACTGCAGCCACGGTGCGCCGGTGGTGGAGGGAGTGAATGTTTAAGGTGGTGGATGGGGTGATGATCAAGCGGGCTGCTTTGTCCTGGACGGTGTCAAGCTTCTTGAGTGTTGTTTTTTGGTGAGGCCTATTGCAGGTGCACTGTAGACAGAACTTTACTCTGCATCTAACCCAGACTATGCCGGACACCAGGTGCTGCAAACTGGAATATGCACCATTTCCCAGCACTAACATCCCTCATCGTAATGAGCATTAAAAAAGTTTAACCCCCTCCCTACCCACCCTCCCCACCGCTGCCCCCCCTTTCCTCCCCTGACAAATCCCACAATGCTGGATATCTAAAACAGAAATAGGACATTCTGGAAAGGGGCTGGATTTTCATTCAGGGGACATGATTGAGGCGGGACTACAACTTTCGGGGTTGTAGTCCCGCCTCCATCGAGATGCGGCCAATCCACGCGATTTTAACTTGATTGACCTTGTTGAGCCCGCCCAGCAGGCCAATTAAGGGCCACCTGGCAACAGGTGACATCACAGTCAAGAGGTTTTGACAGATGAAATATTAGCGTTTCATAGCTGTTTGAAGCTGTCAAACACTGACAGTCTTACTTCTAACCTGAGTCCTTCTCCACAGACTCAGTTAGAAATCTCTCCGGAACAGAAAGCTGAAGGCTGTCACTTTTGACAGTTCGCGGCCATTCTGCTTTCTGTGTCGGTGAGATGATGGACTCTGGAGACCTAAAGGAAGGAAGGCTGTAAAGGTAAGAAAAGGTAATTTAAACTTCTTTAAACACTTTGGACACACCAAACACACTTACCTTTGCACTCATGCACACATCACTCACCTGAACACCAACATCTCGACCCCTCCAAGTCCTTCAACCCGACGGCCCGCCTCGCTAACTTGGTGTGGTTTGGAGCCGTCGGGAATCCCACACTTCAACCTTAAAAATAGGGATTAGGCTAAAAACTGCCTGTTAACTGCCTGCTAACAGGCAGTTAATTGGCACGAATCCCCTTCCTGCTTCGGGGAGGCGGGTCCCAGTGCGGGTCGGGTACCCACCTCCTTTGAAACTGGCATGGAGGCGGGTTTGGGTGCGGGATGGTGTCGTGCTCTGCGATTTTGGGATTTTCAACCCCCTCACGCCTCCAATCCCGCCTCCATGGCCCAATGAAAATCCTGCCCACAGAGTAGGTCAATCAGCAACACGTCAAGAACATTTCCTCATCTTTCACTTTCAGATGTTGGCTAGCCTGCAGTGCATTTCCAGAATATTCTGCTTTTATTTATTGATTGGACTATTCCGTGCGAACCAGCGTCCCTCACTGGTGATCCAGCTGTTCGAACAGAACGTACCTCCACCTGGAATCCAGAAGTTTAAACTCCTCTGTGAGTGTGAAAGGCCTTCCTCACTGTGTATTTAAAAAAAAAACTCATTACGGATCAACGTTGCAATATTCAAAAAGTTAGAGCATTTTCAATGAATAATAATTAAAACTCAAGTATGAGCATAACATTTTTATAAACATTTTTCAGCCTCTGTCCTCCTCGGTGGACCATGAGGTTCTGTGGTGGAACAGAGCGTGGAATAGAACCATGCAGCGCCAAAGGAGGCCATTCGGCGCAATATATCTGCACTGACTCTTTGTTGGAGCAATCCAAAACTAATCTCAATGGGGGTGATTTTCATTCAGAAGTCGGGAAGGAGGCGGGACTACAACTTTTGGAGTTGTAGTCCCGCCTCCATCGAGATGCGGCCAATCCACGCGATTTTGACTTGATTGACCTTGTTGAACCCGCCCAGCGGGCTCAGCAGGCCAATTAAGGGCCACCCGGCAACAGGTGACGTCACAGACTGAAATTTCATCTGTCAAGACGTGTTGACAGATGAAATATCAGCATTTCACAGCTGTTTGAAGCTGTCAAACACTGACAGTCTTACTTCTAACCTGAGTCCTACGCAGACCCAGTTAGAAATCTCGCCGGCACTGAAAGCTGCAGGCTGTCACTTTTGACAGCTCGCAGCCATTCTGCTTTCAGTGCCGGCTGAATGATGGACTCCCGAAGCCTAGAGGAAGGAAGGCTGTAAAGGTAAGTACAGGTAATTTAAACTTCTTTACACACTTTAGACACACCAAACACACTTACCTTTGCACTCATGCACCCATCACTCACCTGAACACCGACATCTCGACCCCTCCAAGTCCTTCAACCCGACGGCCCGACTCCTCTAACTTGGCGTGGTTTGGAGCCGTCGGGAATCCCACACGACAACCTTCAAAATAGGGATTAGGCTAAAAACTACCTGTTAACTACCTGTTAACAAGCAGTTAATTGGCACTAATCCCTTCCCGCCTCGGGTCAGCGGGTCCCAGTGCGGGGCGGGTACCCGCCTCCTTTGAAACTTACATGGAGGCAGGTTTTGGGCGGGATGGTGTCGGGACTCCCGAATTCGGGAATTTAAACCCCCACACACCTCCAATCCCGACTCCATGGCCCAATGAAAATCGACCCCAATGCCTCTCTCACCCCATATTTTTCTCTGCTTCAAATATTTATCTAATTTTCCCTTTGCCACGTTAAACTATATCCACCCACCCCCTGTTTGCCCATTCCACTAACCTGTTTTCTGTCTTCCAGTCCTTACTGTTTGCCAAACCTCCTACTTTTGTGTTATTAGCAAATTTTGAGATTGTGTTCCCTATACCCAAGGACAAATCATCTATATATACTGAAAACAGAAGTGGGCCCAGCACGGACTGCTGGGGTACGCCTCTTCCAACCCTTCTCCAATCTGAGCAGCCCCCCAGTCACCCTAACAGCTTCCTGTCCGTCAACCAGCGGATCTGGGGATACAGATACATAAATCACTAAAAGTAGCAACTCAGATTAATAAGGCCGTTAAAAATAGCAAACCAAGCTCTACGATTTAATTTCTAGAGCGGAAGAATTGAAAAGCAGAGAAATTATGTTAAACTTGTATCGCACTTTGGTTAGACCTCACTTGGAGTACTGTGCACAGCTCTGGTCTCCATATTATAAAAAGGCATTGGAGAAGGTGCAAAAAAGATTTAATAGAATGAGACCAGAACCGAGAGGTTGTACCTATCAGGAAAGGATGAACCGGCTGGGGCTCTTTTCTCTAGAAAAGAGAAGACTGAGGGGTGACCTAATAGAAATCTTTATGATTATGAAGGAGTTCGATAGGGTAGACGTAGAGAAGATGTTTCCACTTGCGGAGGAGACCAGAACTAGGGGCCATCAATATAAGATAGTCACTAATAAATCCAATAGCGAATTCAGGATAAACTTCATTACCCAGAGAGTGGTGAGAATGGAAGTCATTACCACAGGGAGTGGTTGAGGCGAATAGCATTGATGAATTTGAGGGGAAGCGAGATAACCACTGTTTTTTGTTCGTTTATGGGATGTGGGCGTTGCTGGGAAGCCCAGCATTTATTGCCCATCCCTAATTGCCCCTTGAGAAGGTGGTGGTGAGCCGCCTTCTTGAACTGCTGCAGTCCGTGTGGTGAAGGTACTCCCATAGTGCTGTTAGGGAGGGAGTTCCAGGATTTTGACCCAGCGACGATGAAGGATCGGCGATATACTTCTAAGTCAGGATGGTGTGTGACTTGGAGGGGAACTTGGAGGTGGTGGTGTTCTCATGTGCCTGCTGCCCTTGTCCTTCTAGGTGGTGCTGCCGAAGAAGCCTTGGTGAGTTGCTGCAGTGCATCTTGTAGATGGTACACACTGTAGCCATGGTATGCCGGTGGTGGAGGGAGTGAATGTTTAAGGTGGTGGATGGGGTGCCAATCAAGTGGGCTGTTTTGTCCTGAATGGTGTCGAGCTTCTTGAGTGTTGGAGCTGCACTCATCCAGGCAAGTGGAGAGTATTCCATCACACTCCTTACTTGTGCCTTGTAGATGGTGGAAAGGCTTTGGGGAGTCAGGAGGTGAGACACTCACCACAGATTACCTAGCCCTTGTTGCCACAGTATTTATGTGGCTGGTCCAGTTAAGTTTCTGGTCACTGGTGACCCCCGAGGATGTTGATAGTGGGATATTCGGCGATGGTAATGCCGTTGAATGTCAAGGGGAGGTGGTTAGACTCTCGCTTGTTGGAGATAGTCATTGCCTGGCACTTCTGTGGCGCGAATGTTACCTGCCACTTATCAGCCCAAGCCTGAACGTCGTCCAGGTCTTGTTGCATGCGGGCATGGACTGCTTCATTATCTGAGGAGTTGTGAATGGTGCTGAACACTGTGCAATCATCAGCAAACATCCCCATTTCTGACCTTATGTTGGAGGAAAGGTCATTGATGAAACATAGAAACATAGAAGATAGGAGCAGGAGTAGGCCATTCGGCCCCTCGAGTCTGCTCCACCATTTAATGAGATCATGACTGATCATCCAAATTCAGTACCCTGTTCCTGCTTTCTCCCCATATCCCTTGATCCCTTTAGCCTTAAGAAATCTATCTAACTCCTTGAATATATTTAATGAATTGGCCTCAACTGCCTTCTGTGATAGAGAATTCCACAGGTTCACCTCTCTCTGGGCGAAGAATTTCCTCCTCATCTCTGTCCTAAATGGCTTACCCCTTATCTTTAGACTGTGATCCTTGGTTCTGGACTCCCCCGCCATCGGGAACACCCTTCCTGCATCTAGTCTGTCTAGTCCTGTTAGAATTTTATAAGTTTCAATGAGATCCCCTCTCATTCTTCTAAACTCCAGCGAATATAAGCCCAATCGACCCAATCTCTCCTCATACGTCATTCCAGCCATCCCAGGTATCAGTCTGGTGAATCTTCGCTGCACTCCCTCCATGGCAAGAACATCCTTCCTCAGATAAGGTGACCAAAACTGCACACAATACTCAAGGTGTGGTCTCACCAAGGCCCTGTACAACTGCAGCAAGACATCCTTGCTCCTGTACTCGAATCCTCTCGCTATGAAGGCCAACATACCATTTGCCTTCTTAACCACCTGCTGCACCTGCATGCTTATCGTCAGCGATTGGTGCACAAGGACACCCAGGTCTTGTTGCACTTCCCCTTCTCCCAATCTATTGCTGTTCAGATAATAATCTGCCTTCCTGTTTTTGTCACCAAAGTGGATAACCTCGCATTTATCCACATTATACTGCACTTACCATGCCTCTGCCCAATCACCCAACCTGTCCAGATCATACTGGAGTTTCTTGGCATCCTCCTCACAGCACACACGCCCACCCAGCTTTGTGTCATCTGCAAACTTGGAGATATTACATCTAGTTCCCTCGTCTAGATCATTAATATATATTGTGAATAGCTGGGGTCCAAGGACCGATCCCTGCAGCTGAAGATGGTTGGGCCTAGGACACTGCCCTGAGGAACTCCTGCAGTGATTTCCTGGGGCTGTGATGATTGATCTTCAACCACCGCAACCATCTTCCTTTATGCTAAGTATGACACCAGCCAGTGGAGCGTTTTCCCCCCGATCCCCATTGACTTCAGTTTTACTAGGGCTCCTTGATGCCAAACTCGGTCAAATGCTGCCTTGATGTCAAGAACAGTCACTCTCACCTCACCTCTGAAATTCAGCTCCTTTGTCCATGTTTGGACCAAGGCTGTAATGAGGTCGGGAGCCAAGTGGTCTTGGCGGAACCCAAACTGGGCATCAGCGAGCAGGTTATTGGTGAGCAAGTGCCGCTTTGTAAGTGATAGCTGTTAGATTCAAAGATGAAGTTTTAATTCTTAGAACAGAGACCGACAATGTGCAGCCAGGAACAGATGGCAGAAATGCCAGCGAGGTTGAATAACAAGCACCAAAAGACAAATAGAAGTGATAAGGGAATCGTAAAATGCAAAACAACACAGGGTGGTGGGATAATAGACAAAATGGTGCTGAAAAGTCATAAAATATCCTTAAAGAAACAACAAAACATTCCTCAGAAAAATAAGAGGGAGGCCTCTTCAGCCATGCAGAAAGAGATGGCGAGGGCTGCCTTTCCGCTTCACAATTGGACAAAAGGATGGGGAATAAATGATTGACACCAGGTAATCACCAGCCCTCCGAAATAACTATAAATATAGGCCAGGCAACATCCATGGAGAGAGAAATAGAGCCAACGTTTCGGGTCGAAACCCTTCGTCAGGACTGAGAAAACACAGGAAATGAAACGGATTAAAAGGCCAGTTTGGGGGCTGGGAAATGGGGATGAGAGAACAAAAGAGAAGTGAAGAGACATTTGTAGTGTATGTACCTTGAAGAAGGAACTATATTCTGCAGCCCCTGTATACTGCAGTACCAGTAGTGACCACCCCTGTATATAAGCCTGTGTAGTAACTTTGTATAGTAGTTCCAGTTTTGTCTCCATTCAGTAAACACCTGTTATAACCAACTTCTGCAGTCCGTGTCTCAATTACACACGGACATTACAACATTAAATTTCCAAGTCAGGATGATGTGAACCAGGTGGTAGTGGTGTTCCCATGCGCCTGCTGCCCTTGGAGGTGGTGGAAGGCGCGGTCGCAAAAGTTGATTGAGGGATAAATATTGACCAGGACACTGGGGAGAACTCCCTTGCTCTTCTTCGAAATATTGCCGCAGGATCTTTTACGTCCATTTGAGAGAGCAGACAGGGCCTCAGTTTAACATCTCATCCGAAAGACGGCACCTCCAACAGCGCAGCACTCCCTCAGTGCTGGCACTGGGAGTATCAACCTGGATTTTGTGCTCAAGTCTCTGGCGTGGGATTTGAATCCACAACTTTCTGACTCAGGAGCGAGAGTGCTACCCACTGAGCCACAGCTGACACTCTTGCTATAGGGCACTGATTTTATAAAGTATTAAGTGGGTGGGGGGCGTGGGCTGGAGGGAGCATTAGGAATCTTTCCTCATAAGTGCCTTCTAATTCTGGAGACTGAGCATTGTCTTTTGATTAAGGATCTAGCGCACCATCATTGTACGAATGGAGGAACTCGAATTCAACCGCCGTTGGAAATGAAAATTGGGCAGGGTGTAAATCTGCTACCGGCCATTTTCCACCTGGCATTAGAAGTGGTGTAGTGGTTATGTGACTAGATTAATAAGCCAGAGGCTTAGTCAAATGCTCTGAGAATATGGGTTCAAACCCCACCACGGCAGCTGGTGGAATTTAAATTCAATTCAATTTAATTCTGGAATTAAATGCTAGTCTTAGTAATGACTACCATTGCCGATTGTTGCAAAAACCCATCTGGTTCATTAATGTCCTTTAGGGAAGGAAATCTGCCGTCCTTACCTGGTCTGGCCTATATGTGACTCCAGACCCACAGCAATGTGGCTGACTCTTAATGGCCTAGCAAGCCACTCAGTTGTAAACAACCGCTACGAAAAACAATAAGAATCAAACCAGACAGACCACTCGGCAACGACAACGGCAAACCCAGCCCTGTCGACCCTGCAAAGTCCTCCTTACCAACATCTGGGGGCTTGTGCCAAAATTGGGAGAGCTGTCCCACAGACTAGTCAAGCAACAGCCTGACATAGTCATAATTACCGAATCATACCTTGCAACCAATGTCCCAGACATCACCATCCCTGGGTATGTCCTGTCCCACCGGCAGGACAGAGCCACCAGAGGTGGTGGCACTGTGGTATACAGTCGGGAGGGAGTAGCCCTGGGAGTCCTCAACATTGACTCAGGACCCCATGAGGTCTCATGGCATCAAGTCAAACATGGGCAAGGAAACCTCCTGCTAATTACCACCTACCGCCCTCCCTCAGCTGATGAATCAGTACTCCTTCATGTTGAACACCAATTGGAAGAAGCACTGAGAGTAGCAAGGGCACAAAATGTCCTCTGGGTGGGGGACTTCAATGTCCATCACCAAGAGTGGCTCGGTAGCACCACAACTGACCGAGCTGGCCGAGTCCTAAAGGACATAGCTGCCAGACTGGGTCTGCGACAGGTGGTGAGGGAAAAACCTACTTGATCTTGTCCTCACCAATCTACCTGTTGCAGATGCATCTGTCCATGACAGCATTGGCGGAAGTGACCTCCGCACAGTCCTTGTGGAGACGAAGTCCCGTCTTCATGTTGAGGATACCCTCCACCGTGTTGTGTGGCACTACCACCGTGCTAAATGGGACATATTTCGAACAGATCTGGCAACTCAAAACTGGGCATCCATGAGGCGCTGTGGGCCATCAGCAGCAGCAGAATTGTATTCAACCACAATCTGTAACCTCATGGCCCGGCATATCCCTCACTCTACCATTGCCATCAAGCCGGGAGATCAATCTTGGTTTAACGAAGAGTGCAGGAGAGCATGCCGGGAACAGCACCAGGCATACCGAAAAATGAGGTGTCAACCTGGTGAGGCTACAACACAGGACTACTTGCATGCCAAACAACAGAAGCAACATGCGATAGACAGAGCTAAGCGATCTCACAACCATCGGATCAAATCAAAGCTCTGCAGTCCTGCCACATCCAGTCGTGAGTGGTGGTGGACGGGTAACAGGAGGAGGAGGCTCCAAAAATATCCCCATCCTCAATGATGGTGGAGCCCAGCACGTGAGTGCAAAAGACAAGGCTGAAGCATTTGCAACTATCTTCAGCCAGAAGTGCCGAGTGGATGATCCATCTCAGCCTTCTCCTGAGGTCCCCAGCATCAGAGATGCCAGCCTTCAGCCCATTCAATTCACTCCACGTGATGTCAAGAAACGGCTGAAGACACTGGATACTGCAAAGGCTATGGGCCCTGACAACATTCCGGCAATAGTACTGAAGACTTGTGCTCCAGAACTAGCTGCGCCCCTAGCCAAGCTGTTCCAGTACAGCTACAACACAGGCGTCTACCCGGCAATGTGGAAAATTGCCCAAGTATGTCCTGTCTATAAAAAGCAGGACAAATCTGACCTGGCCAATTACCATCCCATCAGTCTACTCTCAATCATCAGCAAAGTGATGGAAGGTGTCGTCGACAGTGCTATCAAGTGGCACTTACTCAGCAATAACCTGCTAACTGACGCCCAGTTTGGGTTCTGCCAGGGCCACTCAGCTCCTGACCTTGGTCCAAACATGGACAAAAGAGCTGAACTCAAGAGGTGAGGTGAGAGTGACTGCCCTTGACATCAAGGCAGCATTTGATCGAGTGTGGCAACAAGGAGCCCTAGCAAAACTGAAGTCAATGGGAATCAAGGGGAAAACTCTCCATTGGTTGGAATCATACCTAGCACAAAGGAAGTTGGCTGTGGTTGTTGGAGGTCATTCATCTCAATCACATGACATCACTGCAGGAGTTCCTCAGGGCAGTGTCCTAGGCCCAACCATCTTCAGCTGTTTCATCAATGACCTTCCCTCCGTCATAAGGTCAGAAGTGGGGATGTTCGCTGATGATTGCACACTGTTCAGCACCATTCGAGACTCGTCAGATACTGACGCAGTCCGTGTCCATATGCAGCAAGACCTGGACAACATTCAGACTTGGGCTGACAAGTGGCAAGTAACATTCGCACCACACAAGTGCCAGGCAATGACCATCTCCAACAAGTGAGACTCTAACCATCTCCCCTTGACATTCAATGGCATTACCATCGCTGAATCCCCCACTATCAACATCCTGGGGGTTACCATTGATCAGAAACTGAACTGGACCAGCCATGTAAATACTGTGACTACAAGAGCAGGCCAGAGGCTGGGAATTCTGCGGCGAGTGTCTCACCTCCTGACTCCCCAAAGCTGTTGTGTCGGTACCTTTCTACCTAGACACAATTTAGGACTCAGAACTCAGAGATTCAAACATGAAGTGCTTTATTGGAAGGAAAGGAAGTTCTGGCAAGTTCCGAACAAAGAGAGCTAAACTTAACCGAGAGAATACCCAACCATTTATCTCCTGTGACAGCGCCACCACAGGTGGGAGGAGAACACACAATAGAACACACAATACATAACATTTCCTCCCCTCTTAAATGGAAGGTCCACATTATTCCTCAATAGGTAAGTTACTTTCAATACACTCAACTAACCTAGGGTAGAGGTAGACTGCCTCAAACCCTGACTTTACCCTGGGGTTTATTCTGCCCCAGTCTTGTGGGTAAGTCACTAAGCCTACAGATCCAAGCGTCTTGGAGGCCGCCGCTCTCTGACAGGATACCGGCGGTCATCACTGGCTTCCACAGCAGTAGGCATTGACACAGGCCTGGATGGAGAAGGTGCCTGTGTCAGTTGAAAGTCAGGAGTTTGCACAGGTGGAACAGTCTCTTTGACTTCCTGTGTTGGAGAAGAGCACTGTGGCAAAGGATGCTGGTTTGCGGTATAATTCGGAAACAGTTCAGGCCAACCAGCCGTTGGAGCCTCTGTGGCTGTCTCTGCTCCTAGCAACAGTTGATCTGTGTGTCTTCTCCAGACGATGTCCTCAGCAGTCTCAACCGTGTAAGACACAGGGCCCGTCTGCGCGATCACCGTAGCAGGAACCCATTTCGGTCCAGTGTTGTAGTTTCGAGCTAGGACGTGCTCTCCCGGATGAAACCGTCTCTCCTTGGCTCTTTTCTCTCTCTTTTCAACTTGAGCTTGTTGTTGACGATGGACAACCTGCTCTGCCCTTGGAGGTTTGAGTAAGTCAAAACGTGTCCGCAACTGCCTCTTCATCATGAGCGAAGCGGGGGAAGTTTTGGTTGTGGCATGCGGCTCGTTCCTGTAGGACAACAGGAAGCTGTTCAGACGTTGGTGGATTGAGCCCTGACCTTGTGATACCTTCAAGGCGTGCTTCAAAGTTTGCACAAACCTTTCTGCCTGGCCGTTAGTAGAGGGATGATAGGGCGCAGACCTGATGTGTTGGACACCATTCACATGCAGGAAGGTTGCAAACTCCTGTGATACAAATTGTGGACCATTGCCACTTACGAGTTGTTCCGGTGAGCCATAACGGCTGAACATCTCACCAAGTTTCTCAACTGTTTTCTCTGCCGTGGTAGACCTCATCACAGCAACCTCCGGCCACTTGCTGCGAGCGTCCACAACCACCATAAACATCTTCCCTTCGAAAGGACCGGCGAAGTCCACATGTACTCGCTGCCACACTTCTGCAGGCCAATCCCAGGGGTGCAGGGTTGCCAGCTGTGGAACATTCCGGACCCTTTGACATGGGGAACATGTTTTGGCTTTCTCCTCAATATTCCCATCGAGACCTGGCCACCAGAAGTAGCTTCTTGCCATTTCCTTCATCCGAACCATCCCACTGTGGCCTGTATGAAGTTGTTGCAGTATAGGTTCCCTCAGAGGTGGCGGAATGATGACACGGCGTCCCCAAAGAAGACAACCTGCCTGAACGGAGAGCTCATTTCTTTTTGAAACGTAAGGTTTCAAACTAGGAGAATCTCCTATCGCTCTCCCTCGAATGACATCGTCCATTACCTCAGACAGGACTGGATCGTTGCGGGTGTACCTTCGCACCTGAACTGCAGTGACAGGTGCTCCCTCCACTTGTCTAAAGTAGAAGATGTCTATCTGACGAGGCTCTGGGGGAGTAACAGGCAAGGGTAGCCTTGAGAGACCGTCTGCGTTGCCGTGCAAGTCTCATTTGCGATATTTGATGTCGTATGTGTGTCCTGACAACAGTAAAGCCCACCTTTGCATCCTGCTTGCAGCGAGAGACGGAATTCCGGTGTGGGGCCCGAAGATTGAAGTCAATGAATGGTGGTCTGTCAGGAGTGTGAACCTTCTCCCAAACAGGTACTGATGAAATTTTCGAATTCCAAAAACGATTCCCAAGGCCTCGCGCTCGATCTGCGCATAGTTACTCTCGGCCTTGTTCAAGGTGCGTGATGCGAAGGCGATAGGTTTCTCTTCACCCAAAGGCATGATGTGGGATATGACTGCTCCCACACCATATGGTGATGCATCACATGCTAGCTGCACGGGTAGCTTTGGGTCGAAGTGTGTCAGGACCTCCGAATTCAGCAATGCTTTCTTTGCTTGGGTGAAAGCTTCGTTGCACAGTTCAGTCCATTTCTATGTTTTGCCTTGACATAGCAACTGATGTAACGGCTTCAGCAATGTTGCTAAGTCTGGAATAAACTTCCCATAGTAGTTAAGTAGCCCCAGAAATGAACGTAACTGGCTCACATTCTGGGGTGCTGGGGCCTCCACGATCGCCTTGACCTTTGGCGGCGCCTTATGCAGGCCAGTAGCGTCAATCACATGCCCCAGGTACTCAACTGAAGACTGAAAGAATTCACATTTGTCTTTACGAACTCTGAGTCCGTACTCTTTCAGTCGTTGTAGTGTCGCATCCAAGTTCAGAAGATGATCCTCCTCATTTGTCCCAGTGACAAGGATGTCATCCAGGTAGCACTGGACTCCTGGCAGTCCACTCAAAATCTGATCCATTGCCCTTTGGAATAGAGCAGGGGCCGACGTAATTCCAAACGGAAGGCGGCAGTACCTGTATAGCCCCTTGTGTGTCACAATTGTCAGCAGCTCCTTTGATTTGTCATCGACATGCATTTGTAGATAAGCCTGGCATAAGTCTATTTTGCTGAACTTTTGCCCTCCGGCCAGGCCCGTAAAAAGATCATCAATGAGGGGAAGAGGGTACTGTTCCACAGACAGCACCGGGTTAATAGTCACTTTAAAATCCCCGCAGATTCGAACAGATCCATCTTTTTTCAGGACAGGAACAATGGGTGTGGCCCATTTGCTCACGCTCACAGGCTCCAGGACTCCATTCTCGACTAAGGCCTCCAAGTTAGCCTCAACTTTTGGCCTAATTGCATAGGGTACAGGTCGGGCTTTGTGAAACTCCGGCTTGCTGTCAGGTTTAATGTCCAGTCTCACGCTGATCTTTTTCATGCTCCCAAGTTCCCTATTGAAGAGTTCTGCATGTTTGTTTAACACTGCAGTCAGACCTGACTCCCCTTTTGACATCATGCGGACTGCAGGCCAGTCCAGCGTGATTTTCTCTAGCCACGCACGTCCCAGTAGCGATGGGTAATTTCCCTTTACCACATATAGTGGCAGTTTTGCAGTCTGTCCGTTCAATTTAACTGTCACCTCAATGACGCCTCTCATGGCCACAGGTTCACCGGTGTACGTCTTTAGCACAATGTTTGTTGGCTGAAGGGTAAGATGCTTTAGCATTTTGTTGTAGACAGTGTCTGAAACAAGGGACACAGCCGCGCCTGTGTCCACCTCCATCCGCACTGATTGTCCCTCCACCAGTGGTGACACCCAGTAGCCATTTGAACCACCTGCAACCGTCAGTATGTGCACCTCTTCCTCCTCAGAGGTGTCGCTCCCCTCTGTTTTGCTTGTTCCATCATACTGCACTGAATGAACACTCTTTTTCCTCTCTTGTCCAAATACAGACATTTTGCTTCCATGCTTCCCAGCTCTGTCTGTTCTTTTTTTTACCTCTACAGGCACGTTCAATGTGACCCTTTTTGCCACAATTTCGGCATTCCAGCTCCGTACACCAGCAGTCATTAGCGTGATGGCCCGTTTTCCCATAACGGTAACATGTGCCGTTCCGCGCACCTTTAGGCTCAGATGACACCTTGTGAACTCTCCCTGTTGAACTCAACTGGTGAGCCTCCTTTTCCGCCATCTCCATGGAGACACTAACGTCAATGGCCTTTTCAAGAGTAAGGTTGTCCTCAGTAAGAAGGCGCTTCAGTGTGGCTGCATTTTGCAGACCACACACAAGTCTGTCTCTAATGGTGTCATTCAGCACCTCCTTGAACTGGCAGTGTTCCGACAACCTTTTTAAAGCAGCAATAAACATCGTCACTGATTCCCCCTCCTCTTGATTCCGTTTGTGAAATCTAAATCTCTCAGCAATAACCAGAGGCTTTGGTGAAAAATGTGCTCCAAGAATTTCCACTAGTTGCTTATATGTTTTAGTTCCTGGCTTATCTGGCTGCACGAGGCTGCGAAGTAAATTGAAGGTCTTCGGCCCAATTACACTCAAAAAGGTAGGCACGACCTTTTCATTTGCCACCGCATTCGCCAATACAAAATAGTCAAAACGTTCCGTAAATGCGCTCCATTGCTCCACATTTTCATCAAAATCACCGATGTTTCCTAATATAGTAGCCATCTCACGTTTCAAATTAAATTTTCTGTTTACTCACTGCACCCGTAACGTACGCAGATTCATCCGCTCCTCGTTGCCACTTGTTGTGTCGGTACCTTTCTACCTAGACACAATTTAGGACTCAGAACTCAGAGATTCAAACATGAAGTGCTTTATTGGAAGGAAAGGAAGTTCTGGCAAGTTCCGAACAAAGAGAGCTAAACTTAACCGAGAGAATACCCAACCATTTATCTCCTGTGACAGCGCCACCACAGGTGGGAGGAGAACACACAATAGAACACACAATACATAACAAAAGCCTTTCCACCATCTACAAAGCACAAGCCAGGAGTGTGATGGAATACTCTCCACTTGCCTGGATGAGTGCAGCTCCAACAACACTCAAGAAGCTCAACACCATTCAGGGTAAAGCAGCCCGCTTGATTGGCACTCCATCCACCACCTTCAACATTCACTCCCTCCACCACCGGCGCACTGTGGCTGCAGTGTGTACCATCTGCAAGATGCACTGCAGCAACTCGCCAAAGCTCCTTCAACAGCACCTTCCAAACCCGCGACCTCTACCACTTAGAAGGACAAGGGCAGCAGGTGCATGGGAACATCACCACCTACAAGTTCCCCTCCAAGCCACACACCATCCTGACTTGGACCTGTATCGCCGTTCCTTCACTGTCACTGGGCCAAAATCCTGGAACTCCCTTCCTAACAGTATTGTGGGTGTACCTACACCATATGGACTGCAGCGGTTCAAGAAGGCGGCTCACCACCATCTTCTCGAGGGCAATTAGGGATGGGCACTAAATGCAGGCCTAGCCAGCGACGCCCACATCCCATCAATGAATTAAAAAAAAAAAAAAAAAATAATCAAATTGCAGTTTGTGGGAACTCGCTGCGTTTGTGGGGGGCAATGAGGTGGGAACTGGCATTGTTTAGGATGCCGCACCTCAGCATCAGAGGGAGGAAGTGGAAGAGCCCGTCCCTCCCCTCCAATCGTTGGAATTTCTCACCGGGGACAGAAAAAGTGCAGAAAACAGGCAACCCCACCCCTTACTTTAAAGACAGGGGGCCCCTGTATTAGGGAGGGGAAAGTCATAAGAACACAAGAATTGGGAGCAGGAGTCGGCCATATGGCCCTTCGAGCCTGCTCCGCCATTCAATAAGATCATGGCTGATCTTCAACCTGAACTCTGCTTTCTCGCCAAATACTGGCCAAATGTGAGGTCCTCCACTTTGGACCTAAAAAGGATAGAGCAAGGTACATTCTAAATGGTGAAAAGCTCAAAACAGTGGAGGTCCAAAGAGACTTGGGGGGTCCAGGTACAGAAAATAATTAAAAAGGCTAATGGAATGCTGGCCTTTATATCTCGAGGACTGGAGTACAAGGGGGTAGAAGTTATGCTGCAGCTGTACAAAGCCCTGGTTAGACCACACCTGGAGCACTGGGAGCAGTTCTGGGCACCACACCTTAGGAAGGATATATTAGCCTTGGACGGAGTGCAGCGTAGGTTTACCAGAATGATACATAGGGTTAAGTTACGAGGAGAGATTACACAAATTAGGGTGGTGTTCCCTAGAATTTAGAAGGTTAATGGTGATCTGATCGAAGTTTTCAAAATATTAAGGGGAACAGATAGAGTAGATAGAGAGAACCTATTTCCGCTGGTTGGAGATTCTAGGCCTAGGGGGCAGAGTCTAAAAATGAGAGCCAGACCTTTCAGGAGTGAAATTAGGAAACACTTCTACACACAAAGGGTGGTAGAAGTTTGGAACTCTCTTCTGCAAATGGCAACTGATGCTAGATCAATTGTTAATTTTAAATCGGAGATTGATAGCTTTTTGTTAACCAAAGGTATTAAGGGATATGGGGCAAAGGCGGGTAGATGGAGTTAGGTCGCAGATCAGCCACGATCTCACTGAATGGCAGAACAAGCTCGAGGGGCTCAGTGGACTACTCCTGTTCCTATGTTCGCCCGATCCCCAGGCAGGATTCCTGCTCCTGATCGCTTTCCAACTACCCTTACTGGAAGTTTGCATCAGGAAAGGTTGGGATCAGACTTGGCTGTGGTGCACCCGCACCCCACCCATCCCCCGCAGCCTCCCCGCATATTTGAATAGCCTGCTGATCCTCACTGGCAAGGCTACACATGAAGATTGGACACTTGGGTGAGATACCAGAAGGCCATGGGTGCCTGGAACTGTATCCATCAAGGAGTCAATCAACGCCTTCAGGAGAGGAAAGGAAGAGAGGGAGTTAGCATACAAAGAAAAGAAAAAGCTGTACTGCTTTGCAGCTTATGTTCTCGCTCAGTTGTGAGTGTTGATTCAAACACCACCTTCAGTGTGCCAGTGCAGCCTGCGGTCGAGGAAGAGAGTGTTTGAAGACCAGGACCTCAAACCCAGCACCAAGCTCATGGTCTACAGAGCAGTAGTGATACCCGCCCCACTGTATGCCTCAGAGACATGGGCCATGTACAGCAGGCACCTCAAAGCACTGGAGAGGTACCACCAACGCTGCCTCCGCAAGATCCTGCAAATCCATTGGCAGGATAGGCGCACCAACGTCAGTGTTCTCGCTCAAGCCAACATCCCCAGCATCAAAGTTTTGACCACGCTCGATCAGCTCCAATGGATGGGTCACATCGTCCGCATGCCCGATACAAGACTCCATACGAGACCCACAAAGCAAGCGCTCTACTCGGAGCTCCGACATGGCAAGAGAGTCCCAGGTGGGCAGAGGAAACGCTCCAAGGACACCCTCAAAGCCTCCTTGAAAAAGTGTAACATCCCCATCGACACCTGGGAATCCCTGGCCCAAGACCGCACAAAGTGGAGAAAAAGCATCCAGGAAGGCGCTGAACACCTCAAGTCTCTTTGCCGGGAGCAAGCGGAAGCCAAGCACAAACAGCGGAAGGCAAGCGCAAACAGCGGAAGGAGCGCACGTCAACCCAAGCACCCCACCCACCCGCCCCTTCAACCACCATCTGCCCCACCTGTGACAGAGTCTGTAGGTCCCGCATTGGCCTCATCAGTCACCTGAGAACTCATTTTTAGTGTGGAAGCAAGTCATCCTCAGTTCCGAGGGACTGCCTAAGAGAGAGAGATACCTTTGCCAGACAATGAGACAGGGAATGAAGATGCAAATGAAATTGAACTTACCTTTTCCTTGATGCTATGGCCTGCAAAAACTGCACCTCAACTATCAGTAGCAGCAGGAAATTTAAGTGTGCCATTTTCAATATTTCCAATCTGATTCAGCCATGAAGTTTCATGCCTGGCTGCTGCTCCTGTTCCACCCCGGGGAATAAGTGCGCGCGCTGAGGTTGCTGAATATATAACAGCAATAGATCAAGTGATAATAAAAAGGGAAAGCCTCTCAGTCACCAATCAGTTTGTGAGCAGCGTATCGAACCGTTGACCCGCTGATTGGCAATGAATCATTTGCAACTGTTTCAGAAAGAGTTTCACACTTTGCCCTGTGTACTTTTTCATAATCACACCAGTTCCTGTTACATTCCTGACGGCACCATTTTAGTGCTATCATTAATTTATAGAAACATAGAAGATAGGAGCAGGAGCAGGCCATTCAGCCCCTCGAGCCTGCTCCGCCATTCAATGAGATCATGGCTGATCATCCAAATTCAGTACCCTGTCCCTGCCTTCTCCCCATATCCCTTGATCCCTTTAGCCTTAAGAAATATATCTAACTCCTTCTTGAATATATTTAATGAATTGGCCTCCACTGCCTTCTGTGGTAGAGAATTCCATAGGTTCACCACTCTCTCTGGGTGAAGAAATTCCTCCTCATCTCTGTCTTAAATGGCTTACCCCTTATCCTTAGACTGTGGCCCCTGGTTCTGGACTCCCCGGCCATCGGGAACATCCTTCCTGCATCTAGTCTGTCTAGTCCTGTTAGAATTTTATAAGTTTCAATGAGATCCCCTCTCATTCTTCTAAACTCCAGCGAGTATAAGCCCAATCGACCCAATCTCTCCTCATACGTCATTCCTGCGCCTCTCACGACCTCAGGATGTCCCAAAGCGCTTTACAGCCAATGAAGTACTTTTTGAAGTGTAGTCACTGTTGTAATGTAGGAAACGCGGCAGCCAATTTGTGCACAGCAAGCTCCCACAAAGAGCAATGTGATAAATGACCAGATAATCTGTCCATTTTAGTGATGACGTTAGAAACATAGAAAAATAAGAGCAGGATTTGACCCTTCGAGCCTGCTCCACCATTCAATATGATCATGGCTGATCCTCTGTCTCAGTACCATATTCCCGCTCTCTCCCCATACCCCTTGATGCCTTTTGTGTCTAGAAATCTATCTATCTCCTTCTTAAATATATTCAGTGACTTGGCCTCCACAGCCTTCTGGGGTATAGAATTCCACAGGTTCACCACCCTCTGAGTGAAGAAATTTCTCCTCATCTCAGTCCTAAATGTCCTACCCCATATCCTGAGACTGTGACCCCTGGTTCTAGACCCCCCAGCCAGGGGAAACATCCTCCCTGCATCCAGTCTGTCTAGCACTGTCATAATAATTTTATATGTTTCAATGAGATCCCCTCTCATTCTTCTAAACTCTAGTGAATACAGGCCTAGTCGACCCAATCTCTCCTCATACGACAGTCCTGCCATCCCAGGAATCAGTCTGGTGAACCTTCGCTGCACTCCCTCTATGGCAAGTCTATCCTTTCTTAGGTAAGGAGACCAAAACTGCACACACTACTCCAGGTGTGGTCTCACCAAGGCCCTGTACAACTGTAGTAAGACATCCTTGCTCCTGTACTCAAATCCTCTTGCAATGAAGGCCAACATACCATTTGCCTTCCTAACTGTTTGCTGCACCGGCATGTTTGCTTTCAGTGTCTGGTGTACAAGGACACCCAGGTCCCTTTGTACATCAACATTTCCCAATCTAGCAACATTTAAATCATACTCTGCCTTTCTGTTTTTTCTACCGAAGTGGATAACTTCACATTTATCCACGTTATATTGCATCTGCCATGTATTTGCCCACCCACTCAACTTGTCTAAATCGCCTTGAAGCCTCTTTGCATCCTCCTCACAGCTCACAATCCCACCTAGTCACAACTCACAATCCCACCTAATTTTCTCTCATATAGTTCAATGTCTCTTCCTGCATCGTTACCTCTGGTGTCCCCCCAAGGATCTATCCTTGGCCCCCTCCTATTTCTCATCTACATGCTGCCCCTTGGTGTCAGCTGTAGCTCAGTGAGTCGCACAATCGCCTCTGAGTCAGAAAGTTGTGGGTACAGGGACTTGAGCACATAAAGCTAGACTGACACTCCCAGTGCAGTTCTGAGGGAGTGCTGCACTGTCGCAGGTGCCATCTTTCGGATGAGACGTTAAACTGAGGCCCCGTCTGCTCTCTCGGGCGGATGTAAAAGATCCCATGGCCACTATTTTGAAGAAGAGCAGGGGGAGTTCTCCCCGGTGTCCTGGGCCAATATTTCTCCCTCAACCAACATAACAAAAACAGATGATCTGGTCATTATCACAATGCTGTTTGCGGGAGCTTGTTGTGCGCAAATTGGCTGCTGCGTTTCCCATATTACAACAGTGACTACACTTTAAAAAGTACTTCATTGGCTGTAAAGCGCTTTGAGACGTCCGGTGGTCATGAAAGGCACTATATAAATGCAAGTATTTCTTTCTTTTTTTTGGCAACATCATCCGAAAGCACAGCGTCAGTTTTCACATGTACGCTGTACACCCAGCTCTACCTCACCACCATTTCTCTCGACCCCTCCACGGTCTCTAAATTGTCAGACTGCTTGTCCGACATCCAGTGCTGGATGAGCTGAAATTTTCTCCAATTAAATATTGGGCAGACCAAAGCCATTGTATTCGGTCCCCGCCACCAACTCCATCCCCTAGCCACTGACTCCGTCCCTCTCCCTAACATCTGTCTGAGGCTGAACCGCACTGTTCGCAACCTTGGTGTCATATTTGACCCTGAAATGAGCTTCTGACCACATATCCGCAGCATAACAAAGACCGCCTACTTCCGCCTCCGTAACATCGCCCGTCTCCGCCTGTGCCTCAGCTCATCCGCTGCTGAAACCCTCATCCATGCCTTTGTTATCTTTAGACTTGACTATTCCAGAGGAACGGTAGCGTAGTGGTAATGTCGCTGGGCTAATAATTCAGAGGCCTGGACTAATGATCCAGAGACGCGAGTTCAAATCCCACACATGAACAGAAAGGTTGACATTGTGCAAGCATTCTCGCGTGTGGTAGGTAGCACAGTGGTCATGTTACTGGACTAGTCTGGACTAGTCTGGACTAATGATCTGGAGATAAGCTCAAATTCCACCATGGCAGCTGGGGAATTTAAATTCAGTTAATTAAATAAATCTGGAATAAAAAGCTAGCATCAGTAATGTTAACCATGAAACTATCGGATTGTGTATACCCATCTGGTTCAATAATGTCCTTTAGGGAAGGAAATCTGGCCTATATGTGACTCTGTACCCACTTATGTTGACTCTTAACTACCCTCTGAAATGGCCTAGCAAGTCACTCAGTTGTAACTATACTGCTACGAAACATAATAAGAATAAAACCGGACGGACCCCTCGGCAACGGCAACGGCAACGGCAACGGCACACCCAGTGCAGTCGACCCTGCAAAGTCCTCCTCACCAACATCTGGGGACTTGTGCCAAGATTGGGAGAGCTGTCCCACAGACTAGTCAAGCAACAGCCTGACATAGTCATACTCACAGAATCATACCTTTCAGCCAATGTCCCAAACTCCTCCAGCACCATCCCTGGGTATGTCCTGTCCCACCGGTATGCAGTCAGGAAGGAGTGGCCCTGGGAGTCCTCAACATTGATTCCAGACCTCATGAAGTCTCATGGCTTCAGATCAAGCATGGGCAAGGAAACTTCCTGCTGATTACCACCTACCGCCCTCCCTCAGCTGATGAATCAGTACTCCTCCATGTTGAACACCACTTGGAAGAAGTACTGAGGCCACAGAATGTACTCTGGGTGGGGGACTTCAATGTCCATCACCAAGAGTGGCTCGTCAGCACCACTGCTGGCCGAGTCCTGAAGGACATAACTGCCAGGCTGGGCCTGCGACAGGTGGTGAAAGAACCAACACGAGGGAAAAATCTACTTGTCCTCATCTGTCCATGACAGTATTGGTAGCAGTTTCCACCGCACAGTCATTGTGGAGACGAAGTCCCGTCTTCACACTGAGAACACCCTCCATTGTGTTGTGTGGCACTACCACCGTGCTAAATGGGATAGATTCAGAACAGATCTAGCAGCTCCAAACTGGGCATCCATGAGGCGCTGTGGGGCAGCAGCAGAATTGTATTCCACCACAATCTGTAACCTCATAGCCCGGCATATCCCTCACTCTACCATTACCATCAAGCCAGGGGACCAACCCTGGTTCAATAAGGAGTGTAGAAGAGCATGCCAGGAGCAGCACCAGGCGTACCTGAAAATGAGGTGCCAACCTGGGGAAGCTGCAACACAGGACTACATGCATGCTAAAAAACAGAAGCAGCATGCTATAGACAGAGCTAAGCGATCCCACAATCAAAGGATCAGATCTAAGCTCTGCAGTCTTGCTGCATCCAGTCATAAATGGTGGTGGACCATTAAACAACAATTGGGAGGAGGAGGCTCCATGAATATCCCCACCCGCAATGATGGTGAAGCCCAGCACGTGAGTGCAAAAGACAAGGCTGAACTTTCCTCTTATAATACTTCTGTGGAGCACCTTGGGACGTTTTACTATGTTAAAGGCGCTGTATAAATACAAGTTGTTGTTGTTGTTGCGCAGCAGTCTTTGAAGTAGAATGCCACTCAGATGATGGAGAATCTAAATGCTCATGAATAGTTTGTTCATGCAAGAAGCCTGACAAATGAGATGTGCGATCTTGAAGGTCATGCAGGGGTTGATAGATTGAACATCATTAGCATCACAGAGACCTGGTGGATTAATTCCAATCAATGGGATATATATCTGCAAACTTTGAAATGATGTCCTTTGTACCCAAGTCCTGGTCACTAATACATATATCAAAAAGGTCCACATACCGACCCCTGGGGGACATCACTGTATACTTTGCTACAGTCTCAGTCCTGATTATAATCGCTCCACCATTGGTGGCCGTGCCTTCAGCTGCCTGGGCCCTAAGCTCCGGAATTCCCTCCCTAAACCTCTCCGCCTCGCTACCTCTCTTTCCTCCTTTAAGACGCTCCTTCAAACCTACCTCTTTGACCAAGCTTTTGGTCACCTGCCCTAATTTATCCTTATGTGGATCGGTGTCCAATTTTTAGTCTTAAAATACTCCTGTGCAGCGCCTTGGGACGTTTTACTACGTTAAAGGCACTATATAAATGCAAGTTGTTGTTGTTGTTGTCTGAAAAACAACCGTTCACCACTTCTCTCTGCTTTCTGTCTCTTAACCAATTTCGTATCCACGCTAAAAGTAGCACCCCGAAAAAGTTAGTGCCCCTGCACGTGAAATTCACCGGTAGCGTCCGGCGGCGCAGCGCCGCAGGGCACTAACAGTTACCGCCTCCACTAACCTCCCGCTGAATTTCGCGGGAGGCACAAATCAATCGAATTTTTCCCCCCTTACATCCTGTCCTTCAATCTATGCAGTACATTCTTGGCATCTGTTTTACAAGGCAGAAGGGAGAAGAGGAAATTCTAACTTTGTTACAAAGGTTATTTAGTCACCAATAAATCGCCTTTGTTCTCAGCCTTTTTAAAGGATGCAGTCCTGTTATCTATAATTTGAATGTGTAATGAGCATCTGAATAATTTGAGAGGAAATGTTATTGCAGTTGTACTATAAAAAGTGTTTAAATAATATACTGTTAACATTATTTCAACACATTTAATGCATGTTTGTAAATACTACCATGACAACAAAGAAACAATTCACATTGATTATGGGTGACTCCCTTACCACCTCCCCCCTCCCCCCGCTGCCGTGTCAGCCATAGCTCAGTGGGTCGTTCAGCTCCACTTTCTCCACGATCCCCATATCCCTTGATTTCATTCGTGCCCCAGAATCTATCGAACTCTGTCTTAAATGTACTCAATGACTGAGCCTCCACAGCCCTCTGGGGTAGAGAATTCCAAAGATTCACCACCCTCTGAGCGAAGAAATTTCTCCTCATCTCAGTCCTAAATGGCCGACCCCTTATTCTGAGACTGTGACCCCTGGTTCTAGACTCTCCAGCCAGGGGAAACAACCTCTCAGCGTCTACCCTGTCAAGCCCACTAAGAATTTTATACGTTTCAATGAGACCACCTCTCATTCTACTAAACTCCAGAGAGTATCGGCCCATTCTACACAATAGGGCAGCCCTCTCATCCCAGGAATCAGTCTAGTGAACCTTCGTTGCACCGCCTCCAAGGCAAGTATATCCTACAAGTTTCCTACATTACAACAGTGACTACACTTCAAAAAGCAGTTCATTGTGAAGCGCTTTGGGGCATCCTGATGTCATGAAAGGCACTATAGAAAAGCATGTTCTTTCTTAATTGTGTAGAGAACAGGCAGGAGACTGATTCCCAGCGTTACAGGAGCGAGGATAGATTGGGGAAATCCTATAAAAGGATTGATATCCTTCCTTAGGCAAGGAGACCAAAACTGTACACAGTACTCCAGATGTGGTCTCACCAAAGCCCTATATATTAAGACTTTCTTACTCTTATACTCCAAACCCTTTGCAATAAAAGCCAACATACCATTTGCCTTCCTAATTGCTTGCTGTACCTGCATTTGTTTTCTCTTGTTTTCTCTTCTTCTTATCAGTGTTTAGTCTGATTCGAGACTCGTCAGATACTGACGCAGTCAGTGTCCATATGCAGCAAGACCTGGACAACATTCAGACTTGGGCTGATAAGTGGCAAGTAACATTCGCACCACACACGTGCCAGGCAATGACCATCTCCAACAAACGAGACTCTAACCATCTCCCCTTGACATTCAATGGCATTACCATCGCTGAATCCCCCACTATCAACATCCTGGGGGTTACCATTGATCAGAAACTGAACTGGACCAGCCATATAAATACTGTGGCTACAAGAGCAGGCCAGAGGCTGGGAATTCTGCGGCGAGTGTCTCACCTCCTGACTCCCCAAAGCCTTTCCACCATCTACAAGGCACAAGTCAGGAGTGTGATGGAATACTCTCCACTTGCCTGGATGAGTGCAGCTCCAACAACACTCAAGAAGCTCGACACCATTCAGGATAAAGCAGCCCGCTTGATTGGCACTCCATCCACCACCTTCAACATTCACTCCCTCCACCACCGGCGCACTGTAGCTGCAGTGTGTACCATCTACAAGATGCACTGCAGCAACTCGCCAAAGCTCCTTCAACAGCACCTTCCAAACCCGCGACCTCTACCACTTAGAAGGACATGGGCAGCAGACGCATGGGAACATCACCACCTACAAGTTCCCCTCCAAGCCACACACCATCCTGACTTGGACCTGTATCGCCGTTCCTTCACTGTCGCTGGGCCAAAATCCTGGAACTCCCTTCCTAACAGCATTGTGGGTGTACCTACACCATATGGACTGCAGCGGTTCAAGAAAACGGCTCACCACCATCTTCTCAAGGGCAATTAGGGATGGGCACTAAATGCAGGCCTAGCCAGCGACGCCCACATCCCATCAATGAATATAAAAAAAAAAGTCTGGCTGATTGGCAAACCACCTCTAGGTGCCTGGTCCGTGGCTTACAAGTACAAACCGAGATGAGGAAGTGAGTGAAGAAACTATCAGAAGCTGCTTTGCTGACACAGCTTCCTGGCAAGCATCAATTGGGAAACCTTAGACTTTGTTCACTTGCACCTGTGTGGTAACCTAGAGATAAGAAAGACAAAGACTAACAATAAGCAATGTCCCATCCTCATGCTCAGACCTGTGTTGCAATCAGCAGCGAATTGTGCAAGAATTATACAACTTCCTTACTGGTTTACTAAACGTATTGGGTCTGCGGAATTGTCTACCTTGAACACGCCCAATAATGTGATTTTGTTTTATTGCAAATGTTATTTGAGTTATATTCTTTGCTAGACTTGTTAGAATAATTGAAGCCCATGGGATTAATGGGGCAGTGGCAGCATGGATACGAAATTGGTTAAGAGACAGAAAGCAGAGAGAAGTGGTGAACGGTTGTTTTTCAGACAACAACAACAACAACTTGCATTTATATAGTGCCTTTAACATAGTAAAACGTCCCAAGGCGCTGCACAGGAGTATTTTAAGACTAAAAATTGGACACCGATCCACATAAGGATAAATTAGGGCAGGTGACCAAAAGCACGACCCAATTCTTCCCCCAAGGGATCGAATGATAATGGACACACTGCAGACACTGTGGGCAAGCTAAAAGTGGACAATACTTGTACGCTGGGAAATCCTGAGGACACAGTTTTAAGATAATTGGCAAAAAAAAATCCCAGGCGGAAATGAGGAGAACTTTTTTTTACTCAGCAAGCTGTCAGTCTCAGCTGTGGTTCAGTGGGTAGCACCCTCACCTCTGAGTCAGGCAGCTCGGTGAATTCAAGTTCCACTCCACGAGACTTAAGCACATAATCCAGGCTGACACTCCCAGAACTAGTACTGAGGGAGTGCTGCACTGTCAGATGTGCCATCTTTCGGATGAGACGTTAAACCGCGACCCTGCCTGCTCTCTCAGGTGGACGTAAAAGATCCCATGGCACTACTTTGACAAAAAACATTGGAGATATCCCTGGTGTCCTCGTCAATATTTATCCCTCAACCAACATCACTAAAAAAAAACAGATTATCCAGTCATTATCGCAATGCTGTTTGTGGGAGTTTGCTGTGCGCAAATTGGCTGCCGTGTTTCCTACATTACAACAGTGACTACACTCCAAAAAGTACTTCATTGGCAGTAAAACGCTTTGGGACGTCCTGAGGTCCTGCTGAAACCTCCATCCATGCCTTTGTTACCTCTAGACTTGACTATTCCAACGCACTGCTGGCCGGCCTCCCACATTCTACCCTCCGTAAACTTGAGGTCATCCAAAACTCGGCTGCCCATGTCCGAACTCGCACCAAGTCCCGTTCACCCATCACCCCTGTGTTCGCTGACCTACATTGGCTCCCGGTTAAGCAACGGTTATAATGTTGCCAAAAAGAGTAATAAGCCTGAATATTTTAGAATTCAGCAAAGGAGGACCAAGAAATTGATAAAGAAAGGGAAAATAGAATATGAGAGTAAACTAGCGAGAGACATAAAAACAGACTTTAAAAGCTTCTATAGGTATGTAAAAAGGAAAAGATAAGCGAAAGTAAATGTGGGTCCCTTACAGGCTGAGACAGGAGAAATTATAATGGGGAATAAGGAAATGGCAGAGAAATTAAACAAATGCAGATGATGAGAAATGTCTTCACTCAGTGGGTGGTGAATCTTTGGAATTCTCTACCCCAGAGGGCTGTGGAGGCTCAGTCGTTGAGTATATTCAAGATAGAGATCGATAGATTTTTGGATATGAAGCGAATCAAGGGCTATGGGGATAGTGCAGGAAAGTGAAGATGAGGTAGAAGATCAGCCATGATCTTATTGAATGGTGGAGCAGGCTCGAGGGGCCGAATGGCCGACTCCTGCTCCTATTTCTTATGTTCTTATGGTTTCTTATAACACCAAGGTTGCGAACAGTTTGGTTCAGCCTCGGACAGTTGCCAGGGAGAGGGATGGAGTCGTTGTCCAGGGAACGGAGTTTGTGGTGGGGACCAAAGACAATGGCTTCAGTCTTCCCAACAGTTTATTGGAGGAAATTTCTGCTCATCCAGTACTGGATGTCGGACAGCAGTCTGACAGTTTAGAGATAGTGGAGGGGTTGAGAGAGGTGGTGGTGAGCAATGTTCCCTCTAATTTATTTTGGGCCGCTCAGCCACTCTTAACGGGCTACATCGCCCATTCAAAATTCTGTGCATGCGTATTTTTTTCCATTTAAAAGCCGGTGAGCCAGCTGCGTGGGATCTTCAGAGCGCTGCATGGGATCTTCAGAGCGCTGCGTGGGATCTTCAGAGCGCTGCGCGGGATCTTCAGAGCGCTGTGCGGGATCTTCAGAGCGCTGCGCGGGACCTTCAGAGTGCTGCGCGGGACCTTCAGAGTGCTGCGCGGGACATCCAGAGCGCTGCGCGGGACCTTCAGAGCACTGCGTGGGATCTTCAGAGCACTGCGTGGGATCTTCAGAGCGCTGCGCGGGACCTTCAGAGCGCTGCATGGGATCTTCAGAGTGCTGCGTGGGATCTTCAGAGCGCTGCGCGGGACCTTCAGAGCGCTGCGTGGGATCTTCAGAGCGCTGCGTGGGATCTTCAGAGCACCCCCTCAGGAGCAGGCGCACCTGCCTTTGTGCATGGCTGTGGAACTCTTCCACACTCTCTAAACCCCCTGAGTGTGAGAGAGAGAGATTGCCTAGAGGAACGGGCAATCCCTCTTGCACACAGGGGGTTTGGAGAATGTGGAAGAATGTGCAAC
The DNA here is from genome assembly GCF_052327205.1 of Somniosus microcephalus. Taxonomy (NCBI): domain Eukaryota; kingdom Metazoa; phylum Chordata; class Chondrichthyes; order Squaliformes; family Somniosidae; genus Somniosus; species Somniosus microcephalus. The sequence continues at coordinate 10,449,854 of NC_140992.1, forward strand.
GAAGGTTCACCAGACTGGTTCCTGGGATGGGGGGATCGTCCTATGAGGAGAGATTGAGTAGACTAGGCCTCTATTCTCTAGAGTTTAGAAGAATGAGAGGTGATCTCATTGAAACATACAAAATTCTTACAGAGCTTGACAGGGTAGATGCAGGGAGGATGTTTCCCCTGGCTGGGGAGTCGAGAACCAGGGGTCACAGTCTCAGAATAACAGGATGGTCATTTAGGACTGAGATGAGAAATTTCTTCACTCCGAGGGTGGTGAATCTTTGGAATTCTCTACCCCAGGGGGCTGTGGAGGCTCAGTCATTGAGTATATTCAAGACAGAGATCGATAGATTTTTGAATATTAAGGGAATCAAGTAATATGAGGATAGTACAGGAAAGTGGAGATGAGGTAGAAAATCAGCCATGATCTTACTGAATGGCGGGGCAGGCTCGAAGGGCCATATGGCCGACTCCTGCTCCTATTCCTTATGTTCTTATGGTGTGAGGTGCTTAAACTGACATCTAAGGGTACCATTTGCGCAGTTCTGTGCCATTGACATAGCTGGCACTCTGCCAGTGCGTGTGGGAAAGTTATGAGCAGACTACTTTAAATATTACCTGTTAAATCCGTGAATCTTGATGTATGGTGTCCTTCAATAAATAGACAGAGACTGCAGAGGAACAATCAACAGGTGTTTACTGGATGAGGGTTACTCTAAAACTAACAGTACAGATCCCTACTCATGGTTTATATACAGGTGTGGTCACTGCCGGTACTATACAGTATACAGGAGCTGTAAAAGTAGTTCTCCCCTTAAAGGTACATACACTACATTACCCTTTAAACTCCCTTCAGTGGCAGCAGGTGCAAATAGAACGTAAAACACCACCACTAGTTAGACCAGTTAGGAGTGAAGACAGAAAGCATTTTATTTCACACTCGCTCCCCAAGCGGATGCTGGGGGGGGTCAATTGAAAATGTCAAGATTGAGATTGATAGATTTTTGTTAGGTCAGGGTATCGAGCTAAGGTAAATGGAGTTGAAGTACAGATCAGCTATAAGCTGATAGAATGACGGTGCGAGCTCGAAGGGTTGAATGGCCTCCTCCTGTTCCCATGTTGACCAACATGCATGCACTCAAGAACCAGCTGCATCAATGCACAATGTCGATTCCCACATAACGGCGCAAACTGTGTCCTCTGTTCCCGCAGTAATACATGAGACCATCTACTTTAGGTGCGCAACCCAACTGTTGCTGTCTTGCTCTCCACTTCCCATTCCCCGACCGCCAGGTTTTAGTGACACTGTCGAGTGGTCTTCCCGGACACAATTGCCCATTTTTCGGAAGCAAAATACTGCGGATGCTGGAAGTCTGAAATATAAACAGAAAATGCTGGGAACACTCAGCAGGTCAGGCAGCATCTGTGGAGAGAGAAACAGAGTTAACGTTTCAGCTCGATGACCTTTGGTCAGAACTGGAAGGCCATCGAACTGAAACGTTTTAACTCTGTTTCTCTCTCCGCAGATGCTGCCTGACCTGCTGAGTATTTCCAGCATTTTTTGTTTTTATTGCCCATTTTTCTGGTTGGCTGAGAGAAGAGATGTTTGCAGTTAGGAGGTAGAGGTGCATCTCTCCGAGCTCTGGAGAAATCCCCTCCTGCTGTCGTGTTGTTCAGCAGCCCAGCCATTTACCAAAACTCAACATGAACAAAGCGGGCAGGTCAGGGCATTCCGCAGCTCGGGGACAACAATGACATAGAAACATAAAAGATAGGAGCAGGAGTAGGCCATTCGGCCCCTCGAGCCTGCTCCGCCATTCAATGCGATCATGGCTGATCATCCAAATTCAGTACCCTGTCCCTGCTTTCTCCCCATATCCCTTGATCCCTTTAGCCTTAAGAAATATATCCAACTCCTTCTTGAATATATTTAATGAATTGGCCTCAACTGCCTTCTGTGGTAGAGAATTCCACAGGTTCACCACTCTCTGGGTGAAGAAATTCCTCCTCATCTCTGTCCTAAATGGCCTACCCCTTATCCTTAGACTGTGACCCCTGGTTCTGGACTCCCCCGCCATCGGGAACATCCTTCCTGCATCTAGTCTGTCTAGTCCTGTTAGAATTTTATAAGTTTCAATTAGAACTTCTAGACTGCAACACTCACCCTGACATCTCACTTCTTTTACATTTGTACAAGTTCTATTGCAACTTTGTGATAATAAGAAGTAACCCTGTATATATTCTCTGCTAATCTTCAGAACACAACCACAAAACTGCCAAAGTGAAATTTGGTTTTATAGTCAGTACAATATATGGTACAGAAGAGCAATAAAAAAGATTAGCAAACAAGAAGTCTTGACGAAACAATTTTATGATTTAAAGAAAGACTTGCATTTATACAGCGCCTTTCATGACCTCAGGACATCCCTAAGTGCTTTATAGCCATTGAAGTACTTTTGAAGTGTAATGTAGGAATCGCAGCAGTCAGTTTGCACACAGCAAGCTCCCACAAACAGCAATGTGATAATGACCAGATAATCTGTTTTTTAGTGATGTTGATTGAGGGATAAATATTGGCCCTGGACACCAGGGATAACTCCTCAGCTCTTCTTCGAAATAGTGCCATAGGATCTTTTACGTCCACCTGAGATGGCACACAGGGCCTCAGTTTAATATCTCTTCTGAAAGACGGCACCTCTGACAGTGCAGCACTCCCTCAGCACTGCACTGGGAGTGTCAGCCTGGATTTTTGTGCTCCAGTCTCTGGAGTGGGATTTGCACCCACAACCCCCACAACTATTTCAAAGAAGAGCGGGGGAGTTCTCCCCGGTGTCTTGGAGCCAATATTTATCCCTCAATGAACATCACTAAAACAGATTACAACAACAACTTGCATTTATATCGTGCCTTTAACGTAATAAAGCGTCCCGAGGCGCTTCACAGGAGCATTAAAAGACCAAAAAATTTGACACCGAGTCACTTAAGGAGAAATTAGGGCAGGTGACCAAAAGCTTGGTCAAACAGGTAGGTTTTAAGGAGCATCTTAAAGGAGGAGAGAGAGGTAGCGAGGCGGAGAGGTTTAGGGAGGGAATGCCAGAGCTTAGGGCCCAGGCAACAGAAGGCACGGCCGCCAATGGTTGAGCGATTATAATCAGGGATGCTCAAGAGGGCAGAATTAGAGGAGCGTAGATATCTCGGGGGGTTGTGCGGCTGAAGGAGATTTCAGAGATAGGAAGGGGCGAGGCCATGGAGAGGTTTGAAAACAAGGATGAGAATTTTGAAATCGAGGCGTTGCTTAACTGGGAGCCAAGGTAGGTCAGGGAGCACAGGGGGTGATGGACGAACGGGACTTGGTGCGAGTTAGGACACGGATGACCTCAGGTTTACATAGGGTAGAATGTGGGAGGTCAGCCAGGAGTGCGTTGGAATGTTCAAGTCTAGGGCAGCACGGTGGCATAGTGGTTAGCACTGTTGCCTCACAGCGCCAGGGACCTGGGTTCAAATCCGGCCTCGGGTGACTGTCTGTGTGGAGTTTGCACATTCTCCCCGTGTTTGCGTGGGTTTGCTCCGGTTTCCTCCCACAGTCCAAAGATGTGCGGGTTAGGTTGATTGGCCATGATAAAAATTGGCCCTTAGTGTTAGGGGGGATTAAATACGTGGGGTGGCTTGGGTGGGATGGCTGTCGGTGTAGGGACCGGGTGCTAGGGTTTGGATGATCAGCCATGATCTCGTTGAATGGCGGAGCAGGCTCGAAGGGCCGAATGGCCTACTCCTGCTCCTAGTTTCTATGTTTCTATGTAAAGGCAGGGATGAGGGTTTCAGCAGCGGATGAGCTGAGGGAAGGATGGAGACAGGCGATGTTCTGGAGGTGGAAATAGGCGTTCTTAGTTATGCCGCGGATATGTGGGTCAAATATGACACCAAGGTTCAGACAGATGTTAGGGAGAGGGATGGAGTCAGTGGCTAGGGGATGGAGTTTGTGGCGGGGACCGAAAACAATGGCTTTGGTCTTCCCAATATTTAATTGAAGAAAATTTCTGCTCATCCAGAACTGGATGTCCGACAAGCAGTCTGACAATTTAGAGACCGTGGATTCCAGTCCAATTTTTTGTCTTCTAATACTTCTGTGTGGCGACTTGGGCCATTTTACTACGTTAAAGGCGCTATATAAATACAAGTTGTTATTGTTGTATTATCACATCGCTGTTTGTGGGAGCGTGCTGTGCATAAATCGGTAACTGCGTTTCCCACATTACAACAGCTACTACACCTCAAAAAATTATTTCATTGACTGTAGAGCGCTGTGTGGGGGACGTGAAGGGCGCTACAGAAATGATTTATGGATTGGTAGGGCACAAAGTTTGATTGGCGGCACCAATCTGCGGGGGAGCGTTTCAGTCCGGACCCAGCACTCGGTGACACCGTGCGGGGCGGAAGTGCGGCGCGTTGCCGTGGTGATGGAGCCGGTTGCCAAGCTGGGGGAAATGGCGGAGAACACCTACAGCATCAGACCGGCCTTTCAGCACAGGTACCGACCGGGAGGGACAGAATACACCGGGAGGGGCCGCATACACGGTGCATATACCCCCAGGGGCCGTATACACGCTGCATATACCCCCAGGGACCGTATACACGGTGCATATACCTCAGGGGCCGTATACACGGCGCATATACCCCCAGGGGCCGTATACACGGCGCATATACCCCCAGGGACCGTATACACGGCGCATATACCCCCAGGGACCGTATACACGGCGCATATAACCCCCAGGGACCGTATACACGGCGCATATACCCCCAGGGACCGTATACACGGCGCATATACCCCCAGGGACCGTATACACGGCGCATATACCCCCAGGGACCGTATACACGGCGCATATACCCCCAGGGACCGTATACACGGCGCATATAACCCCCAGGGACCGTATACACGGCGCATATACCTCCAGGGTCCGTATACACGGCGCATATACCTCCAGGGTCCGTATACACGGCGCATATACCTCCAGGGTCCGTATACACGGCGCATATACCCCCAGGGGCCGTACACACGGCGCATATACCCCCAGGGGCCGTATACAGGGCGCATCCAAGGGCCGTACACACGGCGCACATACCCCCAGGGGCCGTATACGCGGCGCACGTACCCCCAGGGGCCGCATACGCGGCGCACGTACCCCCAGCGGCCGCAGACGCGGCGCACGTACCCCCAGGGGCCGCAGACGCGGCGCACGTACCCCCAGGGGCCGCATACGCGGCGCACGTACCCCCAGGGGCCGCATACGCGCGCACGTACCCCCAGGGGCCGCATACGCGGCGCACGTACCCCCAGGGGCCGCATACGCGGCGCACGTACCCCCAGGGGCCGCATACGCGGCGCACGTACCCCCAGGGGCCGCATACGCGGCGCACGTACCCCCAGGGGCCGCATACGCGGCGCACGTACCCCCAGGGGCCACATACGCGGCGCACGTACCCCCAGGGGCCGCATACGCGGCGCACGTACCCCCAGGGGCCGCATACGCGGCGCACGTACCCCCAGGGGCCGCATACGCGGCGCACGTACCCCCCGGGGCCGCAAACGCGGCGCACGTACCCCCCGGGGCCGCAAACGCGGCGCACGTACCCCCCAGGGGCCGCAAACGCGGCGCACGTACCCCCCAGGGGCCGCACACGCGGCGCACGTACCCCCCAGGGGCCGCACACGCGGCGCACGTACCCCCAGGGGCCGCACACACGGCGCACCTACCCTCAGGGACAATATACGCGGTGCCTGCTCCGTGAGAGACCCTATGCATCGTACATATACCCAGGGAGACTGTAATAACAGTACATAGATCCTGTTTGCAAAACTTTACTTCCTGTTGTCACATTTTCTTATATCTTCATTTATAATGTTTTGCTGATATAAACGCAAAATACATATTTTAAAATCTTCTGTATTTTGTGTCCATACAAACCTTACTTCCTTTTGTCACATTTTTGTCAACTTTTCCCATCATACATGCCTGTGCACATTTCCCATTCAATTTTCCGATATTTAATATCCGATCTCCTGCCCCACTGTAATTGCGGGCTGTGATCACTGTGTTGCTCTCTGCCTCCATCTAGCTTTCTCTTTAGTCAAGTTCTGCTTCTAAATGTTTTTGTTTTTTCCCCACAGCTAACTTTTTAGAATCATACAGCATAGAATGAGGTTATTCGGCCCATCGTGTATGTGCTGGCTCTTAGAAAGAACTCTCCACTCCCCCCTCCTCTTTCCCCATAGCCCTGCATATTTTTCTTCTTCATGTATTTATCCAATTCCCTTTGAAAGTTACTGTTGAATCTGCTTCCACCGCCCTTTCAGGCAGCGCATTCCAGAGCATAACAGCTCGCTGCGTAAAAACAAATTCTCCTCATCTCCCCCCTGGCTTTTTAAAATTATTAATTTGTTTTCCTTTTAAGAGACTCTAACAGCCTCTGGCCTGCTCTCTTTTCTGCTTATTTTCTTTTGCAATTTAGGCTTCGTCGCTTGGGGGTTCTGCTCCCTTCAGATACCCCTCACTGCTCTTCCTGGATCAGTTTCCCGACTCGGCAACGACTGTGTCAGCCAGGGCTCAGTGGGTAGCACTCTCTCGCCTCGGAGTCAGAAGGTCGTGAGTTCAAGTCCCACTCCAGAAGAATGAGAGGGGACCTCATTGAAACTTATAAAATTCTAACAGGACTGGACAGACTAGATGCAGGAAGGATGTCCCCGATGGTCGGGGAGTCCAGAACCAGGAGTCACAGTCTAAGGATAAGGGGTAAGCCATTTAGGACTGAGATGAGGAGGAATTTCTTCACCCAGAGAGTGGTGAACCTGTGGAATTCTCTACCACAGAAGGCAGTAGAGGCCAATTCATTAAATATATTCAAGAAGGAGTTGGATATATTTCTTAAGGCTAAAGGGATCAAGGGATATGGGGAGAAAGCAGGGACAGGGTACTGAATTTGGATGATCAGCCATGATCTCATTGAATGGCGGAGCAGGCTCGAGGGGCCGAATGGCCTACTCCTGCTCCTATCTTCTATGTTTCTATGTAAACCTGGCAGCGCTGTTTTCGTTCAGTCCATTTGTTTTGATCGAACATCAAAATTTGTTAACAATGTCCATCGTCTGATCGACATTGAAGCGCCCCCCACTCCCCTTCCCCCCGGCAGTCCTGACAGAACTATCTCCGCTCCCTCTGTCCTGCGCCGTGCCTCAGCTTTAAAATCACTGCTGTACCTATTCCAGGTCTTCCTCCCTCCGTCTCCCAACTCCACCATTACAGCCGGCCCAGTGTTTGGATTTGAAAAGTCTTTTCAATCCCCCCCCCCCCCCCCCCCCCCCCCCAGCGTTGTCCTTTCCCGCCGCCACGTGCCCAACCCCACGACAAAGGAAATATATCCGGCGGCAACCGATGTTCCCGCTAATTCTTTTTGGCTACGCGGCCCATTTAAAATGTCCATTTGAAAGCCGCTGAGCGGCCTCCAGACCGCCGCGTGGCACACAGCTTAACGGGAACATTGGCGCCAACCCCCAACCGGGGTTCAGAGGGTTAAATTATGAGGACAGGCGGCATAAACTTGGCTCGTATTGCCTTGAGTTTAGAAGATTGAGGGTGATCAGATCGAGGTGTTTAAGATGTTGATACATTTTGATAGGGTAGATACTGAGAAACTATTTCCTCTGGTGGGGGAAATCCGGAACAATAACCCTATTGTGATGGCGCCGATGAAGATGGCTGCCGCCCTTGCGGGCTCCGTGCGTACCAGGCAGCTAAATGTCCTTTGCTGCTTGGTGCGCTTGGCTCGTTAAGAAAAAAGCATTTCACTGACTGGATTTCACTTGTATTTGGTTATGCGACAAATAAAATTGAAATTGAAAAAATTAAAATTAGACTTCAGGCGTGAAATCAGGAAACACTTTTTCACACAAACATCACCGCACTGCCTTCATCAATCCAGTCCGTTGCTTCGTCAAGTTATTCAAACATGAGGTAGCCTTCGAAAGGCAATTGGATAAGTACTTGAAGGAGAAACAATTGCAGGAATATGGGGAAAGAGCGGGGGAGTGGGACTGACTGGATTGCTCTTCGAAAGAGCCGGCGCAGACTCGATGGGCCGAATGGCCTCCTGCGTTGTACTAGTTTATGATTTGCCTTGAACAAATCCTTGCTGGTTGTCAATTATTAACCCATATTTTCCAAGTGACAATTAATTTTGTCCCGGATTATAGAAACAACAGAAGATAGGAGCAGGAGTAGGCCATTCGGCCCCTCGAGCCTGCTCCGCCATTCAATGAGATCATGGCTGATCATCCAAACTCAGTACCCTGTCCCTGCCTTCTCCCCATATCCCTTGATCCCTTTAACCTTAAGAAATATATCTAACTCCTTCTTGAATATATTTAATGAATTGGCCATAACTATCTTCTGTGGTAGAGAATTCCACAGGTTCACCACTCTCTGGGTGAAGAAATTCGTCCTCATCTCTGTCCTAAATGGCTTACTCCTTATCCTTAGACTGTGCCCCCTGGTTCTGGACTCCCCGACCATCGGGAACATCCTTCCTGCATCTAGTCTGTCCAGTCCTGTTAGAATTTTATAAGTTTCAATGAGATCCCCTCTCATTCTTCTAAACTCCAGCGAGTACAAGCCCAATCGACCCAATCTCTCCTCATACGTCATTCCTGCCATCCCAGGTATCAGTCTGGTGAATCTTCGCTGAACTCCCTCCATGGCAAGAACATCCTTCCTCAGATAAGGCGACCAAAACTGCACACAATACTCAAGGTGTGGTCTCACCAAGGCCCTGTACAACTGCAGCAAGACATCCTTGCTCCTGTACTCGAACCCTCTCGCTACGAAGGCCAACATACCATTTGCCTTCTTAACCGTCTCTAAGCGATCCCCCACAAAATGTCTTTACTTGTCCCATTACCATCCCCTTTTGCCTTGCACCATCATCGCTTTTGTCATCCAATCATTGCTGCCTTCCACCTTATCACAGACCTTCCTACATTACAACAGTGACCACACTTCAAAAAGTACTTCATTGGCTGTAAAGCGCTTTGGGACGTCCTGAGGTTGTGAAAGGAGCTGTAGCAATGCTCCTTTCTGATGAAGGGTCATCGACCTGAAACGTTAACACTGTTTCTCTCTCCACGGATGCTGAGTATTTCCAGCATTTTCTGTTTCTATTTCAGATTTCCAGCATCTGCAGTGTTTTGATTTTATATAAATGCAAGTGGTTCTTTTTCCCGTTGTTCTTTCCATAGATGTAGGGAGGATGTTTCCCCTCATGGGGGGGATCTAGAACTAGGGGGCATAGTTTCAGGATAAGGTGTGGCCCATTTAAAATGGAGATGAGGAGGAATTTCTTCTCAGAGGGTCGTGAATCTTTGGAATTCTCTATCCCAGAGAGCTGTGGAGGCGGAGTCATTGAATATATTCAAGGCGGCGATTGACAGACATTTGAGCAGGGGAGTCGAGGGTTATGGGGAGAGAGCAGGAAAGTGGTGTTGCGGCCAAGATCAGATCAGCCACGATCTTATTGAATGGTGGAGCAGGCTCGAGGGGCCGAATGGCCGACTCCTGCTCCTATTTCTTATGTTCTTCCTCCACCCTCCTTTTCCCTGGCTCTGTACTTGCTTAAAAACTATTAGCTCTCTAACATCTTCCAGTTCTGATGAAGGGTCGCCGACCCGAAACGTTGACTGTTTCTCTCTCTACCGACGCTGCCTGGCCTGCTGAGTGTTTCCAGCATTTTCTGTCTTTGTTTCAGATTTCCAGCATCCGCAGTATTTTGCTTTTGTTAAAGTCTGGGGACCTGGGCAAGGTGTTGTCGGTGGATCTGCACCCCAGCAGCTTCAGGAGAGATGGGGAAGGAACTGGCAAACCAAAAGTCTGTTGGTGTATCTCCGTATACACCAGGAGTGCTTCAGTCTTTCGTAGTTGTAAAGCAGTTAACGCCCTGGTATAATAAGGCTGTGCGCACATTGCAACTTGAGTGTAAAAGCTGTGGGATGCAGTGTACTAATGGACAACACTGTTGTCACTAGGTTCAAGACAGCCATTGTAAAGGGGAAGATCAGTAATGTGCTGAAGGAGGAGCTATCGAACAAGTTTTATGACCCAGAGGAAGTTCCCAACATGACTAGGAAGATTGCAGAGGCCATAAAGACTCAAGTGAAAGGTACAGTACACTGGTTGTGTCCCTTGTATCCTACTTGTATCGGCATCTTTGTGAGGCACAGCTAGGGTGAGGTGGGACTGCAGCATTACAATCCCCAACACTTACACCACCCACGCCTATTGGATATATATACTTGAAATGAAAATTTTACAGGGCTATGGGGAAAGAGTGGGGAGGGATTGGGACTAATTGGAGAGCTCTTTCAAAAGAGCCGGCACAGACACGATGGGCCGAAGGGGCTCAATAGAAACATAGAAGATAGGAGCCGGAGTAGGCCATTCGGCCCCTCGAGCCTGCTCCGCCATTCAATGAGATCATGGCTGATCATCCAAATTCAGTACCCTGTCCCTGCTTTCTCCCCATATCCCTTGATCCCTTTAGCCTTATGAAATATATCTAACTCCTTCTTGAATAAATTTAATGAATTGGCCTCTACTGCCTTCTGTGGTAGAGAATTCCACAGGTTCACCACTCTCTGGGTGAAGAAATTCCTCCTCATCTCAGTCCTAAATGGCTTACCCCTTATCCTTAGACTGTGTCCCCTGGTTCTGGACTCCCCCACCATCGGGAACATCCTTCCTGCATCTAGTCTGTCTAGTCCTGTTAGAATTTTATAAGTTTCAATGAGATCCCCTCTCATTCTTCTAAACTCCAGCGAGTATAAGCCCAATCGACCCAATCTCTCCTCATACATCATTCCTGCCATCTCAGTCTGGTGAATCTTCGCTGCACTCCCTCCATGGCAAGAACATCCTTCCTCAGATAAGGCGACCAAAACTGCCCACAATACTCAAGGTGTGGTCTCACTAAGAACATAAGAATTAGGAGCAGGAGTCGGCCATACGGCCCCTCGAGCCTGCTCTGCCATTCAATAAGATCATGGCTGATCTTGGACCTCAACTCCACTTTCCCGCCTGATCCCCATATCCTTGATTCCCCTAGAGTCCAAAAATCTATCGATCTCAGCATTGAATAGACTCAAAGATTCAGCATCCACAGTCCTTTGGGGCAGAGAATTCCAAAGATTCACAACCCTCTGTGTGAAGAAATTCCTCCTCATCTCCGTGTTAATTGGGCGACCCCTTATCCTGAGACTATGCCCCCTAGTTCTAGACTCTTCAGCCAGGGGAAAACAGCCTCTCAGCATCTACTCTGTCAATCCCCCTCCTTTTGTGCTGTATGATTCTATAAAATTGGGATTGGACTGCAAAGCAGTTTGTTCTCTGATTTTTACTCCCTGCTCCTCAAGGCATTGACTCAATGCTGGGGCACAGGTGGCCTTTGACCTCTAGCATCTCACGCGAGTGGCCATTCTTCATGTGCGAGCCTGGACGGTCAGCGGGTAGACAGGAGGCATCCTCGCTGGGGACTATCCCGCCTTCCAGCAGAGGCATTGAGGCCTGATTGTCCCTCTCTACTGCTACCCGGGGCTGCGATCAGTTGTCTCGGCCCAGACTGGGGGCGCACGCGGGTGGAGATCAATCCCGGGACCTCCTGATCTGGTTGGTTCTGAATCACCCCACACACCACGTTCACCCACTGCCTTTGGATAAAACAGAATCTCTTCCTGCTTGTTGCTGGCAAAGTCGAAGCCATCCCTTTCAGCTCCCACTAACGCCTGCTATGTCTCTGGCCCGAGCCCCCCCCTCAAGATCCAGAGGTGTTACTGCTTCATCATTGGCTGAATTACCGTCCCCGCGGCCCGTTCTGTCCTCCTCTGCAACATCACCCACCCCTGCCCTCCACCTCTCCTCCACCATCACCCATGCCCCTGAATCTATTTATCATTTCGAGTTTTGATTTCTTCAATAACATGTCCTCGCCCGCACAATGTCCCCCCTCCCGTTGCCCATGCCCTTGCCGAGGGCCACTGTCATGAATCTCATACTTCCGAGTTATTTCTTCATGAAGTAACACTGGGCAGCCAGCTGGTGGCGCTGTCCAAGGAGTATAAATACTCGGGCGTGGGCCCAGCTTGCTCAGGATGTTTCTGTAACCAGGAACTAGTGATGTAACTAGAATCTCATGGTTGTGAAACAGTTGATTAAAGCCTTGTTTTATACTCCAACCAAATGCTCAGTCTTTTTACATCAGCCACCATCTACCCGTGTCCCAGCCGATTGATTTTAAAATCCTTGCCCTCGCTTTCAAGTCCCTCGGTGGCCTCATCCCACTTCACTGCCCCGAGCTGCCCCAGTCCCACATTCCTGCACCTTCTGCTGATCCAACCCCGAACCGACCCTCGCCTTCTGCTCCCTCCCTCCCTTTGCTCCACCACCAGAAGCCATGCCTGCCCCCTAAAGCATTTTTCCTAGATCCCTCCACCTTGCCACACCTTCAGAAGTCTCCTAGTAAGTAGCTCCACTTCAACCACACTTTCAGCTTCACCTTCCTCATTCCTTTTCCTGCTTTCTTTTTTTTTTCGCTTGTCCTCTTGCTCGTCGCCCACCTATTTTCCTCTGCTCCGTAAAGGCCTCAGTCTGTCTGAGGAATGTTAAAGAAAGGTTAGCCCTTGCATCATCAGGAGAGTCGATAAATATTTACATAAGAATATAAGGATTAGGAGCAGGAGTTGGCCATATGACCCCTCGAGCCTGCTCCGCCATTCAATAAGATCATGGCTGATCTTCGACCTCTGCTCCACTTTCCCGCTCGATTCCAAAAAATCTATTTATCTCAGCCTTGAATATACTCAACGACTCAGCATCCACAGCCCTCTGGGGCAGAGAATTCCAAAGATTCACAACCCTCTGAGTGAAGAAATTCCTCCTCATCTCAGTCTTAAATGGCCGACCCCTTATCCTGAGACTGTGCCCCCTGGTTCTAGACTCTCCAGCCAGGGGAAACAACCTCTCCGCATCTACCCTGTCAATCCCCCTCAATGTTATATTTTCACCTCTCATTCTTCTAAACATCAGAGTATAGGCCCATTCTACTCGATCTCTCATCATAGGACAACCCTCTCATCCCAGGAATCAATCTAGTGAACCTTCGTTGCTCTCCCTCCCAAGGCAAGTCTATCCTCCCTTGGTTAAGGAGACCAAAACTGTGCACAGTACTCCAGGTGTGGTCTCACCAAAGCCCTATATAATTTAGACTTGGTAAGAATGATAAATATTAACTCTGTTCTCAGAAGCTTGTGTTCAAAAAGCAATATTTAAATGATTCATCAGAGATTGTGTCCTGTTTCCGCAGAGTGTGCGTTTGAGAGATACAAACTGGTGGTACAGGTCGTTATTGGAGAGCAAAGAGGTGAAGGAGTGAAGTAAGTTGTCTACTTGCAGCTAAAATTAACCTCCCAGATATGTTGAAAATGTAGTTGAGGTTCCCTCACTCCTACTCTGCGTGTGAAAGAATGGGGAGTCGACATCTTCTAACATCAGGGATCTACTTAATAAATCGAAGTTAGAAAGAAAGGCTCGCATTTCTATAGCGCCCTTCACGATCACCGGACATCCCAAAGCGCTTTACAGCCAATGAAGCACTTTTTGAAGTGTAGTCACTGTGGTAATGTCAGAAATGCGGCAGCCAGTTTGCGCACAGCAAGCTCTCACGAACAGCAATGTGATAAATGACCAGTTAATCTGTTTTAGTGATGTTGATTGAGGGATAAATATTGGCCCAGGACACCGGGGATAACTCCGCTGCCCTTCTTCGAAATAGTGGCCGTGGGATTTTTTACGTCCACCTGAGAGGGCAGATGGGGCCACAGTTTAACGTCTTATCCAAAAGACGGCACCTCCAACAGTGCAGTACTGCACTGGAGTCAGCCTAGATTTTTGTGCTGAAGTCTCTGGAGTGGGACTTAAACTCTCAACCTTCTGACTCAGGCGAGGGTGCTGCCCACTGAGCCACGGCTGACAGCTAGGAGATGCTCCTAGATATTCACTGATGGGCCGAATGGCCTCCTGTGCCGTACTATTCTATGATTATCTGAATTTGTTCACGTGATTCTTTGTGTTCCCCGTTTCCCCCATCGCCGCTCTGTCCTTGCTCCAATATGGTTTCACCTCGCCTTAGTAGTTATTTATTCTTGCGTGAGTCTCGACAGTGATGTCGGCGGGCTATTTGGCAAGGAGAGCATCACGCAGGCGCACATTCCAGCAGTGACCACTGGGGGGCGAACAGGAGCAGGCACAGCAGCTGATTGCTCCTTCCTAACCTGGTGCTGAGGCCAGTTATAGCCTGTGAGGACACCCGATGAAACCCACTAACTCAGCACAGACCAAGCTTCGAAACGATAACATCGCTGAGGCATTGGGTGAGTTATTGCAATTTTAATCGTGCTTCCAGTATTCACCTAGTTCACCGAATAGACTGGAACGCACTGCCTGAAAGGGCGGTGGAAGCAGATTCAATAGCAACTTTCAAAAGGGGAATTCGATTAATACTTGAAACGGAAATTTTTTTACCGGGCTATGGGGAAAGAGCAGGGGAGTGGGACTAATTGCATTGCTCTTTCAGAGAGCCGGCACAGGCACGATGGGCCGAATGGCCTCCTTCTGTGCTGTATGATTCTATGACAATCTAGGAGCCTCTTCGATTGATTGAGTAGGTCACTGATGTTTGAAGATGTCGACTCCCCGCTCTTTCATACACACACAGAGTAGGAGTGAGGGAACCTCAACTGCATTTTCAACATAACTGGGAGGTTCATTTTAGCATTTTCCTTGCACTACTGGACATTGTACAAGAAGAAGTTTATCGTTTGATCCTCGAGAGTGTCAGCTGTGCCTCAGTGGGTAGCACCCTCTCATCTGAGTCAGAAGGTTGTGGGTCCAGGTCCCACTCCAGGGATTTGAGCACAAAAATCCAGGCTGACACTCCAGTGCACTACTGAGGGAGTGCTGCACTGTCGGAGGTGCCGTCTTTCGGATGAGATGCTAAACCGAAGCCCCGTCTGCGCTCTCGGGTGGACTAAAAACATCCCATGGCACTATTTCGAAGAAAAGCAGGGGCGTTCTCCCCGGTGCCCTGGCCAATATTTATCCTTTGCCCAACGTCACTAAAATCAGATTATCTGGTCGTTCTCACATTGCTGTTTGTGGGAGCTTGCTGTGCGCAAATTGGCTGCCGCGTTTCCAACATTACAACAGTGACTACACTTAAGTCCTTCATTGGCTGTAAAACACGTTGGGACGTCCTGAGGTCGTGAAAGGCGCTGTATAAATGCAAGTTCTTGTTTCTTTTAGCCTCAAGTTAATCTCTCTTTTTATAATTACTACCATGATCTGGGTTCCTCTGTATTTGGCTCTCTTGCTCCACCATGCTCCAAACACGCTATCCTACACGGTTTTCCTCCTCCCTACGTCCTCACTGTTGAAATCAAGATTCGTCGCACCGTCTTCTACTCTTTAGAACATAAGGAATAGGAGCAGGAGTAAGCCATTCGGCCCTTCGAGCCTGCTCCGCCATTCAGTAGTAAGATCATGGTTGATCTTCGACCTCAATTCCACTTTCCCGCCCTATTCCCATATATCTCAATTCCCTTAGTATCCAAATATCTATCGATCTCGGCCTTGAATATCGACTGAGCCTCCACAGCCCTCTGGGGTAGAGAATTCCAAACATTCACAACCCTCTGAGTGAAGAGGTTTCTCCTCATCTCAGTCTTAAATGGCCGACTCCTTATTCTGAGACTGTGACCCCTGGTTCTAGACTCCCCAGCCAGGGGAAACATCCACCCTGCATCTACCCTGTCAAGACATTTAAGAGTTTTATATGTTTCAATGAAATCACTTCTGATTCTTCTAAACTCTTCTAAATAATCTTTCACTCCCTGCCCTCTCAAACAAGTGGACAAAGCAGCCAGCTTGATTGGCACCCCATCCACCACCTTAAACATTCACTCCCTCCACCACCGGTGCACCGTGGCTGCAGTGTGTACCATCTACAAGATGCACTGCAGCAACTCGCCAAGGCTTCTTCGGCAGCAATTCCCAAACCCGAGACTTCTGCCCCCTAAAAGGACAAGGGCAGCAGGCGCATGGGAACACCACCATCTGCAAGCTCCCCTCCAAGTCACACACCATCCAGACTTGGAACTATATCGGCCGTTCCTTCATCATCGCTGGGTCAAAATCCTGGAACTCCCTCCCTAACAGCACTGTGGGAGCACCTTCACCACATGGACTGCAGCGGTTCAAGAAGGCGGCTCACCACCACCTTCTCAAGGGGCAATTAGGGATGGACAATAAATGCTGGCCTTTCCAGCGACACCCACATCCCAGGAACGAATAATAAAAAACCCTTTCAAAACTCTTTGTATGAAGAAGAAATTCCTAATATCAATCCTTTTATAGGATTTCCCCAATCTATCCTTGTTCCTGTAACGCTGGGAATCAGTCTCCTGCCTGTTCTCTACGCAATTAAGAAAGAACATGCTTTTCTACGGTGCCTTTCATGACATCAGGATGCCCCAAAGTGCTTCACAATGAACTGCTTTTTGAAGTGTAGTCACTGTTGTAATGTAGGAAACTTGTAGGATATACTTGCCTTGGAGGCGGTGCAACGAAGGTTCACTAGACTGGTTCCTGGGATGAGAGGGCTGTCCTGTGATGGGAGATTGAGTAAATTGGGCTGATACTCTCTGGAGTTTAGAAGAATGAGAGGTGATCTCATTGAAACATACACGATTCTGAAGGGGATTGACAGGGTAGATGCTGAGAGGTTGTTTCCACTGGCTGGAGTGTTTAGAACTAGGGGGGCATAGTCTCAGGATAAGGGGTCGGCCATTTAAGACTGAGATGAGGAGGAATTTCTTCACTCAGATGGTTGTGAATCTTTAGAATTCTCTGCCCCAGAGGGTTGTGAATGCTGAGTCTTTGAGTATATTCAAGGCTGAGATCGATAGATTTTTGGACTCTAGTGGAATTAAGGGACATGGGGATCGGGCGTGAAAGTGGAGTTGAGGTCGATGATCAGCCATGATCTTATTGAATGGCCGACTCCTGCTCTTATGTAGGAAACGCGGCAGCCAATTTGTGCACAGTAAGTTCCCACAAACAACAAACTATAATGACCAGATAATTATTTTACTGATGTTGGTTAAGGGATACATATTGGCCCAGGACACTGGGGAGAACTCCCCTGCTCTTCTTTGAATAGTGGCCGTGGGATCTTTTACGTCCACCTGAGGGCAGATGGGGCCTCGGCTTAACGTCTCATCCAAAAGACGGCGCCTCCGACAGTGCAGCACTCCCTCAGTACTGCACCAGGAGTGTCAGCCTTATGTGCTCAAGTCTCCTGGAGTGGGACTTGAACCCACAACCTTCTGACTCAGAGGCGAGAGAGTGCCACCCACTGAGCCACAGCTGATACGGTTAGAATATGTTGTTCCAAAAAGTAGCCGATTCGCCTGGTTAATAACAATTTCTTGTTGGATACTTTCAGGGAAAGGTCAGTGATTAATTCTTTCTCCGATGCATATTTCACATTCTGTTGCTACTCTGCATTGCTGTCTTGCATCACACGGGGTTGTTTTGATGCCTATTTATCAGTTGAGATTTATGGGAGTGGACGCTATCACCAAGGACTTTTAGTTCTGGTTTAAAGCCTGCCCCAATATAGCAACAAAGCAAATATGCTTTGAAAACAGCCTTCGTAATGTGGAACTCGCTACCACAGGGAGTGGTTGAGGCGAATAACATAGATGCCTTTAAGGGAAAGCTAGATAAACCCATGAGGGAAAAAGGAATAGAAGGCTATGCTGATCCGGTTAGATGAAGGGTCGGAGGAGGCTCGTGTGCAGCATAAACACCGGCACAGACCAGTTGGGCCTATTTCTGTGCTGTGAATTCTGTCATATTAAACGAGCTGCGTTCTATGCTTTACCCATGAATCTCATGGAGGAAATAAGTAACCTTGGGGCTGAGTGCGCCGTTGGGTGGTCCTGCCGGAGATCGATGATTGCAGGGTGCGCTGCTCGGAAAATCCCAGGCTCGCTGCAACTCGTTGTCCATCCATTCAAACTAACGGATGGTGGATCTGTGTCCGCAGACCTGTGATTTCCCAGCTCGTGGTCCCTGAGAGCACCAACCTAGCTAAGATCGGGTCGGGAAAACGGTCCTATTACGGCAACCCAGTGGAGAGAGAGCACACAGAGAAAGAGAGAGCGTGCTGTGACAAGGGAAAGGGGAAACTGCTGAGAATGAATAATGGTTACACGGAGTGTGGGAAGGAACGGGTTCACAGCCGCGATCGAGTTGCCCTTCATTTAAATTTTCTCTTCAAGGAGGACCTCGGCGAGGAGATTGCCCTCAGCATAGTAAACTTCTCTGCCTCTCTACACCTCTCTCCTCCTTTAAGCCGCTCCATAAAACCTACCTCTTTGACCAAGCTTTTGGTCACTTGTCCTAATATCGCCTTATGTGGCTCGGTGTCAAACTTTGTCTGATAACACTCCCGTAAAGCGTCTTGGGACGTTTTACTATGTTAAAGATGCTATATAAATGCAAGTTGTTGTTGCTATATAAAAACAAGTCTTTATTTTCTTTTAGAATGGCTGCACGGTGTTTCTGGGATGCTGACACGGATAACTTTGCTCAGGAAGTGTACGTGAACGTAAGTGTGGGTAGTACATTGATGCTGCGTAGTACAGATGTGTGTGAGGGAACGATCTCTAGACCGAGAATTATTTCCCCACTGCTTCCCTTTAGTGGGTCAACAGAATGTTTTTTTTTTAAATTTCCGCTCGCGCTCCCCTCTCCTGAAGATGCTGACTGTTTTTGAGATCCCACCGGTGCCCAAACTTAGGCATGTAGGAATTGCTGGACAAATAAGACCAAGGTCCATCCAGTTCACCACCTACCATACCCTGGTAGTCGCATGATACAACAATAATGGAGTTGTTGACTAGTCACAGCAATCAATCTCTTATCGATTAGCCTATAATGTTGGTGGGATTGGAACTTGCGTTCTCTGGATTACCAGTCCAGTAACGTAACCACAACATCACCGTACAACTTCACGTATGACCGTGGACAGTGAATGTTGACAGACTTGCCGACCATGAGGGGCATCGCAGCCGGACCCCATCCCACTCTCGCGCTGACGTCCGCACGCTTCCGGGAGTGATTACTGGATAATGATCAGGAGCAAGACCTTTCTCAGATGGTTTCCCTCCCCTCGCCCAGGGGCGATGAAGTGAGGGGCAGGAACAATCTGAATCAGCCAGCTCGGTGCCCAGCTCGCCAGCTCTTTAGTGCTGTAATCAAATGAAGGAAGCAACAACATAATGCTTAACGGAACCTCCAGCGCTGTTGGACTGGAACTAAACGTTACTGGTTTAGTCTGTCTGTCTGTTACTGGTCCCAACAGAGTATGTCATCAACTCCAGATCAGAGTAATTACACCTGTGAGTCCTGTGATGCTCGTGCCTGTCTCCAAAGTATCAATTATGCAGGAGTGTTAGTACTAATGGCTGATCCTTCTGTCACCTCTAGCTTCCAAATTCTCTACATTCTTGACTCTCTTTTGCTGATACTACTGCTGTCAGTGCTTCTCTCAATTCTCCTCTCTCGTTTTTCCTAGGCTGTAACTACACTGTCTTACACGTTCTTCCTCAATTTTAAAATTCTCATCCTTGTGTTCAAATCCCTCCACGGCCTCATCCCTCCCTATCGCTGTAACCTCCTCTAGCCCCACAACCCTCTGAGATCTCTGCAATCCTCCAATTCTGGCCTCTTGCGCATGCCTGATTTCCTGGCGGCCGTGCCAATGGTGGAACGATAAATGGGTAATTTTCAGGTTGGCAAACTGTAACTAGTGGGGTGCCGCAGGGATCAGTGCTGGGGCCTCAACTATTTACAATCTATATTAATGACTTGGATGAAGGGACCGAGTGTAATGTAGCCAAATTTGCTGATGATACAAAGATAGGTGGGAAAGCAAATTGTGTGGAGGACGCAAAGAATCTCCAAAGGGATACAGATAGGCTAAGTGAGTGGGCAGAAATCTGGCAGATGGAGTTTAATGTGGGAAAATGTGAGGTTATCTACTTTGTTAGGAAAAATAAAAAAGCAAATTATTATTTAAATGGAGAGAGATTACAAAATGCTGAGGTACAGAGGGATCTGGGGGTCCTTGTACATGAATCACAGAAAGTTAACATGCAGTTACAGCAAGTAATTAGGAAGGCAAATGGGATGTTGGTCTTTATTGCAAAGGGAATGGAGTATAAAAGTAGGGAAGTCCTGTTACAACTGTACAGGGTGTTGGTGAGACCACACCTGGAGTACTGCGTACAGTTTTGGTCTCCTTATTTAAGGAAGGATATACTTGCATTGGAGGCAGTTCAGAGAAGGTTCACGAGGTTGATTCCAAAAATGAAGAAAGGTTGAGCAGGTTGGGCCAACACTCACTGGAGTTTAGAAGAATGGGAGGGGATCTTATTGAAACATATAAGATTCTGAAGGGGCTCGACAGGGTAGATGCAGAGAGGATGTTTCCCCTCGTGGGGGAATCTAGAACTAGGGGGCATAATATCAGAATAAGGGGGCACCCTTTTAAATCGGAAATGAGGAGGAATTTCTTCTCTGAGGGTCGTGAATCTTTGGAATTCTCTTCCCCCCCCGAGAGCTGTGGAGGCTCAGTCATTGAATATATTCAAGGTGGAGATAGAGAGATTTTTTGAATGGTCGGGGACTCGAGGGTTATGGGGAGCGGGCAGGGAAGTGGAGTTGAGGCCAAGATCAGTTCAGCCATGACCTTATTGAATGGCGGAACAGGCTCGAGGGGCCAAATGACCTTCTCCTGCTCCTTTTGTCTTATGTGCCTTCAGCTGGGCCCTAAGCCTGGAAATCCCTCCCTAAGCACCTCCACCTCCTCTTTTAAGACACTCCTTAAAACCTACCTTAATAACCAAGCTTTTGATCCACTTTTGAGATAAAGTGGAGGAGGAGGAGAAAGATGGATTTGGAGAGAGTGTGAGACGGATGTGAAGGAGTGAGACGGATGTGAAGGAGTGAGACGGATGTGAAGGAGTGAGACGGATGCGATGGAGGAGTGAGACGGATGCGATGGAGGAGTGAGACGGATGCGATGGAGGAGTGAGACGGATGCGATGGAGGAGTGAGACGGATGCGATGGAGGAGTGAGACGGATGCGATGGAGGAGTGAGACGGATGCGAAGGAGTGAGACGGATGCGAAGGAGTGAGACGGATGCGAAGGAGTGAGACGGATGCGAAGGAGTGAGACGGATGCGAAGGAGTGAGACGGATGCGAAGGAGTGAGACGGATGCGAAGGAGTGAGACGGATGCGAAGGAGTGAGACGGATGCGAAGGAGTGAGGCAGATGTAAAGGAGACACCCCAAACTGAAGGGGAGAAAGAAAGACGGATGTGAAGGAGGAGAGAGAGAATGATGGAGGAGAGAGAAAGAAAAGGAAGTGAAAGAGGAAGTGAGGTAAAGGCATAAGTGAAGGAACAGGAAAAAGCCATTAGACTCGAAGCCCATCAGCTTTATGATAACCCCACTACCCACTTTCTCACCATATAGATCAATCCTTTCTCTCTAGAAACACGTCTCATTTGTCTCTTCATCCCATTTACACAGTCAGCTTCAGTGTCCTTCCCTGGTAACTTATTCCATAACTCAATCACCTCCCTGACTTCCTACCTCACTTCGAACCTTCTCATTTTTACCTTGCGAGCAACTTTGTCAATTCCCTCCATAATCTTGGAACTTCCATTCTGTCACCTTGAAATCTTTCCCCCAAAAAAGAACGCAACTCCAATTTCCTTAACCGTTCCTCAGAGCGGAAATTCTCAATACCTACAATCATCAGTTTTCCATCCTGTGGCAAGGCTCCCAGAACTACACACACTGTCCCGGATGAATGAAAGAAAGGACTTGCATTTATATAGCGCCTTTCACAACCTCTGGACGTCCCAAAGCGCTTTACAGCCAATGAAACACTTTTTGAAGTGTCACTGCTGTAATGTGGGAAATGCGGCAGCCAATTTATGCACAGCAAGCTCCCACAAACAGCAATGTGATAATGACTGGATAATCTGTTTTTAGGTGTTGGTTGAGGGATAAATATTTGCCAGGACACCGGGGAGAACTCCCCCCTGCTCCTCTTCGAAATCGTGGCCGTGGGATGTTTTACATCCACCCGAGAGGGCAGACGGGGCCTCGGTTTAATGTAAAGACGGCACCTCTGACAGTGCAGCACTCCCTCAGTACTGCACGGGGAACGTCGGCCTGGATTATGGGCTCGAGTCTGACCTAACATCTTGTAGAGTGATAGCAATGACTGTATGTTGACTATTTAACGTGCCCCATTACTAGTATTAATTTGGTTTGTCTGCTTTCAGGACAGCCTGTTCTGTGTCGCTGCTGCCTTTGGCTGTTACTACTATTAGCAGACTTCAGGGACCTCACTGGAGCCAGTGCTGTCATTCAATGTCTTTCTTATGTAAATATGTTCAAGAATATGTACAATAGGCTTTATAGTAAAACGTTGCATAATGTAATAGCTCGTACCACGAATAAAGAAATATACGGTTCAAATTGTTGTCCC
Organism: Somniosus microcephalus; assembly: GCF_052327205.1. Lineage (NCBI taxonomy): Eukaryota > Metazoa > Chordata > Chondrichthyes > Squaliformes > Somniosidae > Somniosus > Somniosus microcephalus. The sequence goes on from NC_140992.1 coordinate 10,472,568, forward strand.
TGATCATATTATATTCTCTGCACAAAGTTTGTACAGAGAATGCTGGAAAATATGCAGCCTGTCTTGTCAGCATCCAGAAAAACAAGAGACAGGTTAACAATTCTGGCTGTCGCCGCCTCTTCAGAACTGGAAACTCTCATCCAGTGCCAGGTATGATAGAGGGTACACATCACTGTTCCCTCTAAGCTGTGCTTTGTTGTGTGTGGCCTGTTTATTTCAATGCGCGGGCCCTTTTAATTTCTGCGCGTGTGCGGTATTTCAAATGGAGAAGCTCGTGAGCGGCCTGTGCGGGACCTTGCAGAGTACTGCGCGACCACGCACGCGCACAGCTTAGTTGGGACATTGGTGCACACCCAGACTATTTGTGTGTGTGTGTGTGAGATGGGTCAGCAAGCACCCAGGGAAAATCTGCCCTTTTTTAATCCACTGCTTCCACAAAAAATAAATTGCCTTAACTCTGTTTCTGTTTAATGAGGGAAGAAAATCAGGAACACCTTGTTCGTTTTGGAATTCAACAGCGAGGACATGATGCTTCGACTGGACAGAGCCTTGGTCAGACCACATCCGCAGCACTGCGTTCACATCTGGGCAACGCACTTCCGGAAGGATATATTGGCCAGGGAAGGGCCACGGTGCAGATGTCACCAGATTGGCACATCGCTTTAGATCACTCCTCAACCTTCTGAACTCAAGGGAATACAAACTTAAATTTATGCAAGTAGTCGTCATAATTTAACCCTTTAAGCCACAGGATTGCGAGTGGAGGCAAAGGCACCGCTGAAAACCAAATTCACCCCCGTTAATAGATCTGCTTGATTCACGTGAAGTTAGGAAGTGATTATAGAGATCTGGGGTAAGGGGGAGCGCATGCTTGAAGAGGCACACATGGACTGTGGAAGGAGCAGGTTTGACGGAGCAAGTGTCCTTTTCTCATTGTAAACTTGTGAGCTTGCAGTGAGTCACTAGTAAATCCAATATGGGATGCTGGAGAAACTTCTTTACCCAGAATGTGCTGAGAGTGTGGAACTCGCTACCACAGGGAGTGGTGGAGGCGAATAGCAGAGATGCATTGAAGGGGAAGCTGGATAAACACATGAGGGAGAAATGACTAGACGGTTATGCTGATGGGGTGAGATGAAGAGCAGTGGGAGGAAACTCGTGTGGAGCATAAATACCAGATCAGACCAGTTGGGCCGAATGGCCTGTTCCTGTGCTGCACATTCTATGTCATACGCAGAATAGGATGAGGAGCCTGTGTGCATGCTAGAGTCTATTATAAAGGATGTGATAACAGGCCACTTAGAAAATATCAATGGGATTAGACAAAGTCAACATGGATTTATGAAAGGGAAATCGTGTTTGACAAACCTACTGAAGTTTTTTGAGGATGTAACTGGTAGAATAGATAAGGGAGAGCCAGTGGATGTGGTGTATTTGGATTTTCAGAAGGCCTTTGATAAAGTCCCACATAAGAGGTTAGTGTGTAAAATTAAAGCACATGGGATTGGGGGTAATATACTGGCATGGATTGAAAATTGGTTAACAGACAGGAAACAGAGAGTAGGAATAAATGGGTCTTTTTCAGGGTGGCAGGCGGTGACTAGTGGGGTACCGCAGGGATCAGTGCTTGGGCCCCAGCTATTCACAATATATATCAATGATTTGGACGAGGGAACCAAATGTAATATTTCCAAGTTTGCTGACGACACGAAACTAGGTGGGATTGTGAGTTGTGAGGAGGATGCAAAGAGGCTTCAAGGCGATTTAGACAAGTTGAGTGAGTGGGCAAATACATGGCAGATGCAGTATAACGTGGATAAATGTGAAGTTATCCACTTCAGTAGGAAAAACAGAAAGGTAGCGTATTATTTAAATGGTGATAGATTGGGAAATGCTGATGTACAAAGGGACCTGGGTGTCCTTGTACACCAGTCACTGAAAGCAAACATGCAGGTGCAGCAAGCAGTTAGGGAGGCAAATGGTATGTTGGCCTTCATTGCAAGAGGATTTGAGTACAGGAGCAAGGATGTCTTACTACAGTTATACAGGGCCTTGGTGAGACCACACCTGGAGTACTGTGTGCAGTTTTGGTCTCCTTACCTAAGAAAGGATATACTTGCCATAGAGGGAGTGCAGTGAAGGTTCACCAGACTGATTCCTGGGATGGCAGGACTGTCGTATGAGGAGAGATTGGGTCGACTAGGCTTGTATTCACTAGAGTTTAGAAGAATGTGAGGGGATCTCATTGAAACGTGTAAATTTCTGACAGGGCTAGACAGACTGGATGCAGGGAGGATGTTTCCCCTGGCTGGGGGGTCTAGAACGAGGGGCCACAGTCTCAGGATACAGGGTAGGACATTTAGGACTGAGATGAGGAGAAATTTCTTCACTCAGAGGGTGGTGAACCTGTGGAATTTTCTACCACAGAAGACTGTGGAGGCCAAGTCACTGAATATATTTAAGAAGGAGATACAGTAGATAGATTTCTAGACACAAAAGGCATCAAGGGGTATGGGGAGAGAGCGGGAATATGGTACTGAGATAGAGGATCAGCCATGATCATATTGCATGGCGGAGCAGGCTCGAAGGGCCGAATGGTCTACTCCTGCTCCTATTTTTCTATGTCTGTGTTTGTATGCGGGTGCTGCAATATGGAATGAGAAGCTGGGAGTCCAAACCCTGGGTCACAAATGGAGGTGCTGAGCGCATTGAAAGCTGGCTTAACTCGGTTACACTTACTGCTGATCAGCTTAGAAAGCAATCAATAGGGGACTGAAAGTAGTAGACAGAAGAATGGTACAAGGGAGCTAGTCAAGGGGAATCAAAAGACAAAGATTTGGGAACTATTGAGCTGTCGTCTAGGATTTCTCAGTTACGCATAGCATACTGCTGTGTGGGATCATTGTGTCTCAAAAACAGAAAATGTGTGGAACTCCTGAGCCTGTCTGAACAAGTTGTGACGATCATTCTCACAAGCCCTGGGCGAGCATTGCTATTGTCTGTATAAACCAATTATCATAAACAAAGGAAAGATTTCCTTAAAAAATACCTTTACAATTTCACTATAAGTAGCGAGTGGAGGAATTCTCCCAGCTGTATTTATGACATAAACTCATCCACCCAGAAATCACTGTTGGTGCCATTGAAAGACTGGCATTTGTATAGAAACTTTCATGCAAAGTTTGCCTGTTCATTAAGCTCAAGGGAAGGTGCAAGAACTGACGAGGGCATCGACCTGATTCAGAAATGGGAGGAGAAGACTTGCATTTATACGACGCCTTTCACCACCTCCGAACATCTCAAAGCACTTTACAGCCAATTAATTACTTTAAAAAAATGTAGTCACTGTTGTAATGCAGGAAATGCGGCAGCCAATGTGTGCGCAGGAAATGCGGCAGCCAATGTGTGCACAGCAATAAGCAAATCTGTTTTTTAGTGCTGTTGGTTGAGGGATAAATATTGGCCAGGACGCCGGGGAGAACTCCTCCGCTCTACTTTAAATAGTGTCACGGGACCTTTTAGGTCCACCTGAGAGGGCAGACGTGGCCTCAGTTTAAAATCTCATCCGAACGGCGGCACCTCCCTTAGTACTGGCAGTGGAGTGTCGGCCAGGATCACGTGCTCGGGTATCGGCCGATAAACTCAGTATGAGGTGTCAGCTTTGTGGCTTAGTGGTAGCGCTCTTGCCTCTGACTCTGAAGGTTGTGGGTTCTAAGTCCCACTCCAGAGACTTGAGCACAAAATCCAAGCTGACACTCCAGTGTACGACTGAGGGAGTGTTGCGCTGTTGGATGAGACGTTAAACCGAGGTCCTGTCTGCCCCCTCAGGTGGACGCAAAAGACCTCGGGGCACTATTTTGAAGAAGAGCGGGGGAGTTCTCCCCAGTGACCAGGCCAACATCTAAAACAAACTATCTGGTCATTTATTTAATTGCTGTTGTGGGAGCTTGCTGTGCACAAATTAGCTGCTGTGTTTCCAAAAGTGACGACACTTCAAAAGTTGGTTGCAAAGCGCTTTGGGACATCTTGAGGTTGGAAAAAACGCTATATAAATGCAAATTTTTCTAAGTTGTGCCATTAACCCTTTTAAAATAACTGGGATAAATGCCTGTAATAAAATGCCGATGCAGAAGGTATTTGGGCACCAATATAGCCAACAGTTAATTTGCAGGCCATCACTTGCCTGCATAATAGTCACTGTACTTCAAAGCAATTTGTTGCATAGGAAATGCTTGAGACGTTTTCAAGACGTGATGAGGTGTAGTATAAATGGACGTCTGTCCTATAGCAACCAGAACAAATCTTCCGCCCTAGAACTTCAAAAGTGAATGAAGCCTCTCGCTCTGTTCTCATCTCAGCATGAAATGAATGGGCAGCAACTAAAAACTCTTAACTCGTAGTCACGTCTTGCAGCGTCTAATAATGACATGTCCATTATGTATAATGTAAAGGGAGTTTTAAGATTGCTACCTTCTAGTTGAACAGAGACTGTAATCTGACCAAACATCAAAGTTCAAGGGATCAGACAGATAAGTAGATGAGTTACACTAGACAGCTGTCCGAGCTCGTCCTTGTCCCCCTCGCAGCATCTGACTGCCTTTACAATCACTCTGGGGTTTCCACCTCCACTCCCCGACCTGGAGCCTATTCCAGATATCAGTCACTCCGTGTGAAGAAGGATTTCTTCTGGGCACCACACTTTAGGAAGGACGTAATGCTTTGGAGAGGGTCCAGATAGAGATTTACTAGAATGTATCCAAGGATGAGGGACTTCAGTTACGTGGAAAAACTGAAGAAGCTGGGGTTGTTCTCCTTAGAGCAGAGAAGGCTAAGAGGAGATTTGATAGAGGCGTTTCAAATCATGAAGGGTTTAGAGTAAATAAAGAGAAACTGTTTCCAATGGCTGAAGGGTCGGTAACCAGAGGGCACAGATTTATGATGATTGGCAAAAGAACCAGAGGCGACAAGAGGAAAAACATTTTTACGCAACAAGTGCTTAGGATTTGGATTTACAGGGTTATGGGGAAGGAGTGGGGGAGTGGGACTAACAGGATAGCTCTTTCAAAGAGCCAGCACTGACTTAATGGGCCAAATGGCCTCCTTCTGTGCTGTACTATTCTATGATTCTTCCAGTGTCAGCTGTGGCTCAGTTGCTAGCACCCTTGCCCCCTGAGTCAGAAGGTTGTGGGTTGAAGTCCCACTCCAGGGACTTGAGCAGCTGACACTCCCAGTGCAGTACTGAGGGAGGTGCTGACTTTTGGATGAGACGGTAAACCGAGGCCCCATCTGCCCTCTCAGGTGGACGTAAAATATCCCACGGCAGTTTTTGAAGAGGAGGAGTTATCCCTGGTGTCCTGGGGCCAATATTTATCCCTCAATCAGCATCACTAAAACATTATCTGGTCATTATCACATTGCTGTTTGCGGGAGCTTGCTGTGCGCAAATTGGCTGCTGTGTTTCCTACATTACAACAGCGACTACACTTCAAAAAGTACTTCATTGGCTATAAAGTGCTTTGGGACGTCCGATGGTTGTGAAAGGCGCTATAGAAATGCAAGTTTTATTTCTCAGTCCTGAATTGCCTTGTCACGGTTTGATTTAAAATAGTGCTCAGGATCAACCTGTCTCTTCCACTTATGCCTTGTACTGAAGTTATTTCCCCAGCAGATTCTGGATCAGAAATTCTGTTCCCCTCTCAGCCTGTAATTGTGCTGTTGCTATTTCAGATCTGACTGTGGGTTCCCAAAGGGGATGAGCCTTTTACTCTGGAATCTCGCTACTCTTTCATTTCTTTTTAAAAAGTACACGTTGTTGAAGTGAGGCGGCTGAGGGTGAACGGGCGGGGGCTGGACTGGAACCACTGGGCCCAGCCGGGCTGGGCTGGGCTGGGCCCTCCCACACAGAGCAGGGTGGGAGGATTGTGTCCAGTGTCCGGAGCTGACCACCCCACCCCCGGACTCTTTCCCAGTGTCCGGAGCTGACCACCCCACCCCCGGACTCTTTCCCAGTGTCCGGAGCTGACCCCACCCCCTCTCCCAGTGTCCGGAGCTGACCCCACCCCCACCCCCAGACACTCTCCCAGTGTCCGGAGCTGACCACCCCCGGACCCTCTCCCAGTGTCCGGAGCTGACCACAGCCACCCCCGGACTCTCTCCAGTGTCCAGAGCTGACCACAGCCGCCCCCGGACTCTCTCCCAGTGTCCGGAGCTGACCCCACCCCCTCTCCCAGTGTCCGGAGCTGACCCCACCCCCACCCCCGGACACTCTCCCAGTGTCCGGAGCTGACCACCCCCGGACTCTCTCCCAGTGTCCGGAGCTGACCACCCCCGGACTCTCTCCAGTGTCCGGAGCTGACCACCCCCGGACTCTCTCCCAGTGTCTGGAGCTGACCACCCCACCCCCGCACTCTCTCCTAGTGTCCGGAGCTGACCACCCCACCCCCGGACTCTCTCCGAGTGTCTGGAGCTGACACCCCCACCCCCACCCCCGGACACTCTCCAGCGTCCGGAGCTGACCCCCCCCACCCCCGGACACTCTCCCAGTGTCCGAAGCTGACCACCTCCGGACTCTCTCCCAGTGTCCGGAGCTGACCACCCCCAGACTCTCTCCCAGTGTCCGGAGCTGACCACAGCCACCCCCGGACTCTCTCCCAGTGTCCGGAGCTGACCACCCCACCCCCGGACTCTCTCCCAGTGTCCGGAGCTGACCACAGCCACCCCCGGACTCTCTCCAGTGTCCGGAGCTGACCACAGCCACCCCCGGACTCTCTCCAGTGTCCGGAGCTGACCACAGCCACCCCCGGACTCTCTCCAGTGTCCGGAGCTGACCACAGCCACCCCCGACTCTCTCCCAGTGTCCGGAGCTGACCACAGCCACCCCCGGACTCTCTCCCAGTGTCCGGAGCTGACCACAGCCACCCCCGGACTCTCTCCCAGTGTCCGGAGCTGACCACAGCCACCTCTGGACTCTCTCCCAGTGTCCGGAGCTGACCACAGCCACCCCCGGACTCTCTCCCAGTGTCCGGAGCTGACCACAGCCACCCCCGGACTCTCTCACCAGTGTCCGGAGCTGACCACAGCCCAGCCACCCGGACTCTCTCCCAGTGTCCGGAGCTGACCACAGCCACCCCCGGACTCTCTCCCAGTGTCCGGAGCTGACCACAGCCGCCCCCGGACTCTCTCTCCGGGGCCGGAACCTTGGTTCGGAGCGCGGTTCTTCCGAATGCCCGGCGCATTTCCGGTTCCCGCAGAGTGTACGCACGGGAATCCGGTCCGGCTCCCGACACAGAAACTGAAGAAACAAACAGAGAGGTGAGTGAGTGAGGGAATGAGTGAGAGGGCGAGTTGGGAGAGGGTGAGGGCGAGAGCGAGAGGTGAGCGTGAGCGTGAGTGAGTGAGGGAGAGGTGAGTGAGTGCGGCCCCGTGACACAGCACGATATCCCAACCCCGGGACCGACCCGTCTCTTTCTCCCACCCCCCCATCCACCCCCGACCTGTCTCTCTCTCTCCCCCCCCCCTCCGACCTGTCTCCCCCCCCCCCGACCTGTCTTCCCCCCCCCCTCCGACCTGTCTTCCCCCCCCCCCGACCTGTCTCCCCCCCCCCCCCGACCTGTCTCCCCCCCCCCGACCTGTCTCCCCCCCCGACCCCCGACCTGTCTCCCCCCCCGACCCCCGACCTGTCTCCCCCCCCCGACCCCCGACCTGTCTCCCCCCCCGACCCCCGACCTGTCTCCCCCCCCGACCCCCGACCTGTCTCCCCCCCCCGACCCCCGACCTGTCTTCCCACCCCCCCGACCTGTCTTCCCCCCCCCGACCTGTCTCCCCCCCCCCCCCCGACCTGTCTCCCCCCCCCCCCCCGACCTGTCTCCCCCCCCCCGACCTGTCTCCCCCCCCCCGACCTGTCTCCCCCCGACCTGTCTCCCCCCCCCGACCTGTCTCCCCCCCCCCCCCCGACCTGTCTCCCCCCCCCCCCCGACCTGTCTCCCCCCCCCCCCCCGACCTGTCTCCCCCCCCCGACCTGTCTCCCCCCCCCCCCCCCCCCGACCTGTCTCCCCCCCCCCCCCCGACCTGTCTCCCCCCCCCCCCCCGACCTGTCTCCCCCCCCCCCCGACCTGTCTCCCCCCCCCCCCCGACCTGTCTCCCCCCCCCCCCGACCTGTCTCCCCCCCCCCCCCGACCTGTCTCCCCCCCCCCCGACCTGTCTCCCCCCCCCGACCTGTCTCCCCCCCCCCCCCCCGACCTGTCTCCCCCCCCCCCGACCTGTCTCCCCCCCCCCCGACCTGTCTCCCCCCCCCCCCGACCTGTCTCCCCCCCCCCGACCTGTCTCCCCCCCCCCCGACCTGTCTCCCCCCCCCCCCGACCTGTCTCCCCCCCCCGACCTGTCTCCCCCCCCCCCCCGACCTGTCTCCCCCCCCCCCCGACCTGTCTCCCCCCCCCCCCCGACCTGTCTCCCCCCCCCCCCGACCTGTCTCCCCCCCCCCCCCGACCTGTCTCCCCCCCCCCCCGACCTGTCTCCCCCCCCCCGACCTGTCTCCCCCCCCCCCCCCCGACATGTCTCCCCCCCCCCCCCGACCTGTCTCCCCCCCCCCCCCCGACCTGTCTCCCCCCCCCCCCGACCTGTCTCCCCCCCCCCCCCCGACCTGTCTCCCCCCCCCCCCCCGACCTGTCTCAATTCACAATTCACAATTCAAATCGCTTTATTGGCATGATAAGTTACATCTTATGTTGCCAAAGCATCAAAATACATTTATGGTTTACCACATAAACGCAGTTCTATTCATACAGTGTATAAACAGGTATATCCCTGAGTGTATAAATATACATTCGCATTGTTTATATATATTCTTTTCTTAGTTTACTGGTTGGCTCTCTGTTCATGGCAAGCTGTAACATAGCGTGCCGCCAGTGTTATACAGCTTCTCTCCTCTCCCAGTAGGAATGGGAGTTTTTGGTTGTCATTCAGATTTCTGAAATCAGGGCATATTTGTGAGAATTTTTGGTAGAAATTCTCCCTGATGCCCTGATATTTTCCACAAGCTGTGAGGAAGTGCATCTCTGTCTCCACCACTCCCTGACTGCAGTGCGAGCATATCCTGTCCTCTCTTGGCAACCTGGTCTGCCTGTGTCTGCCTTTTTCGATCGCTAGGCTATGTTCGCTAAGTCTGTACCTTGTCAAGGTTCTTCTCAGTTTGTTATCCTTTACCATGGTCAGGTAATCAGCTATGTTGTATTGTCTGTTTAGGGCCAAGTAGCAATTGAGTTTGCTTTGGGTTTTTGTTGTTTCTGCCCAATATGTCAGATATTTTTCCTTTTGCTTAGCGACGATTGCGTTGGGTCGAATTCTTTGTGTTACCCTGTCACTGTCCTGGGGCTGGTTATTGTTAGTATTGTTAGTAGTTACTTCACTGAGTCCCAGGACTAGTTGACTGAGGGTATTCTTCTTTATGGTCAGCTCTTGGCATTTCAGGGCGTCGTCGTGATAGCATTGGGGATTGCTCATTTGTAGGTGATTCCAAAATTTGGTGGCTCTTTTTTGGATAGTGATTATTAATGGATATTGGCCTAGTTCCGCCCTGCATGCATTGTTTACTGTTTTCCTTTGAGTCCGGAGGATACTTTTACAGAATTCTGCATGTAGGATCTCAATTGGGTGTTTGTCCCATTTTGCAAATTCTTGTTGAGTTAGCGGTCCCCATACCTCACTGCCATAGAGTGCAATTGGTTCAATTACTGATTTGAAAATTTTGAGCCAAATGCTAATTGGGATTTCTATTTGGATTGATTTTTTGATGGCATAGAAAGCCCTTCTTGCTTTCTCTTTCAGTTCATTCACAGCCAGTTTGAAGTTTCCCGTAGAACTGATTTTTAAGCCCAAGTATGTGTAGTTAGTGGTTTGTTCAATTTTGGTTGTTCCTACTGTGAAATTTATTTTGGGTCCCTGATGTTTGGATCTTTGCTGGAACACAAGGACTTTGGTTTTTTGGGGATTTATTGTCAGGGCCCAAGTCTGGCAGTACGACTCCAGCAGGTCCAGGTTTTGCTGTAGCCCCTCTTTAGTAGGTGACAGCAGAACCAGGTCGTCTGCATAGAGGAGGAATTTAACCTTGGATTCATATAGGGTGAGGCCGGGTGCTGTAGATTGTTCAAGTAGTTTTGCCAATCCATTTATGTAAATATTAAAGAGTGTCGGTGAGATTGGCGAGCCCTGCGTCACCCCCCGCCCCTGTGGGAAGTATTTTGTTTGTTTGTCTCCAATTTTAACTGCACATTTGTTGTTTGTATACATTGATTTAATTACATCATATGTTTTCCCTCCTACCCCGCTTTCGATAAGTTTCAGGAATAAACCGTCATGCCAGATGGAGTCGAAAGCCTTCTGGAAATCTACAAAGCATGCGTAGATTTTGCTTTTGTTATGGTGAACGTGTTTGTCAATTAGGGTCTGTAGGGTGAAGATATGATCGGATGTTCTATAGTTTGGCAGGAATCCAATTTGGCTTTTACTCAAGACATTGTGCTCCTCAAGGAAGTTTATAAGTCTTTTGTTTATGATGCTACAGAATACCTTCCCCAGGTTACTGTTTACACAGATGCCTCGATAGTTGTTTGGGTCGATTTTGTCCCCACTTTTGTATATGGGCGTTATGAGTCCTTTGTTCCAGATATCAGGGAAATAACCGACACTCAGAACCAAGTTGAAGAGTTTTAGGATAGCCAGTTTCATTTTGTTGTCTGTGTGTTTAATCATCTCGTTTAGTATGCCGTCTGTCCCGCAGGCTTTTCCTGGTCGCAGGTCCTTGAGTTTTTCAAGAAGTTCTTTTTCTGTTATTATGGCGTCCAGCGGGTTTTGGTTATCTTTTATGGCCATTTCTAGCTTTTCCAGTTTTTTGCATATTTGGTGTTGCTCTGGTCTTAGTGTGTTTTTCTGGTATAATTTTTCAAAGTGGTTTACCCATGTGTCCCCATTTTGAATGGCCAAATCGTCGTGTTGTTTTTTGTGTAGTGTTTTCAAGTTTTCCCAGAAACAATTGGAATCAATGGATTCCTCCATGGAGCTGAGTGTATTCTTAATATATTGCTCTTTTTTGGTTCTGAGTGTGTTTCTGTATTGTGTTAGTGCCTGACAATAAGTAAGGCGTAGTTCCTCGTTTTCTGGATGTCTGTGTTTTTGGTTTGATATTTTTCTAAGTTTTTTCCTCATGTTATGGCAATCTCGGTCAAACCATTTTTCATAGTTTTTTGTTTTGGGTTTGTTCTTGCGAGCTTTCAAGTTTGCATTTGTTGCCAAATTATCAAAAATATTGTCTAGTTTACTAACTGCCCGGTTTACGCCTTCTTTATTGTGAGTGTATATGTTATCCAGAAAGGTGTCTAAGAGAGCTTGAGTTGATGCATTGCTAATTGTTTTCTGGTATTTTTCCGTGTCGTTTTTGGCCCATCTGTACGATTTTTTGGTGTTGTACAGTTTACTGGGTTGTGTTTCTGTGTTGTTTGTTTCTGTCTTTTTGAGGAACATAGTAATTTGACTGTGATCTGACAGTGTTGTTTGTGGTTTGACTGTGAATGCTCTGAAAGAGGATGGGTCTAAGTCTGTAATCATATAGTCTACTGTGCTGCAGCCAAGAGGTGAGCAATAGGTCGATCTTCCTAGGAGGTCTCCTATGAACCTACCATTGACAATGTACAGACCCAGGTTTCGACAGAGCTGTAGTAGCTGTTTTCCGTTGGTATTTGACTGCTTGTCGCAGTTATGCCTGTATGGAAGGGAAGGGATGTCAAAGTGGTTATTCCCGAAAACGTAATTGTTTCCCTGATTATTGGTGAAGTCTGGTTCTTCGCCCGTTCTTGAATTGAGGTCCCCACAGATCAACACGTTCCCCTGGGCCTGGTATTGGATAATTTCCCCCTCCATGTTGGAGAAGGTGTCCTCTTTAAAGTACGGGGAATCGATTGGAGGGATATAAAGTGCGCAAATGTAAACATCTTGGGTGTTTGAGATAATCTCCCTCTCAAGTTTGAGCCACATATGGTTTTCGCCCTTTTTTATAAATTTGATGTAATTCTTAAGTTCTGTTTTCAACCAGATCAGTATGCCTCCGGAGTCTCTGCCTTGGGTTACACTTGGTAATTTATTGGAGGGGACCACCAGCTCAGTGTACCCTTGGGGACAGCCAGTGTGTCCTTTTCCTTTATACCAAGTTTCCTGTAAAATGATAATATCTAGGTCTTTAGTTTCATCTATGAACTCTGGGGTCCTACTTTTCACTTCTCGCAGTGAAGAGCGTAGACCTTGGATATTCCAGGTCGAAATATATAAGGATTTCATGTTAAGTTTGATCTTTTACTATGATAGGTTAAAGAGTGGTACGTGTTTGTCGTGTCTAAGTGTGGGAAAAAAAAAAAGATCACATCAGTTGTCTACAAAAGTTAATACAATTTGGTTACCGTTCTTTCTATTAATTAGTCCTTGATCCATAAGGCGGAAGTAGATGCTGCTGCACATCTGCTTATTGTCTCTTAATGGATTGTTTCTGTCTGAGGTATTGCGTACGTCCTGTGCATCTCTCCCTCTGTCTGGCTGGGAGCAGTCCTATTCCCCTGTGGGACAGGAGTGGTGCAGGTCTGATATTGTTGTTTTGCATGGGGATCCTCTCTGGTCTCGGTTGGTGTGTTGGTGGTCCTTGTAGTGTTCCTGATATGTACCCCGCTGATCTCTGGTGGTCGGGGGGGGGTCCTCTTGGAGTCTGGGTATGGACCCGGTTAAAAGCGACGTCCTTCAGGGCTTTAGCAAAGATCGATATTCTTTGCCTTTGGATGTGGACGTGGTCGTAAAGACATTCCTCATCGAGGGTGGGGTGTTGGGCCAGGTGTACGTTGTGGTTTGATTTGCAGTCTCTTGCTATGCTGGCATTTATCTCATGAATTGTGTTGTTGTTGAAGTCTGTTCTCGGCAATATTGTGGAAACAGTGATTCTAGTGTTTGGAAATGTACTGCTTGCTTTCCTAATCATTGCTCTGAGCGATGTTGCTACTTCTTTCTGTTGGGTCTTTAGGTCATTTGTGCCCGTGTGTATTATTATGTGTTGGGGGGAGCCTAATCTGGCTTTGGTCAGCCATCCCATGGCTCTGTTTGTTGTTGGGCACCAGATCTTTTCTACTTTACTTCTAGGGAATAGCTTTTTCTCCCATAGAAATTTCCCATTTGAGTCTATGAGTATTACGACGTCAGCCTTGTTTGTGTTTACTGTCTGGTGGCTTTCGCTTGGACTCATAGTGTGTGTGCTGGGCTGGGGTGTCTGGTGTGTGCGTACCTCTTGTGAGCGGCCCGCTTGTGGTTCCACGGTGGTGGGGGAAGATTGCGAATCAGTATGCTGGTCGGTCTGTGTGGCACCCCTTGTATTGTGTGTCTGTTGCTTTTGTTCCGTGTGGGAGTGCAGCCGTTCCGTCCGGCTCTGCCTTGTCTTATCTCTAGCCTCTGGTTGCTGGTCTAATGGTGTTATCTCTCCTCTATGGCTCTCTTTTTCCTGCAGCTCTTTCACCTGATTCCTAAGTAGATTCACCTGGTTCTCAAGTAGCTTCAGCTCTCTCTTGTGTCTCTCCCTCTCCTGATTTTGATAGTCATTCATTTTGAGGAAGTCCTCTCTAAGTTTAACCACCTCTATCTCTAATTGATTAAATTTATCTTTTGGTTGTATCTGGCTGTGTGATCCCGGGGTATGTGCCTGGTCGGCCCTGGAAGGCTCACTCACTTCCTGGCTAGGCTGGTCGGCCCTGGAGGGCTCACTCACTTCCTGGCTATGCTGCTCTTCTCTTGGTGAGCTGGGAATGGTAGGGGGACTATGTGTGGCTTCCTCCCTGGTAGTTATGCTGGGGTTTGTCAGTTGTATCGTGTGGCTGTGGTTCCCCGGGGTTGGTGTCTGGTTTGAACTGTGTGGCTCGTTCACCTCCTGACCAGGCAGATTTTCTCCTGGTAAGTTGTCAATGTTGGGGGGAGTGCGGGCCACTCTGGGGCTGTTCCTTCCCCCCTTAGTTAATTTTTTCAGTGTCCTGAAGGCTGTTGCAAATTTCTCCCCCCCCCCGACCTGTCTCCCCCCCCCCGACCTGTCTCCCCCCCCCCCGACCTGTCTCCCCCCCCCGACCTGTCTCCCCCCCCCGACCTGTCTCCCCCCCCCGACCTGTCTCCCCCCCCCGACCTGTCTCCCCCCCCGACCTGTCTCCCCCCCCCCGACCTGTCTCCCCCCCCCGACCTGTCTCCCCCCCCCGACCTGTCTCCCCCCCCCGACCTGTCTCTCCCCCCCGACCTGTCTCCCCCCCCCGACCTGTCTCCCCCCCCCGACCTGTCTCCCCCCCCGACCTGTCTCCCCCCCCGACCTGTCTCCCCCCCCGACCTGTCTCCCCCCCCCGACCTGTCTCCCCCCCCCGACCTGTCTCCCCCCCCCGACCTGTCTCCCCCCCCCGACCTGTCTCCCCCCCCCGACCTGTCTCCCCCCCCGACCTGTCTCCCCCCCCCGACCTGTCTCCCCCCCCCGACCTGTCTCCCCCCCCCGACCTGTCTCCCCCCCCCGACCTGTCTCCCCCCCCCCGACCTGTCTCCCCCCCCCGACCTGTCTCCCCCCCCCGACCTGTCTCCCCCCCCCGACCTGTCTCCCCCCCCCGACCTGTCTCCCCCCCCCGACCTGTCTCCCCCCCCCGACCTGTCTCCCCCCCCCGACCTGTCTCCCCCCCCCGACCTGTCTCCCCCCCCCGACCTGTCTCCCCCCCCCGACCTGTCTCCCCCCCCCGACCTGTCTCCCCCCCCCGACCTGTCTCCCCCCCCCCGACCTGTCTCCCCCCCCCGACCTGTCTCCCCCCCCCGACCTGTCTCCCCCCCCCGACCTGTCTCCCCCCCCCGACCTGTCTCCCCCCCCCGACCTGTCTCCCCCCCCCGACCTGTCTCCCCCCCCCGACCTGTCTCCCCCCCCCGACCTGTCTCCCCCCCCCGACCTGTCTCCCCCCCCCGACCTGTCTCCCCCCCCCGACCTGTCTCCCCCCCCCGACCTGTCTCCCCCCCCCGACCTGTCTCCCCCCCCCGACCTGTCTCCCCCCCCCGACCTGTCTCCCCCCCCCGACCTGTCTCCCCCCCCCGACCTGTCTCCCCCCCCCGACCTGTCTCCCCCCCCCGACCTGTCTCCCCCCCCCGACCTGTCTCCCCCCCCCGACCTGTCTCCCCCCCCCGACCTGTCTCCCCCCCCCGACCTGTCTCCCCCCCCCGACCTGTCTCCCCCCCCCGACCTGTCTCCCCCCCCCGACCTGTCTCCCCCCCCCGACCTGTCTCCCCCCCCCGACCTGTCTCCCCCCCCCGACCTGTCTCCCCCCCCCGACCTGTCTCCCCCCCCCGACCTGTCTCCCCCCCCCGACCTGTCTCCCCCCCCCGACCTGTCTCCCCCCCCCGACCTGTCTCCCCCCCCCGACCTGTCTCCCCCCCCCGACCTGTCTCCCCCCCCCCGACCTGTCTCCCCCCCCCCGACCTGTCTCCCCCCCCCGACCTGTCTCCCCCCCCCGACCTGTCTCCCCCCCCCGACCTGTCTCCCCCCCCCGACCTGTCTCCCCCCCCCGACCTGTCTCCCCCCCCCGACCTGTCTCCCCCCCCCGACCTGTCTCCCCCCCCCGACCTGTCTCCCCCCCCCGACCTGTCTCCCCCCCCCGACCTGTCTCCCCCCCCCGACCTGTCTCCCCCCCCCGACCTGTCTCCCCCCCC
Organism: Somniosus microcephalus; assembly: GCF_052327205.1. Taxonomy (NCBI): domain Eukaryota; kingdom Metazoa; phylum Chordata; class Chondrichthyes; order Squaliformes; family Somniosidae; genus Somniosus; species Somniosus microcephalus. Next base: position 10,488,303 of record NC_140992.1, read on the forward strand.
CGACCTGTCTCCCCCCCCCGACCTGTCTCCCCCCCCCGACCTGTCTCCCCCCCCCGACCTGTCTCCCCCCCCCGACCTGTCTCCCCCCCCCGACCTGTCTCCCCCCCCCGACCTGTCTCCCCCCCCCGACCTGTCTCCCCCCCCCGACCTGTCTCCCCCCCCCGACCTGTCTCCCCCCCCCGACCTGTCTCCCCCCCCCGACCTGTCTCCCCCCCCCGACCTGTCTCCCCCCCCCGACCTGTCTCCCCCCCCCGACCTGTCTCCCCCCCCCCGACCTGTCTCCCCCCCCCCGACCTGTCTCCTCCCCCCCCGACCTGTCTCTCCCCCCCCCGACCTGTCTCTCCCCCCCCCGACCTGTCTCTCCCCCCCCCCGACCTGTCTCTCCTCCCCCCCCCCCCGACCTGTCTCTCCTCCCCCCCCCCGACCTGTCTCTCCTCCCCCCCCCCCCGACCTGTCTCTCCTCCCCCCCCCCGACCTGTCTCTCCTCCCCCCCCCCGACCTGTCTCTCCCCCCCCCGACCTGTCTCTCCCCCCCCGACCTGTCTCTCCCCCCCCCGACCTGTCTCTTCCCCCCCCCCCCGACCTGTCTCTTCCCCCCCCCCGACCTGTCTCTTCCCCCCCCCCGACCTGTCTCTTCCCCCCCCCGACCTGTCTCTCCCCCCCCCGACCTGTCTCTCCCCCCCCCGACCTGTCTCTCCCCCCCCCGACCTGTCTCTCCCCCCCCCGACCTGTCTCTCCCCCCCCCGACCTGTCTCTCCCCCCCCCGACCTGTCTCTCCCCCCCCCGACCTGTCTCTCCCCCCCCCGACCTGTCTCTCCCCCCCCCGACCTGTCTCTCCCCCCCCCGACCTGTCTCTCCCCCCCCCGACCTGTCTCTCCCCCCCCCGACCTGTCTCTCCCCCCCCCGACCTGTCTCTCCCCCCCCCGACCTGTCTCTCCCCCCCCCGACCTGTCTCTCCCCCCCCCCGACCTGTCTCTCCCCCCCCCCCCGACCTGTCTCTCCCCCCCCCCCGACCTGTCTCTCCCCCCCCCCCGACCTGTCTCTCCCCCCCCCCCGACCTGTCTCTCCCCCCCCCCCGACCTGTCTCTCCCCCCCCCGACCTGTCTCTCCCCCCCCCCCGACCTGTCTCCCCCCCCCCCCGACCTGTCTTCCCCCCCCCCCCCGACCTGTCTCCCCCCCCCCCCCGACCTGTCTCTCCCCCCCCCCCCCCCGACCTGTCTCTCCCCCCCCCCCCCCGGACCTTCTTCTCCCCCCCCGACCTGCCTCTCCCCCCCCCCGACCTGCCTCTCCCCCCCCCCGACCTGCCTCTCCCCCCCCCCGACCTGCCTCTCCCCCCCCCCCCGACCTGCCTCTCCCCCCCCCCGACCTGCCTCTCCCCCCCCCCCCGACCTGCCTCTCCCCCCCCCGACCTGCCTCTCCCCCCCCCCGACCTGCCTCTCCCCCCCCCCGACCTGCCTCTCCCCCCCCCGACCTGCCTCTCCCCCCCCCGACCTGCCTCCCCCCCCCCCCCGACCTGCCTCTCCCCCCCCCCCCCGACCTGCCTCTCCCCCCCCCCCCCCCCCCCGACCTGCCTCTCCCCCCCCCCCCGACCTGCCTCTCCCCCCCCCCGACCTGCCTCTCCCCCCCCCGACCCGTCTCCTCCCCCCCCCCCCCGACCCGTCTCCCCCCCCCCCCCCCCGGACCCCCCCCGCCCCTCCCCCCCACCCCCACCCAATTCACAATTCACAATTCAAATCGCTTTATTGGCATGATAAGTTACATCTTATGTTGCCATGATAAGTTACATCTTATGTTGCCAAAGCATCAAAATACATTTATGGTTTAGCACATAAACGCAGTTCTATTCATACAGTGTATAAACAGGTATATCCCTGAGTGTATAAATATACATTCGCATTGTTTATATATATTCTTTTCTTAGTTTACTGGTTGTCCCTCTGTTCATGGCAAGCTGTAACATAGTGTGCCGCCAGTGTTACACAGCTTCTCTCCTCTCCCAGTAGGAATGGGAGTTTTTGGTTGTCATTCAGATTTCTGAAATCAGGGCATATTTGTGAGAATTTTTGGTAGAAATTCTCCCTGATGCCCTGATATTTTCCGCAGGATGTGAGGAAGTGCATCTCTGTCTCCACTACTCCCTGACTGCAGTGAGAGCATATCCTGTCTTCTCTTGGCAGCCTGGTCTGCCTGTGTCTGCCTTTTTCGATCGCTAGGCTATGTTCGCTAAGTCTACCTTGTCAAGGTTCTTCTCAGTTTGTTATCCTTTACCATGGTCAGGTAATCAGCTATGTTGTATTGTCTGTTTAGGGCCAAGTAGCAATTGAGTTTGCTTTGGGTTTTTGTTGTTTCTGCCCAATATGTCAGATATTTTTCCTTTTGCTTAGCGACGATTGTGTTGGGTCGAATTCTTTGTGTTACCCTGTCACTGTCCTGGGGCTGGTTATTGTTAGTATTGTTAGTAGTTACTTCACTGAGTCCCAGGACTAGTTGACTGAGGGTATTCTTCTTTATGGTCAGCTCTTGGCATTTCAGGCCCGACCCCTCTCCCCCTCCCCCCCCCCCCCGACCCCGTCTACCCCTCCCCGACCCCTCCCCGTCTCTTTCTCCCGCCCCCCCATCCTGTCAATTTCCCTGACCGTGTCGCTGCACTTTTTTCTATTCCTCGGTTTTTCCGGATACTTAATCGCTTTCTGCACATCAGCTTTATGGGGCAGAGATTTTGTGTGGAACGCCTGCTCCTGTGACATCATGAATGGTGAGTTTCTGCCCACAATCCTCGGGCTGCTTTCATGAGCTCACAGGAGGGAGCGAGTTAAGGCGCACTGCCTGCTCCCTGGCTGCCTCCCAGAAGCAGAGCTGAAACATTAAAACAGGGGCAGTAACAAGGAGACAGAGAGACGTGGGTAAGTGTTGACATGCGGCTTTCTGTGGACTCTGAGACTGTCAGCCCAGGGCGGGGGCAGTTCGGTCAAACCTAATTATTTTGGAGAAGTTTCAAAGGTTAAGGGACTTGGATCAGATCTGCCCATACTTTAGAGCGGATGTTCCAGATTGCTGAGATTGCCTCACACTGTGTATGACCACTTCAGTGAGCTGTAAGTTTTTTAAATCTGGGGGTTTGCAAGTGGTCTCCGAGGTCAACAGTGATTGGTTTAATAGCCGATTATTTCTACTGTTGCACACTGTTTTCTACAGTGAATGCATTGCTTCTCCTTTGGGGAGTTCGCTCTGTCTTGTCGAGTTTGGGTCTCTGGCAGTGTGTCATGATGTGCAGGAGGGTTTTGGAGGCATGTTATTGGCACCGTGTCCCCACGGAGCGTGTTATTGGCACCGTGTCCCCACGGAGCGTGTTATTGGCACCGTGTCCCCACGGAGCGTGTTATTGGCATCGTGTCCCCACAGAGCGTGTTATTGGCGCCGTGTCCCCGCGGAGCGTGTTATTGGCGCCGTGTCCCCGTGGAGCGTGTTATTGGCACCGTGTCCTCACGGAGCGTGTTATTGGCACCGTGTCCCCACGGAGCGTGTTATTTGCGCCGTGTCCCCACGGAGCGTGTTATTGGCACCGTGTCCCCACGGAGCGTGTTATTGGCACCGTGTCCCCACGGAGCGTGTTATTGGCACCGTGTCCCCACGGAGCGTGTTATTGGCACCGTGTCCCCACGGAGCGTGTTATTGGCACCGTGTCCCCACGGAGCGTGTTATTGGCGCCGTGTCCCCGCGGAGCGTGTTATTTGCGCCGTGTCCCCGCGGAGCGTGTTATTTGCGCCGTGTCCCCGCGGAGCGTGTTATTGGCGCCGTTTCCCCGCGGAGCGTGTTATTGGCGCCGTGTCCCCACGGAGCGTGTTATTTGCGGCGTGTCCCCGTGGAGCGTGTTATTGGCGCCGTTTCCCCGCGGAGCGTGTTATTGGCGCCGTGTCCCCGCGGAGCGTGTTATTTGCGGCGTGTCCCCGCGGAGCGTGTTATTTGCGGCGTGTCCCCGCGGAGCGTGTTATTTGCGGCGTGTCCCCGCGGAGCGTGTTATTTGCGGCGTGTCCCCGCGGAGCGTGTTATTTGCGGCGTGTCCCCGCGGAGCGTGTTATTTGCGGCGTGTCCCCGCGGAGCGTGTTATTTGCGGCGTGTCCCCGCGGAGCGTGTTATTTGCGGCGTGTCCCCGCGGAGCGTGTTATTTGCGGCGTGTCCCCGCGGAGCGTGTTATTTGCGGCGTGTCCCCGCGGAGCGTGTTATTTGCGGCGTGTCTCCGCGGAGCGTGTTATTTGCGGCGTGTCCCCGCGGAGCGTGTTATTTGCGGCGTGTCCCCGCGGAGCGTGTTATTTGCGGCGTGTCCCCACGGAGCGTGTTATTTGCGCTGTGTCCCCGCGGAGCGTGTTATTTGCGCCGTGTCCCCACGGAGCGTGTTATTTTCACCATGTCCCTATGGAGTGCGTCAGTGTTTGCACCGTGTCCCCACAGAGTGCGTCAGTGTTTGCAAAGGTTCCCCCCCCCCCCCCCCCCCTCCGGAGCATTTGATTATTTGCAAAAGGTCTTGGCAGAGCTTCAATATTACGCAACTGTGTTGCATGCCAGCAATAGGGATATGCTCTTGAATATTGTGTGGGAAATTATGTTTTGAGTCTTGCATTTTTTTCGCTTATCCAGGACTGGCTGAGATTGGAGGGTGGGGGGCAAATCCCAGCCAGTAAGGCAGGGCCGGATCTGACAGAAGTCACATTTGTTTTGGGAGATTTCTGTTCTCTGCTCTTTACAGTAAAATGATAAATGGGTGTGTGAAGGACCCCATTTATAGCAGAAATCTTTCCTCTGTACTGCCCCAGACACTGCAGTGTAATAATATCAATTAGATATAATCTCTCTGCTGCTTCCAATAGATTCCTCCCAAGCATCTAATTCAGCCTTCTCCCTGAGCATAGCAGCAGGAGTAGGCCATTGAGCCCCTCGAGCATGTCCCGCCATTCAGTGAGATCACGGCTGAGTGTGTGGGTTTTGCAGGACTCTTGTCTGGTGATCAGCGAGGCTGTGGTGATCCCGATATAGGCTGCCAACACAGGGCTCTCTCTGTCCCCCTCTCTGTCTCTATGTTCACTAGATTGATTCCTGGGGTGAGAGGGTTGTCCTATGAGGAGAGATTGTGTAGAATGGGCCAATACTCTCTGGAGTTTAGAAGAATGAGAGGTGATTTCATTGAAACGTACACGATTCTGAGGGGGATTGACAGGGTAGATGCTGAGATGTTGTTTCCCCCTGTCTGGAACTAGGGGGCATAGTCTCGGGATAAGGGGTCAGTCATTTAGGACTGAGATGAGGAGAAATTTCTTCACTCAGAGGGTTGTGAATCTGGAATTCTCTGCCCCAGAGGGCTGTGGATGCTGAGTCTTTGAGTATATTCAAGGCTAAGAGAGATAGATTTTTGGACTCTGGGAGCATCAAGGGATATGGGGATCGGGCGGGAAAGTGGAGTTGAGGTCAAAGATCAGCCTTGAACTTATTGAATGGCAGAGCAGGCTCAAGGGGCCAAATGACCTCCTAATTCCTATGTTCTCTCAATCTCTGTCTCTCTCTTTCTCTCTGTTACGTTGTCACCTGGAGACTAGCACTGAAGCGGAGATCTCTGACTGGCATTCTCCTGTGTGTCCCTTCCCCCCCGAAGGGAATATTGACACTAGCCAGCCAGCCCTGCATCGCGCGATTGACACCGCACAGTTTAGGATTGGTGTTGGGGATTTTGGAGTTAGGGTAGGGGTTGAAGAACATAACGTAAGAATTAGGAGCAGGTGTACGGCCCCTCGAGCCTTCGACCTCAACTCCACTCTCCCACCCGATCCCTCGATTCCCCTGGAGTCCAAACATCTATCGATCTCAGCCTTGAATATACTCAACGACTCGGCATCCACAGCCCTCTGGGGTAGAGAATTGCAAAGATTCTGAGTGAAAAAATTTCTCCTCATCTCAGTCCTAAATGGCCGACCCCTGAAACAAGGGAAAGAACTTGCTTCTCTACAGCGCCTTTCACTACCTCAGGATGCCCCAAAGCGCTTTACAGATAATTTCGTTTTTGAAGTGTTGTCACTGTTGTAATGTAGGAAACGCAGCAGCCAATTTGCACACAGCAAGATCCCACACACAGCAATGAGATAAATGACCAGATCATCTGTTTTAGCAATGCTGATTGAGTGATAAATATTGACCAGGACACCAGGGAGAACTCCCCTGCTCCTCTTCGAAATAGTGGCCGTGGGACCTTTTAAGTCCACCTGAGAGAGCAGACGGGGGCCTCGGTTTAACGTCTCGTCTGAAAGACGGCACCTCCGGCAGTGCAGCGCTCCCTCGGTACTGCACTGGGAGTGTCAGCCTGGATTATTGTGCTCAAGTCGCTGGAGTGGGACTTGAACCCACGACCTTCTGACTCGAGGCCAGTAGAATGATCAAACTCTTAACGAGACCTGGCAAATAGAAGCCAAGGAGAGACGGATGTTCAAACCTGGAGCAAAGGTTAGCTTTGTTCAAACCAGTCTCCTGATTCTCCCCCACCAGCCTTGGCGCATTGTCGCGTGATTAGTGAAAGCGGGAGGGAGTGACTGTGTGAACATGATGCTAAAGGATCTCATTCTGCTGTTGTGGGTGAGTAGTGTTCTGAGCTGTACTATGTAGCTAGCTAGTGTGGGGTGTGCAGACGTCTGCTACAGTCATTCAAAACCACTTAATTTGAATTAGCTGATCATTTGAATTTGTTTTTAGCCTGAAATTTCCCCCTTTGCTGCTGTTCACGCTGCTGGAGTCAAACTATTCGAAATATCTTTTTAAGCACAGAAAATGTTATCACAGTCTTGTGTAGAACAGAATCGGAAAGGCGTACCGCACCAACTTGTAACCAAATCTTGTCAGAGTCCCCGGGGGCGATTTTAACTTATCTCGCTCGTCGGGAAAACTGACGGAATCGGGAGCAACGCTGGTTTAACCCCCCCCCCGCGCCCCCCCCCCCCCCCCCCCCAAACGTTCCCGCTGAGCTGCCGTGCAGCTGTTTGAAGGTCCCATGTAGTCCAGGACCAGCTTTTCAAATGGGGGATTTGGCAAAATTGTCAACGGGCCGCACAGCCCGTGAAAGGGATTGCGCACCCCCCCCCCCAAAAAAAATTAAGGGGAACATTGACCCCCCCGCCCGACATAACTTTCCATTGAATCCATATCGGGCGGGCTGTAAAATCACCGTTCCACCTGATCCCGTTTCAGGAGATTCCCGCTCTCTGTGAAAGGTGCTTTTGGGTTATAAAACCATCCCCCCCCCCGGAAGTATCCAAGTCCCGACTTAGCTCGCTCAGGTGGGAGTGGGGGGCCCACTTTCCCAAGGATCTTGTGAACTGGTGGATCGCACAAAGGGTCGTAGAAATCTGGAACTCTTTCCCCCCCCCCCCAAAAAACTGTTGAGTGGGGGGGGGGGGGCGTCAATTGAAAATTGAGATTGATGGTTTTTGTTGGGCAAGGGGTTTTGAGGGTTACGGAACCAAGGCGGGGAGAAGGAGTTGAGGTGCAGATCAGCCATTGAATGGTGGGACAGGCTCGAGGGGCTGAATGGCCTTCTCTTCCTGCGTTCCTGCTCTTACCCAGTGTCTGATGCAGAATGGAGCTGGATGGTGATGTAAACAGGAGAAAGACAGCGCCTGGGGAGTCCTGTGGTAATATTCTCTCTCAACTGCAAGGTAAACGTATCTTGAGTGACAATTTTGGAGACTTACGCCTGGATGATTAGATTCGGCTTAGAAAGGGTTAACTCCCGGGGGGGGGGGGGGGGCAATACAGCATTTTATGACTTAACCCTTAGCCCATTGACATTAAACAATGGGGGGCGGGGATGTGAAGCCTTGGTGATTTGAAGAGCAATGGGACAGTCAAGAAACTGTTGTGTTTGTTCAAGTTACTGTGTCTTTTCTGCAATGGGAAGACACGAGGTCGGTTTGCCAAAACGGTCCCATCATCGAGGGGCCTTTCTGGCCAACAGCAGAGAAAAGCCTCCTTGGTTTTCAGTTGATGTGAGCGGCATACCCATTGTGAGTTAACAAAGTCGGTCCACGGTCGGTCCACGCTCCGATTCAGGCAGGACCGAGACCGCTCTCTCGGAGTCGGAGACAACCAGGCTGCAGCATGCAAATGCTTAATAACCCAAGGACCGAGCCAGTTAGCTGGGGTTTAGCTTGACGGCGAATTTGCCTAGAACTGCGACAGAGTTGGCGGTTCTCTTGGCTTTTCACTGTAGCGTGGGAGATTGATGGATCTTGCTGTGGAGATCTTTATTCCGTCCATTCCCGCACTTGGGTGTAAAATGAGCCGGGTTGCCGGTCCGCTGACGGACGGGCCTTTTCTGACTCGACCGCTTTTCAGTCCAGCTTCCTGAGATGCAGGAAAATGTAGGTGGCATCAAGTGCGAGATTACAGTGGCTGCGGGTACGTGCAACAAGGGTTCTGTAACCATCCGCGGCAACCTTGTTCTGGGGCAGAGACGCCCCCAGATCGTCGACCTGACCTCTTTCAGATGCTGACTGACCTGATACTTATTTCCTGCAGGCTTTCTGGTTTTAGCATGCAGGTACAGCAAGTAATCAAAAAGGCAAATGGAATGTTGGCCTTTATTGCAAGGGGATTGGAGTATAAAAGCAGGGAAGTCTTGCTACAACTGTACAGGGTATTGGTGAGACCACACCTGGAGTACCGCGTACAGTGTTGGTGAGGCCACACCTGGAGTACTGCGTACAGTTTTGGTCTCCTTATTTAAGGAAGGATATACTTGCATTGGAGGCAGTTCAGAGACGATTCACTAGGTTAATTCCAGAGATGAGGGGGTTGACTTATGAGGAAAGGTTGAGCAGGCTGGGCCTATACTCATTGGAATTTAGAAGAATGAGAGGTGATCTTATTGAAACATATAAGATACTGAGGGGGCTCGACAGGGTAGATGCAGAGAGGATGTTTCCCCTCGGGAAATCTAGAACTTGGGGGCATAGTTTCAGAATAAAGGGTCGCCCTTTTAGAACTGAGATGAGGAGGAATTTCTTCTCTCAGAGGGCCGTAAATCTGTGGAATTCTCTGCCCCCAGAGAGCCGCGGAGGCCGGGTCATTAAATACATTTAAGGTGGAGATAGACAGATTTTTGCAAGATAAGGGAGTGAAGGGTTATGGGGAGCGGGCGGGGAAGTGGCTTTGAGCCCAAGATCAGCCATGATCTTATTGAATGGTGGAGCAGGCTCGAGGGACCAAGTGGCCTATTCCTGCTCCTATTTCTTATGTTCTTATTTCAGATTTCCAACACTTTTTCTGTTTACATGGACCAGTGTTGTCCAATACGACAGCCACAGGTAGCTAATTGGGAATCTAGATGTGACTAACTCCATTTCTGATTTGTAAATAAAAAATGAGTAATAGACTTCGTCGTTGGGCTCGTGGTCTCAATACTCATACAATATGTGTGTGTGTGTACTTGAGTACATAAATCTAGGCTGACACTCCCATGGAGTGCTGCGCTGTCGGAGGTGCCGTCTTTCGGATGAGACGTTAAACCGAGGCCCCGTCTGCCCTCTCTGGTGGTCGTAAAAGATCCCAAGGTGCTATTTTGAAGAAGAGCAGGAGAGTTCTCCCGGGTGTCCTGGGCCAATATTTATCCCTCATTACTAAAAAATAAACTGATCATCCGGTCATTATCACATTGCTGTTTGTGGGAGCTTGCTGTGCGCAATTTGGCTGCCGCGTTTCCTACATTACAACAGTGACCACACTCCAAAAAGTACTTCATTGGCTGTAAAGCACTTTGGGACGTCCTGAGGTTGTGAAAGGCGCTATAGAAATGCAAGTTCTTTCTGTGCATTTGTTGGAAGAAAAGTAAAGTAGAGTGTGCGAGTATGATTTGATCAAACTTTCATTTATGTAACACCTTTAATGTAGTAAAATGTAGCTTGGTCACAGTGGAAGGTTTTAAGGAGCGTCTTAAAGGAGGCGAGCAAGGCGGAGAGGTTTAGGGAGGGAATTCCAGAGCTCAGGGCCCAGGTAGCTGAAGGCACGGCCGCCAATGGTGGAGCGAAATTGGAAGTGGGGGATGCGCAAGAGGCCAGAATGGGAGGAGCGCAGAGATCTCGGACGGTTGTAGCGCTGGAGGAAGCTACAGGGATAGGAAGGGGAAGGGGTGAGGCCATGGAGGGATTTGAACATGAGAATTTTAAAATCGAGGAAGCATTTGTGAGTGCCTCATGTCCTTGCAAACTGAATGGTGGGACTCTGGGAGATAGTTATTAAGTAAATGTGCATGTGTGAAGCAAGGTGGCCACATAGTGATCGGGAGGTCCTGTGCACCAGCTGTAATGCTGGAAAAGATACCGCTAGGGCGCGCAGAAAATTTAAAGGGACCATGCACTTAAAATAAAAGTTAGAGGGAACATTGGTGTGAAGTACATTGACCTGTATCGTGTGAGTCTGTGTAATCCTAAAACTAGTGTGGCTCAAACCGTGCCGCCGTAACCACACCTGTGGCTCGTCAGAGACTTCCATCGGCCAGGCGCTGACGCAGATTACACTGGCTGACTGATGGGGACTTCCTTCTGTTGCCTCTCTCTCTCTCGTGCCAGGAGTCACCTTGTCCTCCGCCCAGCTCTGCGTGTTTCTGAGGGGTGAGGCACTGTCGGTAGAAACTGGGTGCACCAGTTGACCAGGCTGGTCGGTTTCCCTGTGGGGTGGGAGGAGCCGTGCACCAGCCGCATCTGAAATTCCACAGTTGGAGCCAGCAGTGGTTGTGCTGAGTGCACTCTGAGCCTGCCATGTTCATCGCAATAGCGGGGGATACCTTACCTCTTTGACCAAGCCTTTGGCCACCTGGCCGGGTGTCTCCTCCTTTAGCTCGGTGTCAGTTTTTTGTCTGATTTATGCTCCTGTGACGCGCCTGGGGACCAACGTTCCCTTTAACTTTTTATTTGGCCGTGTGGCCCATTCAAAAAACACGGCGCACCCGCGTTTTTTTTCTCATTTAAAAGCTGGTGAGCCGGCTGCGCGGGAGCGCCAGAGCGTCGCGCGGCAGCGCAGCTTAAAGGGAACGTTGCTTGGGGCAGTTCACTGTGTTAAAGGGGCTGTATAAATGCAAGTTGCTGTCTTCGCATTGAACAACATGTCATGTTAGCGTCACGTAACCTTGGCCACGGAAGTATGTTGCTGCGTGTGTAGCAGCGGGACTCTGTCCCACTTTGTACTTGGGACCTTGTCAGAGGACTTTCTGTTCACACTCATGCAGCCTGCAGCCAAGTACGTGCCCTGAATGTTTATTGAAGGGCTGTGCATCGATTAGCACCATACCACTGCTTTGTGCATCCCTGATTTTCAGTCGCTCCACCATCGGCGGCCATGCCTTCAGCTGCCTGGGCCCCGAGCTCTGGAATTCCCTCCCTAAACCTCTCCGCCTCTCTCTCCTCCTTTAAGACGCTGCTTAAAACCCACCCCTTTGACCAAGCTTTTGGTCACCTGTCCTAATATCTCCTTATGTGGCTCGGTGTCAAATTTTGTCTGATGATCGCTTGTGTGAAGCTCTCTGGGGACGTTTTACTACGTTAAAGGTGCTATATAAATGCAAGCTGTTGTTGTTGCTGTTGCCCAGGCTGACAGGTGAAGATTGGCAGCTTGCTCAAGGTTCCAGTGAGCACCCAGTAGCCACCGTGCCATAAGTTAGCAAAAAGAGTGGAGCACTTTCAGGAGAGGAGACCGCTGGCGGGAAGAAAAAGATGAAACTCCAACTTGGCGCGGGCAGTAAATTTGTGCAGCTTCTACAGATGCTGCACAGTGTCAAGAACTTTTACTTCCAGATTTCCAGCGTCGCAAGATTGTTACAAGGAAGCTTTCGTGGTGCCAGGACACCAAGGTTGGGCAGAGAAAAAGACGACCTGAATCAAAGTGACGGTGAGGTGACGCCGCGATTAGGCTTTAAGAGCCTGTGGATTGGCAGGAGAAGGAATGACTGGGGAGCTGAGGGGTCGCACTGTTTTCAGGTCCTGGAGTTGGAGATGGTGAGATGTCTTTGTTGGCGAGTGTGCAGGGCAAGGTATTTGGAGTTCACAGGGAGGAAGGCTCAGAGGGGCAATGACCAGGGCCATATCGATGAAGCACAGAGTCTCGAGGGTCGCTGTTGTGACGGGGTGAGTAACAGGGTCGCCGTTGGACGAAGCGTTAAACCGAGACACCTGTCTGCTCTCTCGGGTGGACGCAACGTCACTAAAACAGATTCTCTGGCCATTATCACATTGCTGTTTGTGGGAGCTTGCTGTGTGCAAAATTGGCTGCCGTGTTTCCTACATTACAAACGTGACTACACTTCGAGTTTTTAATTGGCTGTGAAGCGCTTTGGGACGCCCCGAGATCGTGAAAAACACGATAGAAAAGCAAGTTTGTTCGTTCTTTGTTAGGCCTTTGCTCTCTTCTCGGTACTGTTTCGCCCTCATCTATCTTGAACCGCTGCAGTCCGTGTGGTGAAGGTGCTCCCACAGTGCTGTTAGGGAGGGAGTTCCAGGATTTTGACCCAGCGACGATGAAGGAGTGGCCGATATACTTCCAAGTCAGGATGGTGTGTGATTTGGAGGGGAACTTGGAGGTGGTGGTGTTCCCATGCGCCGGCTGCCCTTGTCCTTCTAGGTGGTAGAGGTCGCGTGTTTGGGAGGTGCTGCCGAAGAAGCCTTGGCGAGTTGCTGCAGTGCATCTTGTAGATGGTACACACTGCAGCCACGGTGCGCCGGTGGTGGAGGGAGTGAATGTTTAAGGTGGTGGATGGGGTGCCGATCAAGCGGGCTGCTTTGTCCTGGATGGCGTCGAGCTTCTTGTGTTGTTGGAGCTGCACTCATCCAGGCTAGTATAGCGCCTTTAACGTAGTGAAACGTTCCAAGGAGCTTGGGATGTGGGCGTCACTGGCAAGGCCGACATTTATTATCTCATCCCAAGTTGCCCTGAGGTTTGATACAATTGAGGGGCCACTTCAGAGGGCAGTTAAGAGTCAACTACGTTGGTGTGGGACTGGAGTCACCTATAGGCCCAGACCGGGTAAGGACGGCGGGTTCCCTTCCCTAAGGGAACATCAGTGAACCGGTTCGGTTTTTTACGACAATCAGACAGTTTCATGGTCACTTTTACGGATTTTTTTTTTTGCGGTGAATACAAATTCTCAAAATTCCCTGGTGGGATTTGAACTCGCATTCTCTGGTTTACTGGTCCAGTAACGTGACCCCTACACTCCCGTACCCTGTCAGAGGCAGCAAGAGCCCAGCCGGGACTTTGTATCCCACTGATGCCACGATTATTCCCTGGCAGTTCCTCGGGATGGCGTTATTCGAGAGGGGAGCCTATAACTGCGCCGCCAGAGAGCGAGGCTCCCTGCTGGGACCGAGCATTCGAAATTTTGGCTCCAATTTTCCTGGGGGCTCGTGCTTTTGTAGTGGTGCCTGTAGGGCACAAAGGACGTTGTGGAGAAAGTGAGCGTTGGGATAAAATGGCTGCGCCGCTCGCGATTCGCTGCCATCCTCGCTGCAGCGTAGTCTAGTTAGAAATGGAGGAACTTATTGATTCGGCGCCCGGCGGCTGAATTTACGGTGCACGTCGCCGATTTCACCGCTGGAGGAAAATCTGGGCCTTTGGCGCCATTACTGTATCCCACTTTTTATTTAAAAATAAGTTGAGGGCTTCCCCTCATGGGACAGCCGGATAAAGTGGCGAGTTGCTGAACCACATGTGGACCACAAAGTTGCAGGTTTGATTCCAGGTCTGCGCTGAGCTTGCAAACATACCTGGTCCACTTATCATTACAGGAAACTCTTTGGTATCCGGGACCGGCGTGGTGCCGGTTTATCAAAAAGTCCGAATTACAGAGGTATAGTTAAATGGTACGAGAGCTCCGTACACAGCAACAAATCCAGGCTTCCCTGTTGCTTAGCAACATGTGCAGGAACTCCGGCCACAGACCAAGCGTCCCTGTTGCTTAGCAACAAGTGCAGGAGCCCCAGTTACACAGCCACAGATCCAGGAACTGCCACTAATATGAAGTAAAACTTACCTGAACCTACTCCCGAATTTTGCCGGTTAACAGAGATTTCTGGTTAGTTAGGTGCCAGTAAATCAAGAGTTTCCTGTACCTCCTTTCCACCCCAGGGAAGGGGCAGAAATTACCCAGGCCTGTGATTTGACCTGGCCAGTGACTGCCGCTGGAAAGTGTGCGAGTGCGAGACGCGTCTCTGTCTGCGTGCGTGTGTGTATGTGCGTACTTATTTTTTGTTATTCGTTCATGAGATGTGGGCCTCGCTGTCAAGGCCAGCATTTATTGCCCATCCCTAATTGCCCTTGAGGAGGTGCTGGTGAGCCACCTTCTTGAACCGCTGCAGTCCGTGTGGTGAAGGTGCTCCCACAGTGCTGTTAGGGAGGGAGTTCCAGGATTTTGACCCAGCGACGATGAAGGAACGGCCGATATATTTCACAGTCATTTTTAAATACGTTCTGGGTGCAGCTTCGGCAGTTCAGATTTCCGTCACAGAACTGCATTTGTTTATTTTCCTTTTTATTTTTTTGAATCACTGCAGCTACCTGATGAGATGGAGGTGCAGATATCTGCCAAATCAAACTCCAGAAAGAGACGGAAGGAGGGAGCAGGATCCAATGGCACCACTGGCGATGAAGATGCCAGCCCACTGAAAATCCCACGACCAGTAAGTGTGGGGAACGTCCCCCGCCGAAACCGACGCAGCGCAACAACTGGTGGACCCAGGCTACCCGTTATCCAATAGGGTCACGGGGCTCACCGTGATAAAGGATGCTGGGATTCATTTCAGGAGACACATAGCAGTGGGCTATTTATCCGGCAGCTGCTTAAAATCCAGGAAGGATTATGTCCCAATTATTACATAGAGTTTACAGCACAGAAACAGGCCATTCGACCCAATGGGTCCGTGCCGGTGTCAAGCCTCCTCCTACCCCTCTTTATCTCACCCTATCAACATATCCTACTCCTTTCTCCCTCGTGTGTTTATCCAACTTCCCCTTAAATGCATCTCTGCTTTTCACCTCGGCCACTCCCTGTGGGAGCGAGTTCCACATCCTCGCCACTCTCTGGGTAAAGATGTTTCTCCTGAATTCCGATTGGATTTATTCTTATATTTATAGCCCCTAGTTCTGGTCTCCCCCACAAGTGGAAATATCTTCTCGATCAGTTCTCCCCTCGGTCTTTTTTCTAGAGAAAAGAGCCCCGGCCTGTTCAGTCTTTCCTGATAGTTCTAACCTCTCAGTTCTGGTATCAACCTGGTAAATCTTTTTTGCACCTTCTCCAGTGCCTCTATATCCTTTTTATAATATGGAGACCAGAACTGTTCTCAGTACTCCAGGTGTGGATACAAGTTTTACATCACTTCTCTGCTTTTCAATTCTATCCCTCGAGAAATGAACCCCAGTGCTTGGCCTTATTAACCTGCGTCGCTGCATTTAGTCATTTGTCCATCTGTGCCCCCTGATCCCTTTGCTCCTCGACCCCATTTAGTCTCTTATTATCCAAGCAGTATGTGGCCTCTTAATCTTCCTACCAAATGCACCACCTCGTAATTACATATAGTGAAATTAATTTGCAAATTACACGCCCATTCTGCAAGTTTATTAACATTGTCTTATACTTTGTCACATTCTTCCTCGGTGTTATCTACGCCGCCCAATTTGGTGTCTTTTGAAATTTTGATTCCCGAGTCCAAATCGTTTATGCAAGTGGTGAACAGCAGTGGTCCCAGCACCGACCCCTGTGGAACACCACATCCCACCTTTAGCCAGCCTGATTAACTGCCCTGAAACTCCTACTCTCTGTTTTGTCGTCGGCTTGGCAGGAGTGGGTTTTGGTGAGTTGCCTTTGGTGTGCAGTGTTGGTGATGGCAGCTGTTCAGCGCCGACTGCGGGTCTGCCATCGAGTATCTGACCCTTGACCTCCCGGCCTGTCCGTTCAGGCCCCGAGTGTGATTTGTGATGTGCTGGCCCCTCGCTGATGAAGGCCAAGGAGCAAGCGCCCGCTGCAAAAGTGCACTTACAGGCCTTGTAGCATCCTTACTGAGGGCCAATTGAACATAGGAGTGCTGTGTGCCTGAACTAGGCAACTCCGAGATCACGAGTACACATCCCACCATGGCAAGTTAAAAGCATTGCATTTATATTTCACGTGCTTTATAGCCAATTAAACACTTTTGAAGTGGTCACTGTTGTAATGTAGGAAATCTGGCAGCCAATTTGCACACAGCAGGCTCCCACAAACAGCAATGTGATAATGACCAGATCATCTTTTTTAAATGATTTTGGTTGTGGGATAAATAGTGGCCCAGTGCTCCGGGGAGAACTCCCCTGCTCTTCTTCGAAATAGTGCCACAGGATCTTTTAAGTCCACTTGAGAGAGCAGACGGGGCCTGGGTTTAACGTCTCATCCGAAAGGTGGCACCTCCGACAGTGCAGCACTCCCTCACTGGGAGTGTCAGCCTGGATATGGTGCTCGTGGTCTGAATTTTTCCTACCTTGGCCAGTCCGGTGTCTGTGGCGGGTCGCGACCCCACTGCTGGCTCCATCTCTCTATTGAAAATGCGCTTAACTTAATGGGGCCTATTAAGCCCCGCCCAGCGCGTTACCCGGCCCAATGAGATGGAGCGGGTCTGTGAGGTCATTCATGACAGGTTTTCAGCCGGGATCTTTAAAGGGACCATGGCCACATTACATTTGAAGTTTTATCTAACGTAGTGCTGCCAGTGCACTACAGCATTGGAGTGCTGCAAACACTGACAATCACTGCACAGAGGCTGCACCCAGGTTGTCTAATGACTCCCTCCATATGCTTATGGAGGGAGTCAGAGCACGCAGGGAGGTCCTCTTCCCTTCCGACGGGCGGAAGAGACATCCCCAGGAGACCAAGACAGCCTGGTTGCAGATTGCAGAGGAGGTCACAAGCCGGGATGTAGTCAGGAGGACCGGGGTGCAGTGCCACAAACGTTTCAGTCATCTCATTAGATCACGAAATGTTAGTACAAAGCCACACTCAACCTCATCCTGCTGTGCCTCTCATCACATCCCATCACTCTGCCTTCCCTTCCCTTCTCTTGCACCTCCTTACTCACACCAACATACTTTGCCTATCCACCCATCCCTCTCTCTATCTACATTATCACATCCCCATCTCACTAGCCACCCCTCACACTCACCCTCATCCTAGTGCCATCATATCAACTAACAACACACAAGGGTAGCCACTTGGGTGTTTTAGTCAATATTTATGTAACGTTTCTGTTACTGTGGTGTCAAACATAAAAATCTTTATTTTCAACACTTTCCGGCCTTGGACAGATTTGTGTGCACCTTTTGGAAGTGGCTTAGTGAGTTGCAGTGAATGATGAGACATAACGGTAACCCCCTTCAATGGTGATGAGTGTGAAAGGAATAGCTTGGACATTGTAGGGATGCTTTATGGTGTTGGTGTCGGGTGGTGCCAACCTGGCGTGTCATGTGGTAGCCATATGGGTGTACAGCGTAAAGTTAACTAAATCTGGCCATGATGAGGCCATCCCTGGCCTCCCGGGCAGCAATGTGCTCGGGTGCTGATACCCTCTGTCCTGTGCAGCATCAGGTGATTGCGGAGAAGATTTCTTGGTGTTGTTGGTGCTGCTGGTGTTGGGGCTCATCGTGGTCCGAATCTAAGGACCAAGGTGAGACAGTATAAATGGCACCCATGTTGATGGAATAGATGGCAGGTGAAGCATTCTATCAATGGTGAGAGAGTTCTTCCAATGAGGTGAGACTGGATGGAGACTTTGCTGGAAAGACTTGCAGCCTGCAGAATCTGTGCTGGAAATGGACTAAGCAACAGCTTCTGCCTGAGGAAAGTGATATCTGTCAGCTGGGAGCTTTTACTGTACATTTGATGCTGTCAAGTAATCAGCTGGAGCAATGGCCACTGAACTCCCGCCTCAGGTTGACAGACGTGGTTCCCGAACTGCGTGAATTCTGTGGCCATGCAGGAAAATTTAAAATGTAGGGGGGAGGGGGAAAGGCTCTTAAGTGCCTGTAAACTATATGATCATGATTTCAATTAGGTGTCCCCCCCCCCCGCTGCAGGTTGGATTGGTTCCGCGATGAGAGACGCGCCTGGGGGAAAGGCACGTGGGAGTGGGATGACGGCGAGTTCCTGACCCGCTGTCAAAAATAACAACTTCCCCTCCCAACCCGCCACCGGTCGCGCCCGCTACCACCCCGGACTTGAACCCATGACCTTTGACTCGGAGGCGAGAGTGCTACCCACTGAGCCACAGCTGACACGGGCAGCTAGCGCCTATAGATTGATGGCCCAGTGCGCGACGCCGTCAGGGGAGGAGGGATGGCGGAGAATAAAAAGATGTCTTCACTGAGCATATAAGTGGCTGACGTATTGAGACATTTGAGATAAGAGGAAAGCGGTTCTGGTCAATGCAGCCAGTGTTAAAACACATCTCTAATTGTTCTTTGTGTATTGACATTGGGTTCA
Source organism: Somniosus microcephalus (assembly GCF_052327205.1). NCBI lineage: Eukaryota > Metazoa > Chordata > Chondrichthyes > Squaliformes > Somniosidae > Somniosus > Somniosus microcephalus. Next base: position 10,506,825 of record NC_140992.1, read on the forward strand.
AGGCTTGAGTTTCAGTGACTACTGTGTACAGGTTTCACGGTACAAAGCAAAGTGTTCCCTATTTATATCATTTCTTATCTATTTGTACGGGATTATAGAACGTCCTGACACCAATGCAGGCCATTCGGCCCGTCTAGTTCACACTGGAGTTTTTCTCCACACGAGCACCCCCCCCCCCCCCCAACCCAATCAATCTAATCCCGATATTCCTCTGTTTTCAGGAAACTAAAAACCTTTTAGAAGAATTTCTGGGCTCTGCTTCAGCAAGGGTTTACGTGAGAGAATTCCACACTGACCACCTGCTGTGTGGAGGCAGTTTTCTCACCTTCCCCTTAGCTCCTTGTGCGATTGATGAATTTGACCCCTCACTATCCTGTGACGTGTTCCGTTGGTGCGCGTCGCACTCTAAAGGGGCCAGATTACCAATCTGTTTGTTTTCGATTGCATGCTTTCCTGATTGGTTGGGCTAACCAGGTGATTCACTGATATCTAGACGTAGGCACAGAGGAACAGGAGGAGGCCATTCAGCCCCTCGAGCCTGTCCTGTCATTCAATGACATCAACTCCATTTACCTGCCTTTGCTCCATGTCCCTTGATACCCTTACATAAACATAGAAGATAGGAGCAGGAGAAGGCCATTCAGCCCCTCGAGCCTGTCCTGTCATTCAATGACATCCAACTCCATTTACCTGCCTTTGCTCCATGTCCCTTGATACCCTTACATAGAAACATGGAAGATAGGGCTGGAGTAGGCCATTCGGCCCCTCAAGCCTGCTCCGCCATTCAATGCGATCATGGCTGATCATCCAAATTCAGTACCCGGTCCCTGCTTTCGCCCCATACCCCTTGATCCCTTTAGCCTTAAGAAATATATCTAACTCCTTCTTGAATATATTTAATGAATTGGCCTCAACTGCCTTCTGTGGTAGAGAATTCCACAGGTTCACCACTCTCTGGGTGAAGAAATTCCTCCTCATTTCTGTCCTAAATGGCTTACCCCTTATCCTTAGACTGTGACCCCTGGTTCTGGACTCCCCGACCATCGGGAACATCCTTCCTGCATCCAGTCTGTCCAGTCCTGTCAGAATTTTATAAGCTTACCCAACAAAAATATATCCATCTCAGTCTTGAAAGCTCCAGTTGACCCCTAGCATCTACAACCTTTTGGGGGAGAGAGTTCCAGATTTCCACCGCCCTTTGTGTGAAGAAGTGCTTCCCGACATCACCCCTGAACGGCCTGGCTCTAATTTTAAGATTGTGCCTCCTTGTTCTGGACTCCCCCCACCAGAGGAAATAGTTTCTCCGTATCTACCTCATCGAATCCCTTTATCATTTTAAACACCTCGATTAGATCAGCCCTTAATCTTGTAACTCCAAGTGAATGCGAATCAAGTTTATGCAACCTGTCCTGATAATTTAATCCCTTTTAGCCCCGGTATCATTCTGGTGAACCTGCGCTGCTCCCCCTCCAAGGCCAGTATATCCTTCCTGAGGTGCGGGGCCCGGAACCGAACCCAGTTACTCTGGGTGAGGCCTGACCGGAGCCCGACAACTGAAGCACCACCTCCACTTCCTCTCCTTTGTATTCCAGCCCCCTTGACATAAAGACCAACAGAGATAAAGCTGAGTAGGAAAAGGTACCAGTGATTTCATTGGTTTCTCTTACACCCCGATATATGTCCTTTACAGCATAAAATGTGCAGAATTCACAGATAGTGAACAACAAGCACCTTAGGGACACAGACCCGGTATCTGTTAACTGTACATTTACTCAGCCTCCATTGCCACAGGTCTCCCCCCTCTCACCAGCCATAGTCTTTTGCCTTCCATTTGTGTCCTTATCTGAGGAAGGATATACTTGCTTTGGAGACGGTGCAACACAGGTTCACTAGATTGATTCCTGGGATGAGAGGATTGTCCTATGAGGAGAGATTGAGTAGAATGGGCCGATACTCTCTGGAGTTTAGAAGAATGAGAGATGATCTCATTGAAACCTATAAGATCCTGAGGGGATTGACGCAGTAGATGAGAGATTGTTCCCCCTGGCTGGAGAGTCTAGAACTAGGGGTCACAGTCTCAGGATAAGGGGTCGGCCATTTAAGACTGAGATGAGGAGAAATTTCTCCACTCAGAGGGTTGTGAATCTTTGGAATTCTCTGCCCCAGAGGGCTGTGAATGCTGAGTCGTTGAGTATATTCAAGGCTGAGGTGGATAGATTTTTGGACTCTAGGGGAATCAAGGGATATGGAGATCGGGCGGGTAAGTGGAGTTGAGGTCGATGATCAGCCATGATCTTCTTGATTGGCGGAGCAGGCTCGAGGGGCCAGATGGCCGACTCCTGCTCCTATTTCTTATGTTCCATGTGACCTTTGGTTCCTCCGCATATGTCCTGCTGCTGGTCGGAACAGCCAATGGTCGAGGGGAGGAGAGATGCCAGGCAGTCCCACGATGCCACATGACGTCCCGCAATGTTCTGCTCTCCCCGCCCACCCCCCCCCCCGCCTCCAACAGCTTGATTTCGTGCCCAGGTGCAGCAGTTTTGCAGAGGCTGGGTTTAAGCGGATCCAAGAAATGGAGCCCACTTTCTTCCGGCAATGCCTGAGGGCTTCCGCTGACCACTTATTCAATCTTAACCCCTGCCGTAGCTTCCTGCCTGTGACTGGGTTCTCTCTTTCTGTGCCGTTTCTATTACAGTCTCTCTCGCAGCCGGCCCCCTTCGCGGACGAGAACGGAGTGAGGAGCGACAAACCATATGAGCGCGTGACGTTGGAAGAAGCAAGGATTGGGACACCCTGTGAGTATAGAAACCGCTGCTGTTGTACGTAGCTTTCTGTCTGCACTCACTCTCTCCCTGCACTCACTCTCTCCCACAACCTTCTTTACAGAAGATTAAGAGGGGGGGTTGGGTGGATCTAATTATAAAGCTCTGGTTAGACCCCATCCGGAGCAGTCTTCAGTTCTGGGCATCGCACCTCAGGAGGGATATGTTGGCCTTGTCGTGGGTGCGGCGCACATTCACCAGAATGATACCGGGGCTAAAAGGGTTAAATCGTGAGGACAGGTTGAATAGACTAGGCTTGTATTCCCTCGGATATCGACAATTAATGGGTGATCTAATTAAGGTGCTCAAGATGATTAAAGGAGTTGATAGGGTAGATGCAGAGAAACTATTTCCTCTGGTGGGGGGAGTCCAGAACAAGGGGGCAGAACCTTAAAATTAGAGCCAGGCCGTTCAGGGGTGATGTCAGGAAGCACTTCTTCACACAAAGGGTGGTGGAAATCTGGTACTCTCTGTCCCCCAAAAAGCTGTTGAGGCTGGGGGGGATCAGTTGAAAATCTCAGCACTGAGATGATAGATTTTTGTTAGGCAAGGGTATTGAGGGTTACGGAACCAAGGCGGGTCGACGGAGTTAAGATGCAGATCAGCCGTGATCTAATTGAATGGCGGGAGCAGGCTCGAGGGGCTGAATGGCCTCCGCCTGTTCCTACTTTGGTTGTTGGACGGAGGCCCTTCGGGTTGGTGACTCTTGTGATGGAGGTCTGAGCTGGCCTTGTTGGTGTTTTTCCTTACAGCGAGGACAGGTATGATTTGATAACCAGGCTGTGGAGATAGAGCGCTGCTGACTCTGTTGTTGGCAGCATTTTCAGGAGGCCAGCAGGTGAAGTAGTTTCCTTATATTCCAGAGATGTGGAAGTCACGGCATTTATTGCCCATCCCTAGTTGCCTTGAGCAGGTGGTGGTGAGCCACCTTCTTGAACCGCTATCTTCTTGTTCTTTGGTCACGGATCGATACAACTGAGTGACTTGCTAGACCACTTCAGAGGGTCGCTTTCACACTACTTTACTCAGAGGCCTGGACTAATAATCGCAGAGAACATGAGTTCAAACCCCACCATGGGCACTTTGAGAATTTGAGCGTGAAGCTGTCGGATTGTCGTAAACACCCATCTGGTTCACTAATGTCCTTTAGGGAAGGAAACCTGCCGTCCTGACCCAGTCTGGGCCTATAGGTGACTCCAGACCCACACCAACGTGGTTGACTCTGAACCGCCTCTGAAGTGGCCTTGCAATCCACTCAGTTGTATCTGAGTACTTTCACCACACGGACTGCAGCAGTTCAAGAAGAAGGCTCGCCACTACCTCCTCGAGGGCAATTAGGAATGGGTAATAAATGCTGGCCTTGCCAACGCCACCCATATCCCTAGAATCATAGAATTCACTCTCTCCACCACCGGCGCACCGTGGCTGCAGTGTGGACCATCTACAAGATGCACTGCAGCAATTCACTAAGCCTTTTTCGAACAGCACCTCCCAAACCCGCGGCCTCTGCCACCGAGAAGGACAAGGGCAGCAGGCGCATGGGAACACCACCATCTCCAAGTTCCCCTCCAAGTCACACAGCATCCTGACTTGCAAATATATTGGCCGTTCCTTCATCGTCGCTGGGTCAAAATCCTGGAACTCCCTCCCTAACAGCACTGTGGGAGCACCCTCACCACACGGACTGCAGCGGTTCAAGAAGGCAGCTCACCACCACCTTCTCGAGGGCAATTAGGGATGGGCTATAAATGCCGATCTTGCCAGCATCGGCCACATCCCGAGAATCATAGAATGATACAGCACAGAAGGAGGCCGTTCGGCCCATCATGCCAGTGCTGGGAATTAATTTTTTTTAAACCACCAAGCTGTTTTTGATGTGATGATGTAGCGTACAAGTGAAAATATACCTTCTACTTTCAGTGGATCGTCCGGTTCGAGTATATGCTGATGGAATCTTCGATCTCTTTCACTCTGGACACGCACGGGCACTGATGCAAGCCAAGAGCCTTTTCCCGAACACGCATCTAATAGTGGGAGGTAAGGAAGGAGTTGTAACTGTGGCTAGGAACATTTGTTGTCTTATCAACATTTCTTACTGATTGCCCCATTAAATGTCAACTTGATTTGGTTGGTAGCACTCTTTCATCTGAGTCAGAAGGTCGTGGGTTCGAGTCCCACCTCACAGACTTGAGCACATAATATAGGCTGACACTCCCAGCGCGGTTACTGAGGGAGCGCCGCACTGTCGGAGGGGCAGTACTGAGGGAGCGCTGCACTGTCGGAGGGGCAGTACTGAGGGAGCGCCGCACTGTCGGAGGGGCAGTACTGAGGGAGTGCTGCACTGTCGGAGGGTCAGTACTGAGGGAGCGCTGCACTGTCGGAGGGGCAGTACTGAGGGAGCACCGCACTGTCGGAGGGGCAGTAGTGAGGGAGTGCTGCACTGCCGGAGGGGCAGTACTGAGGGAATGCTGCACTGTCGGAGGGGCAGTACTGAGGGAGTGCTGCACTGTCGGAGGGACGGTACTGAGGGAGCGCCGCACTGTCGGAGGGGCGGTACTGAGGGAGTGCTGCACTGTCGGAGGGGCAGTACTGAGGGAGTGCTGCACTGTCGGAGGGGCAGTACTGTGGGAGTGCTGCACTATCGGAGGGGCAGTACTGTGGGAGTGCTGCACTGTCGGAGGGGCAGTACTGAGGGAGCGCCGCACTGTCGGAGGGGCAGTACTGAGGGAGCGCTGCACTGTCGGAGGTGCAGTACTGAGGGAGCGCCGCACTGTCGGAGGGGCAGTACTGAGGGAGCGCCGCACTGTCGGAGGGGCAGTACTGAGGGAGTGCCGCACTGTCGGAGGGGCAGTACTGAGGGAGCGCCGCACTGTCGGAGGGGTAGTACTGCGGGAGCGCTGCACTGTCAGACATGCTGGCTTTCAGATGATGCGTTAAAATCGAGGCTTCTTCTGCCTGCTCAGGTAAATCTAAAAGATCTCTGGTACTATTGGAAGAAGCGCAAGGGAGTTCTCTGAGCCCATATTCCTCCCTCAATCATCGAAATCAAAAACAGATTAACTTGTCATTTGCGTTACCTGGGATCTTGCTCTGCACAATTTGGCTGCCGTGTTTGCCAAAATATCGGTGGCTGCGCTTCAGAAGTAAGTCATTGTCTGTGAAGCACCTTGGGACATCCTGAGTCAATAAAGGCGTTGTATCTTGTCTTTTCCTTTTCCTTATTTCACATGAGAGATGAGTGGAAACCTGCTAGCTGTCGGGGCTGAACACTCACTGGCTTTGGCCCCAGATTAAGTTTTGAGTTTCAACCTTTGCAACACTTGAGCAATATATAAAAAAAAACACTGCTTCGTTGTGCTTTTCAGCTGCAGGTTGGAGGAAAAGGACCTTATTCAAAACATTAACTTCTGTTTTCTATGTCAGCCGTGGCTCAGTGGGCAGCACACTCGCCTCTGAGTCAGCAGGTTGTGGGTTCAAGTCCCACTCCAGGTACATGAGCCCATAATCCAGGCTGACACTCCCAGTGCAGTACTGAGGGAGTGCTGTACTGTTGGAGGTGCCGTCTTTCAGATGAAATGCTAAACCGAGGCCCCGTCTGCTTTCTCAGGTGGATGTAAAGGATCCCACGGCCACTATTTCGAAGAAGAGCAGGGGCGTTCTCCCCGGTGTCCTGGAGCCAATGTTTATCCCTCAACCAACATCACACAAACAGATTACAGGAAACTCTTTGGTATCCGGCACCGACGGGACCGGCGTGTTGCCGGTTGATTAAAAATTCCGGATGACGGAGAGGGTTATCTACCGAGGCTATTTTTAACAAACAAAAATAAAAAAAATCAAGATATGTGCAGTATACAGTAATTGGGTACTCACCTACAGAATGTGTGTTAAAGGGATGGTGGAAGATGCTTGATTAAGTACAGGACTGCCAGTTGACAGCGCCAAGAAGCCGAGTAGTGGCAGTTTGGAGAACTACCCCCACTGACTAACTCGGCCACCGCGGGAGACTCGGACTCGGCAACATTGCCGGTTATTGAGGTGTTGTTTTCGGAGTATGAATTTTGCCGGTTAATAGAGAATTCCGAATATTTAGGTGCCGTTTAAACAAGAGTTTCCTGTATCTGCTCATTATCACATTGCTGTTTGTGGGAGCTTACTGTGCGCAAATTGGTTGCCGCGTTTCCTACATTTACAACAGTGACTACACTTCAAAAAGTACTTCATTGGCTGTAAAGCGCTTCGGGGATGTCCTGAGGTTGTGAAAGGCAATGGAAATGCTGTTTTTTTTTTCTCGGATTGCTGTGAGTTTCTACTGTTTTCTGCTTTTATTTCAGATCTTTTAGCGTGTGAAGTTAGTTTTTTTTTAATCCAGCAGTCACTGTGCAGATAAAGTGTGCAGGAAATGTGGCTGGCTAACCAGGAAGTCAGTATCTGAGGGTGCAGCTCAATCTGGCAGTGTCGGTTTTAATCTCTTCTTCAGCGTCTATTTCAGTTATGTGGAGAAGCTGGGATTGTTCTCTTTAGAACAGAGAAGGTTATGGGGAGATTTGATCGAGTTGCTCAAAATTATGAGGGAGTTTTGATAGAGTAGATCGGGAGAAACTGTTTCCACTGGCAGGAGGGTCGGTAACCAGAGGACGCGGATTTAAGATCATTGGGGGGGAGAAAACTCCAGTGGGGAGATGAGGAATTGAAGAAATGGCACTCATCCCCTCTGGCTTTCTCCAGAAACACATCCCAATTATTACTTGTACTGTCTGCTTCAATGCCCTTGCTGGTAACTTAAAGCCCTTCTTGATTGCAGAGTGATATGGGTGAAGGGGCTTTGGATGCCCCCATGACCTTAAACGCCATGCTTGCCATCAGTAAGACCGCCCACACTAGGAAGGTTAGTAGGCGGAGGCCGCCCTGGATTAAAAAGGATTATGGGTTCAAGTCTCTGGAGTGATGCTTGAACTCGGTCGTTCCTTCTGGTGCCAACCCACAACTTTATTGAATTTAATGCCATGGTAGGATTTGAACTTATGACCTCTCTGTTTCCAGTCCAGCGCCACAGTGCACCTTACCCTGAATAGGTGACGCAGTTTTCCGGATGGCGTTCAGCTGAGTTGGAATGCCGGGGCTAAGTTTTTTTTAAATTCGATTATAGGATGTGGGCGTCGCTGGCATGGCCGGCATTTATGGCCCATCCCTAGTTGCCCCTTGAGAAGGTGGTGATGAGCCGCCTTCTTGAACCGCTGCAGTCCGTGTGGTGAAGGTACTTCCACAGTGCTGTTAGGGAGGGAGTTCCAGGATTTTGACCCAGCGACGATGAAGGATCGGTGATATACGTCTAAGTCAGGATGGTGTGTGACTCGGAGGGGAACTTGGAGGTGGTGGTGTTCCCGTGCACCCGCTGCCCTTGTCCTTCTAGGTGGAAGAGGTCGCGGGTTTGGGACGTGCTGCCGAAGAAGTCTTGGCAAGTTGCTGCAGTGCATCTTGTAGATGGTGCACACTGCAGCCACGGTGCGCCGGTGGTGGAGGGAGTGAATGTTTCAGGTGGTGGATGGGGTGCCAATCAAGCGGGCTGCTTTGTCCTGGATGGTGTCGAGCTTCTTGAGTGTTGTTGGAGCTGCACTCATCCAGGCAAGTGGAGAGTATTCCATCACACTCCTGACTTGTGCCTTGTAGATGGTGGAAAGGCTTTGCAGTAAGTAACTTACTGAATGCTTGCTTGCTTCCTTTGACCTTGCAGTGTGCAACGATGACCTGACGTACCAGTTTAAAGGCTTCACGGTGATGAACGAGGCTGAGCGATACGATGCAATCCGGCATTGCCGCTACGTGGATGAGGTGGTACGAAATGCACCCTGGTCCCTGTCGCCCGAGTTCCTGGAAATGCACAGGGTAAGTTATTGTATTAAAAATATGTATTGCTGGTTGCCTTGGGAAGCATATACTGGCCTCAACAGGGAGTCCTGCAACATTTCATCAGGGTGACCAGATAATGTCGACCATGACGAGCTCCTTCACTGTGTCCAGAACAGTAGAACCAGAGGACACGGCCTACACTTGAAGGTGGGTAAATTCAAAATCAATTGAAAGGTGCGATAGCATAGTGGTTATGTTACTGGACCAGTAATCGAGAGGCCTGGACTAATGATCCAGAGACATTAGTTCAAATCTCATCACCCCAGCTGTGGAATTTTAATTCAGGTAGATAAATAAATCTGGACTAAAATGCTATTATCATATAAGAACATAAGAAATAGGAGCAGGAGTCGGCCATTTAGCCCTTCGAGCCTGCTCCACCATTCAGTAAAATCATGGCTGATCTTCTACCTCATCTCCACTTTCCTGCACTGTCCCCATATCCCTCGATTCCCCTAATATTCAAAAATCTATCGATCTCAGTCTTGAATATACTCAACGACTGAGCCTCCACAGTCCTCTGGGGTAGAGAATTCCAAAGTATCACCACCCTCTGAGTGAAGAAATTTCTCCTCATCTCAGTCCTAAATGGCCGACCCCTTATCCTGAGACTGTGACCCCTGGTTCTAGACTCCCCAGCCAGGGGAAGCAACCTCTCAGCATCTACCCTGTCAAACCCTGTAAGAATTTTGTATGTTTCAATGAGATCGCCTCTCATTCTTCTAAACTCTAGAGAATAGAGGCCCAGTCTACTCAATCTCTCCTCATAGGACAGTCCCCCAGTGACCATGAAACTACCAGATTGTTGTAAAACCCACCTGGTTCACTAATGTCCTTTAGGGAAGGAAATCTGCCATCCTTACCCGGTCTGGCCTATATGTGACTCCAGACCCACAGCAATGTGGTTGACTCTTAACTGCCCTCTGAAATCATAGAATCATAGAATGGTTACAGCACAAAAGACCATTTGGCCCGTCGAGCCCGTGCCGGCTCTCTGCAAGAGCCCTTCAGCTAGTCCCACTCCCCCGCCCTTTCCCCATAGCCCTGCAAATTTTTTTCCTTCAGGTACTTATCCAACTGCCTTTTGAAAGCCACAATTGAGTCTGCCTCCACCACCCTTTCAGGCAGTGCATTCCAGATCCTAACCACTCACTGAGTAAAAAGGTTTTTCCTCATGTCACCTTTGGTGCTTTTGCCAATCACCTTAAATCTGAGTCCTCTGTTCCTTAACCCTTACGCCAATGGGAACAGTTTCTCTCTATCTACTCTGTCTGGACCCCTCGTGATTTTGAACACCTCTATTAAACCTCCTCAACCTTCTCTGCTGCAAGGAGAACAACCCCAGCTTCTCCAGTCTATCCTCGTAACTGAAGTCCCTCATCCCTGGAATCGTTCTCATAAGTCTTTTCTGCACCCTCTCTAAGGCCTTCACATCCTTCCTAAAGTGCGGTGCCCAGAATTTGACACCGTACTCCAGTTGGGGCCGAACCAGTGTTTTATAAAGGTTCATCATAACTTCCTTGCTTTTGTACTCTATACCTCTATTTATGAAGCCCAGGATCCCATATGTTTTTTTAACTGCTTTCTCAACCTGCTCTGCCACCTTCAACGATTTGTGCACATATACCCCCGGGTCTCTCTGTTCATACACCCACTTCAGGATTGTACCCTTTAGTTTATATTGCCTCTCCTCATTCTTTCGACCAAAATGTATCACTTCACAATTTACTGTGTTAAATTTCATCTGCCTAGTGTCCGCCCATTTCACCAGCCTGTCTATGTCCTCTTGAAGTCTATCACTCTCCTCCTCACTGTTCACTGTACTTCCAAGTTTTGTGTCATTTGCACATTTTGAAATTGTGCAGAATTATTACCAGCAGCTGCTGTCTGGGGGGAAAAAAGGTGAGCAGAGGTTACGATCTGAAATTGTTGAACTCCGTGTCGAGTCCGAAAGGCTGTAAAGTGCCTAACTTCCCTTTTGTTCTTTCCTCCCCTGCCCCGTACTTGCTTAAACACTGTTATATCTCTAACTTTTGCCAGTTCTGACGAAAGGTCATCGACCTGAAACATTGGCCCGGATTTTCCGATCGCAGGCCTCCCGTGTGCGGAGGGCCTGCGATCTGTAAAAAATCTACGCCCTTACCTGAGGGCTCCCGGGACGCACACGCTTCTGGTGCTGGGCCTCTCCAAACTCCAAGTGCGCAGGGCTCACGTATCCCAGAGGCGCAGGTAGTTCGCAGCATCGCTGGGATCACGTGGGCCATGGGGAGCCAATCAAAGAAGGGAATCTCCCTTCATACACTTGACGGGAAGCCCTGTCAAGTATATGAATGGAGATCACCCCAAAAACATAGTAAAACTTTAAATAAATTTTAAATAAATCACATTTTTAAAATGAGTTGAAGTTACAATAAATTAAATATTTTAAACAAAAATTACATTTTTTGAAAAAAATAATTAATAGTTTTTACAGGGCTAAAAATAAACTTACCATTTTTTTTAAAAGTATTTTTAAATGATAAATCAGTGGAAAAAATTTTAAAGAACTTTTTTCAACTCTTATCCTGGTAAAAGCAGGCCTTACACTTTTACCAGGCGTAAGAATTGTAAGGGTTTTCTGCGGGCAGAGGGTCTCCAAAAAGCGGAACTATCCGCCCGCAGAGGCCCTTCTCCCGGGCAGGCGTCCGATCTGTCAAGAGCATTAATGACAGATTGGAAATGCCGGTTTTCAGCACATGCGCTGTGCGTGCCTGAAACCGACATTTCCAATGTCCCTATGGGTGGGTACACAGCGCGGACACACCCGTTGGGATCGGAATACCAGGGCCGACATCTCTCTTTCTCTCTCCACAGGTACTGCCTGACCTGCTGAGTGTTTCCAGCATTTCCTGTTTTCACTTCAGGTTTCCAGCATCCGCAGTGTCTTTCTTCTGTTTAAATGTTGGCGTCTTTGAGCGTGTTTGGTGTTGATTGCAATCAGTGTTGTTGCACCCGATACCCTTTCAATCTCCTTTCTATCTGTGGAGCCAGGAAGTGGCAGACTGCACGTTGCAGACTGATAATGCGCCCGCTTCTCAAAATGATAAAACTAGACTTGAAGTTAGAAAAGGCAGCAACAAGATACATTTCCACTTCTCTCGGCTTTTCCTCCATAAATATAAGATAGTCGCTAATAAATCCAACATGGAATTCAGGGGACACGTCTTTACCCAGAGACTGGTGAGAATGTGGAACTCGCTACCACATGGCTGCAAGTCGGTCAGGATTGGGAACTAAATATCCCAGGTTATAAGGTCTACAGGACAGATGGGGAAAATGGCAGAGGGGGAGGAGTAGCCTCAGTGATTAAGGATGAAATCACTTTAATGAGAAGAGAGGATTTAAAGAGAGGTAAGCAGCCAGTGGAGACCTCATGGGTTGAATTAAGAAATGGGAAAGGATCTAAGGCTGTATTGGGAGTTGTGTGTCGGCCCCCAAGTAGCAGTTCTGAAGTGCTCGATTGTATAAATGCAGAGATTAGACAAGCATGTAGCAAAGGCAGAGTGGTTTTAATGGGGGATTTTAACTTCCATATAGATTGGGAAAACAGACTAGCACCTGTCAGAAAAGTAGTGAATTCCTTGAGTGTGTCCGGGATAGTTTTCTACAACAATATGTCCTAGAGGCAACAAGGGGGCAATCCATATTAGATTTAGTAATGAGTAATGAGCCAGATTTAGTTAACAGCCTAACTGTGTGTGAACATTTATCCAGCAGCGATCATAACATGATCGAGTTCAACGTAGCGTTTGAAAGGGAGAAACGCGAAACAGCTACTAAGATTCTAGACTTAGGTGAGGCCGACTTCAACAGGAGGAGACAGAGACTGTCCATAGTAAACTGGGCAAATCTGTTAATGGGTAAAACGACAGAAGATCAGTGGGAGATGTTTAAGAAAGAATTTAATGCGATACAGAACCAGTTTATACCCCTGAGGGGCAAGAGCTCCACTTGCCAATAAAACCAGCCATGGACAACTAAAGAGATAAAGGGCAGCGTAAAACTAAAGGAAAGGTGCGAGGATTGTGGGAGTCTGGGTGGGGTAGAGGAACAAAAGGATCTCGGAGTACAAATACACAAATCACTAAAAGTAACGACATAGATTAACAAGGCCATAAAAAAGCAAACCAAGCACTAGGATTTATTTCTAGAGGGATAGAATTGAAAAGTAGGGAAGTTTTGCTAAACTTGTATTGAACCTTGGTTAGACCACACTTGGAGTACTGCGTACAGTTCTGGTCGCCATATGATAAAAAGGATATAGAGGCGGCGCAGAGAAGATTTACAAGGATGATACCAAAATTGCGAGGGTATATATATCGGGAATGGATGAACAGGCTGGGGCTCTTTTCACTTGAAAAAAGAAGGCTGAGGGGTGACCTAATTGAGGTCTTTAAAGTTATGAAATGTTTTGATAGAGTGGATACAGAGAGAATGTTCCCACTTGTGGGGAAGAGCAAAACTAGAGGCCATCAATATAAGATAGTCACCAAAAAATCAAAGGGAATTCAGAAGAAACTTCTTTACCCAGAGTGTGGTGATCCAAAGATGTGCGGGTTAGGTTGATTGGCTATGATAAATTGACCCTTAGTGTTAGGGGGATTAAATATGTGGGGTTACAGGGATAGGGTGGGATATGTGTTGGTGTAGGGGTTACGGGGATTGGGTGGGATATGTGTCGGTGCAGGCTCGATGGGCCAAAATGGCCTCTATCTGCACTGTGGGGTTTCTGTGATTCTGGTTTCTGAGAATGTGGAACTTGCTACCACAGGGAATAGTTGAGACAAATAGTATAGATGCATTTAAGGGGAGGCTGGATAAGCACATGAGGGAGACGGGAATAGGGGGGTTATGCTGACGGATTTAGATGAGGAAAGACGGGAGGAGGCTCGAGTGGAGCATAAAGACCGGCATGGGCTGGTTGGGCCGAATGGCCTGTTTCTGTGCCGTATATCCTATGAAATCCTATGTAATCTCAGCGGTGGTAGCAGTGGTGCAATTGGCCTCAGTGGCCTGGTTAGGGCGGTAGCCAAGTCTCTTGCTTGTCAACCAGTGACTCTTCCTGTCTAAGTGGTCACAAAAAAGGCAAATGGCATCCTGGTTTCATACACTGGGAGGCATGGCGTACAAAAAAGAAAGAACTTGCATTTCTATCGCACCTTTGATGACCTCCGAACGTCCCAAAGTGCTTCACAGCCAACAAAGTACTTTCTTTTTTAAAGTGTAGTCACTGTTGTAATGTAGGGAACGCAGCAGTCAATTTGTGCGCAGCTAGGTCCCACAAACAGCAATGTGATGATCGGATAATCTGTTTATTTAATGATGTTGGTTGAAGGATAAATATTGGCCAGGACACCGGGGAGAACTCGCCTGCTCTTCTTCCAATAGTGCCATAGGATCTTGCACATCCACCTGAGCGGGCATACAGGGCCTCGGTTTAACACCTCTTCAGAAAGGCGGCACCTCCGACAGAGCAGCACTCCCTCAGCACTGCACTGGGAGTGTCAGCCTAGATTATTCTGCTCAAGTCTCTGGAGTGGGACTTGAACCCACAACCTTCTGACTCGGCGGGGAGAGTGCCGCCCACTGAGCCACAAAGTTGACACCTCATGATATGATCTGTCTCACGCTATATGAGCACGTGATCCTGGCTGAGACTCCAGTGCCAGTACTGAGTGAGTGCTGCACTGTCAGAGTTGCCATCAATACAGGCAATACAGCACGACTGCTGGTGGGAGGGTGTAATTGCAATGCTACATGTTTACAGGTAGGCAGTTTCCATTGTAAATGTCGTCATAAGGAAAAAGTTAGTGCATAAGTGTGACAGAACATGACAACAGGAAGTAAGGCTCTGTGTACAGGAGGTCCAAGCAGACATGAGTGTGGATTGGCGAATGCTTCTAGACGTTTGGAAACTATATATTTTTTTTTAATGTAAAGGTTTTAAAGATTTCTTTCTGTTGCAGATTGACTTTGTGGCTCATGATGACATCCCATATTCTTCCGCAGGAAGTGATGACGTCTACAAGCACATTAAAGAGGCAGGTGTGTGCCTGGTGTGGAGACGGGCTGCTCTCCTCCTTCTGTGTGAACTTTATATACTCGTTAAGATAAGCGGTGTTGACGCTGGGGAGTGGAATGTTGGCATTCCTTTCAAGCACTCCAGCTCAGCATGGTGAGGTGCAGAGTAAATATTTCTCAGTCCCAATCTCGCTGTACCGCTGTGGCATTTTTCTAGTTCCACCCATCCTTGTGTTTAAGATGATTCAAGGACTCGATAGGGTAGATTGAGAGCGAAACTATTTCCTCTGGTGGTTGGGGGGGGGGGAGTCTAGAACAAGGGGGCGTAAGCTTGACATGAGAGCCAGGCCGTTCAGGGGTGATGTCAGGAAGCACTTCTTCACACAATGAGTGGTGGAAAGCTGGAACTCTTCCCCCAAAAAGCTGTTCAGGCTGGGGATCAATTGAAAATATCAAAACTGAGATTGATAGATTTTTGTTAGACAAGGGTATTAAAGGATTACAGAACCAAGGCGGGTAAATGGAGTTAAGATACAGATCAGCCATGATCTAGTTGGATGACGGAACAGGCTCGAGGGGCTGAATGGCCTCCCCCTGTTGCTATGCAATAGAAATAAAAAAAGACTTGCATTTCTGCAGCGCCTTTCACGAACACCAGACGTCCCAAAGCGCGTTACAGCCAATGAAGTACCTTTTGACGTGGAGTCACTGTTGTAATGTAGGAAACGCAGCAGCCAATTTGCGCACAGCAAGCTCCCACAAACAGCAATGTGTTAATATCCAGATAATCTGTTTTAGTGATGTTGAGTGAGGGATAAATATTGGCCCAGGACACCGGGGAGAACTCCCCTTCAAAATAGTGCCGTGGGATCTTTTACATCCACCTGAGACAGCAGACGGGGCCTCAAATAGGTAAAGTCCATTGGAAACTGGATTGCCAACAGGTGGTGGGAAAGACTTTCAATCTGGGTTGCGTTTGAACCTGATCAGAGGACAGGTCCAACCCACTGTGCCACTCGGCCCGCTTTACCAAGTCGGTTTGATTTCCTGGTGATTTCACATTAGACAAGCAAAAAAAAAAGTTGATTGAAATGTTACATACTTGCTCTCCTGTACAGAAAGAAAACTGCATTAAAAGATGTTATCAGGATATTGCCATGATGGCCACATAGGGCAGGACTGGTCATTTCTCTTGGCCTACCAATCACTAGATTTATTGAATTTAGTTTGGCCTGGTAGGGTTTAAACTTACAGCCTGTTTGTCTTAAGAACATGAGAATTGGGAGCAGGAGTCGGCCATTCGGCCCCTCGAGCCTGCTCCGCCATTCAACAAGATCATGGCTGATCTTCGACCTCAACTCCACTTTCTCGCCCGATCTCCATATCCCTCGATTCCCCTAGAGTCCAAAAATCGATCGATCTCAGCCTTGAATATACTCAACGATCCAGCAACCACAGCCCTCTGGGGTAGAGAATTCCAAAGATTCACCACCCTCTGTGAAGAAATTCCTCCTCATCTCAGTCCTAAATGGCCGACCCCTTATCCTGAGACTATGCCCCCTAGTTCTAGACTCTCCAGCCAGGGGGAAACAACCTCTCAGCATCTACCCTGTCAATCCCCTTCAGAATCTTGTACGTTTCAATGAGATCACCTCTCATTCTTCTAAACTCCAGAGAGTATCGGCCCATTCTACACAATCTCTCATCACAGGACAACCCCCTCATCCCCAGGAATCAATCCAGTGAACTTTTGTTGCACCGCCTCTGCGGCAAGTATATCCTTCCTTAGATAAGGAGACCAAAACTGTGCACAGTCTTCAGTGACCAGTGACCTCTTGGAATTGGGGGGAGGTGGGAATGACCAAGCTGACAGACCATGTCGCTCAGGCTAAACTACTAATTTGAATCTATTGTAAGAAGTAAAATAATGCAGAAGCAAGTAATTCCCCAGATGAGCATAACGTACAGTACCTACCGTGACTATTTCTGAATAGTCCTTTTTACTTATTGTACAAGCTTTTATGCTCAAAATTCTGCCTCCCCGCAACATCCTCTCCACTTGGTTTAACTAAAGTGGTGAACGTGGCCCAATAGTGTAGGTATATCATGTGGAAGACAAACTGGGTATACTTCGCAATTAATCAAAACCGACCTATTCTGAATCACTTCCTGCCCTGGCATCCAAAACGACCTTCACCCGGCACGGAACCTCACCGGACCAGTTTTGACTTAATTAGATTTGGATGGTTTGTTAAATGGGTTTGCCTCTGACTCAGAATCAATTACTTATTTTCAACAATGCAGAAAGACAGACTTGCATTTCTATAGCGCCTTTCGCAACCTCGGGACGTCCCAAAGTGCCTTACAGCCAATGTGGTCACTGTTGTAATGTAGGAAACGCAGCAGCCAATTTGTGCACAGCAGCAATGTGATAATGACCAGATAATCTGTTAATTGAGGGATCAATATTGGCCCAGGACACCGGGGAGAACTCCCCTGCTCTTCTTCGAAATAGTGCCTTAGGATCTTTTACCTCCACCTGAGAGAGCAGACGGGGCCTCGGTTTAACGTCTCATCCGAAAGACGGGCACCTCTGACAGGGCAGCACTCCCTCAGCACTGCACTGGGAGTGTCAGCCTAGATTTTTTGCGCTCAAGTGGGACTTGAACCCACAACCTCCTGATTCAGAAGCGGGGTTGCTACCCACTGAGCCACGGCTGACGCATGCAGTAAACTGACCCAATCTAAATCTTATCTCTAGAATACAATGATCCCAAAAGCAGTGTATGTTTTGCCTACAGGCACCAAGCTAAGACAGAATGGGGAGGAGGGGGTGGGCAGCTAGACGTTCAGCAGGAGTGGGTATAACCGCAGAGATGGGCTGGGGCTGCAGTTCTGCCTGCCGTTTGACCCCATCCAACCTTGCGCGTTGTCAGTCAGTCAACTTCACTTGTATCTGGGCTTCCAGTGCTGTTTGTGCCCCTGTTGGGAACCCACTGCCATAGGCGGAGGGTGGAAATCCAGTGCTGATTAGGGAGTAAAAAACTGGCTGCGGCAGCTTAAAGAGCCGCTGCAGCAATTGAGTCACTGCGGCCCCTAATCAAACACCCTACTCCCTAAGTTTGCAGACTCTTCAGGCAAAGTCGTTATTGGCTGAAAGTCTAGCAGAGGAGGACCCACATTTTTGTCAGCGAGGAACAGAAGCCCACGGGGGGCGTGATCCAGACTCAATGGAAGTAGGTGAGTGCAGCCTCCAAATAAAACACTACATGGCTGCTGAATGCTGGAAAGAGTTCACTGACTTCATCAGGGCAGCTAGTTAAGAGTAATTGGCCACAACTTAGTAACTGTTAGATCAACTGAGTAGATTCATCCAAATGATATAGATTCAGACAACAGAGATAAATCAACTTGGTTTTATTAATATTGAAAGTACAAGCAAGTCTATGTACTTGCTAGTAGGGTGTCCACCGGGTCAGAGAACTACTAGTCAATCCAGGCGAGCTCTCAGCACAGAGTACCAAAGAATCGCTGAAATTGAGCCTATTTGTACACCTGGATGGACAATGTCAGATGATTTGCTCCAAACCTATCAGTTCTGAGATTATCGTCATGTGTTCTCTGTCATATGCTACTATACCAGTAGATGGCGGTGTGGCACCACATACGCTCCAGTCTCACTGGAATGTGGGTGTTGTTTACTTGGAAGGTATTGCATGGTTATAAACGTCACACCTTACCGGAATAATGACAGCTGAAACCGATTCTTACACAAACTTAAATTGCATTAACCTGACACCTCCTGCTTAATTAGCATTCTGCTGCATCCCCTGGTTCCCCTTTATCTACCCTGTTAGTTACATCCTCAAAAAACTCTAATAAATTTTTCAAACACGATTTCCCTTTCATAAAACCACGCTGACTGTGCCTAATCATGTTATGATTTTCTAAGTGACTTGATACCACTTCCTTAACAATGGATTCCAGCATTTTCCCGAATACTGATGTCAGGCTAACTGGCCTGTAGTTCCCTGTTTTTTCTCTCCCTCCTTTCTCGAATAGCGATGTTACATTTGCGACCTTCCAATCCGCTGGGACCTCTCCAGAATCTAGGGAATTTTGGAAGATCAAAACCAATGCATCCACTATCTCTTCAGCCACCTCTTTTAGAACCCTAGGATGTAGGCCGTCCGGTCCAGGGGGCTTGTCGGCTTTTAGTCCCATTAGTTTCTCTAGTACTTTTTCTCTACTTATATTAATTACGTTAAGTTCCTCCCCCTCATTAGACCCTTGGTTCCCCACCATTTCTGGTATGCTTTTTGTGTCTTCTACTGTGAAGACAGATACAAAATATTTGTTTAACGTTTCTGCCATTTCCTTATTCCCCATAATAATTCCTCCTGTCTCAGCCTCTAAGGGACCAACGTTTACTTTTGCTACTCTTTTCCTTTTTACATACTTGTAGAAACTCTTACAATCTGCTTTTATATTTCTTGCTACAGGAAACTTTGTGCTATCCGGAGGTTGAATGTCCGGCAACTTCGATCTATCGGCAGAAATCAGCAGCCGTTTTGGTTTAGGTTTTTTTTTCTTCTCCTAGCATTCTTTTCACAGGCAGGCTCTGGAAAGCGTCTTTGTAGCTTAGCAACAGCTTCAGAGACGCTTCCAAGCTACTGGGCCGAGTGTTTACAAGCTGTTGCTGAGCAACAGTGTTTGTGGTCAGATACGGCAGGCTCTAGAAAGCGTCTCTGTATCTTAGCAACAGCTTCAGAGACGCTTCCAAGGTAGGAGTGCAGCGAAGATTCACCAGGCTGATACCTGGGATGGCAGGAATGACGTACGAGGAGAGATTGTGTCGATTGGGCTTATACTCACTGGAGTTTAGAAGATTGAGAGGGGATCTCATTGAAACTTATAAAATTCTGTCAGGCCTGGACAGACTAGATGCAGGAAGGATGTTTCTGATGGCCGGGGAGTCCAGAACCAGGGGTCATAGTCTAAGGATAAGGGGTAAGCCATTTAGGACTGAGATGAGGAGGAATTTCTTCACCCAGAGAGTGGTGAACCTGTGGAACTCTCTACCACAGAAGGCGGTGGAGGCCAATTCATTAAATATATTCAAGAAGGAGTTGGATATATTTCTTAAGGCTAAAGGGATCAAGGGATATGGGGAGAAGGCAGGGACCGGGTACTGAGTTTGGATGATCAGCCATGATCTCATTGAATGGTGGAGCAGGCTCGAGGGGCCGAATGGCCTACTCCTTCTCCTATCTTCTATGTTTCTATGTACATTTTCAACATTGGAGATCTGGGTGCACGGGCAGGACAAGCGGTGGAGATGACTTTTTGCAGAGCATTTCTGTTTGGATGCAAAAAGCTGGAATTGCAATGGCGGAGGCTGCTCTGGATGGAGAGGAAATGGCCGAGAAATTAAGGCGATGGCCGACTGATCCATTGTGCCTTCCATGAGTGGGTTCGAATTCAATACTGTCAAACTTTTGATGCTGATAAACCTTTCCAGCATTTGAATAAATCTAAAATAAGGGTTGGAATCCTACTCTTATCAACAATGGGGATTCTGGTCTGAGCTCGTCAAAATAAGATGCAAGCGAAAAAAATAACCAAAAAAATGCAGCTTGAGCGGAAATCTCAAGCTGTAGAAGCTACATCATTACATAAATTTAAAACAGAAATAGACAGTTTCCTAGAAGTAAAGGGAATTAAGGGTTACGGGGAGCGGGCAGGAATTTGGACATGAGTCTAGGTTCGGATCGGTCATGGCCCTGTGGGTAGCGGAGCGGGCCCAGGGGCCGTGTAGCCTGATCCTGCTCCTATTTCGTGTGTCTAATTCTGTTAGATTCAGGAGATGGTTATGTGATAGTGGATTGGCGGTTAGGATCAGATCAGCCATGATCTTATTGAATGGCGGAGCAGGCTCGAGGGGCCGATTGGCCTACTCCTGCTCCTATTTCTTATGTTCTTATGTTATGTACGGGCCGAGTGTTTACAAGCTGTTGCTGAGCAACAGTGTTTGTTGTCAAATACGGCGATGAAAAGCTCCTATCTGATAACATTGACGCTGGTCTATCCGGAAGTTTTGAGGCAACGGCAGTAGCTCGGTCCCGTGGGTGCCGGATAGCACAAAGTTTCCTGTAGTTTTCTCTCATTGTATTTTTTCCCTTTTTTATCAAACTCTCCCAATCCTCAGGCTTACTATTGATCTTTGCAACATTATAAGCTGCTTCTTTCAATCAAATGGTATCCTTAACTTTAGTTAACAACGGCCGGATCACTTTTCCCGTGGAGTTTTTGTTTCTCAATGGAATGTATTTTTGTTGAGAATTATGAAATATTTCTTTAAATGCTAGCCACTGCTTATCTACCGCCATACCCTTTAATATTTTTCCAATCTACCTTATTGGTTGGTGCCAGCCATGGCTCAGTGGGTAGCATTTGCCTCTGAGTCAGAAGGTCATGGGTGACAAATCTTGTCAGTCATGTGAAAATGACTTATGAAATGATACTGGGTGGCCTGCTGGTGGCGCTGTCCAGGGAGAGTATAAATACTCGGGCACGGGCCCAGCTTGCTCAGGACATTCTTTAACAGGAACTGGTGAAGGACACAACTAGACCACCATGTTGAAAAACAGTTGATTAAAGCCTTGTTTAATACTTAGACCAAGGGCCTAGTAGTTTTCTTACGTCAATGGGTTCAAGTCCCATTCCAGAGACTTGGACCCATAATCTAGGCTGACGCTTCAGTGCTGCACTGTCCAGCGTTCCGTCTTTCGGATGAGACGTTAAACCGAGGCCCCGTCTGCGCGCTCAGGTGGATGTAAAAGATCCCACAGCCACTATTCGAAGAGGAGCAGGGGGGAGTTATCCCCGGTGTACTGGCCAATATTTATCCCTCATCAATCAACATCACTGAAACAGATGACCTGGTCATTATCACATTGCTGTTTGTGGGAGCTTGCTGTGCGCAAATTGGCTGCCACGTTTCCCACATTACAACAGTGACTACACTTCAAAAAGTACTTCATTGGCTGTAAATCGCTTTGGGATGTCTCAAGGCGTTGAAAGGCGTTTTATAAATGCGCGTTCTTTCTCACTAACACCAGGGAGTATTTTAAGGCTCAGTGATCTCATAAACGCCCCTCTACTGTGTGTGGCTTACAGGCATGTTTGCCCCAACTCAGAGAACGGAAGGGATCTCCACATCAGACATCATTACCAGAATCGTGCGGGATTACGACGTGTACGTGCGCAGGAACCTGCAGCGCGGTTATACCGCCAAGGAACTCAACGTCAGCTTCATAAACGTAAGTGGGAGTTCAATTTCCTGCATTTCAAGGGATATGGGGCGAAGGCAGGGACAGGGTACTGAATTTGGATGATCAGCCATGATCGCATTGAATGGCGGGGTAGGCTCGAGGGACCGAATGGCCTACTCCTGCTCCTATCTTCTATGTTTCACGCTCACTGTTGGGCATTGGCGAAGCAGGGCTTTCTCGTCATTGCTTGGGCGCAAAGCATCACCTGGACTGATGTGGGATAAGACATGAGGGGTTTTTGATAAGAGCAAATAAGGAAGAACTGTTTCCACCGGCAGGGAGGGTCGGTAACCGGAGGACACGGATTTAAGGTAATGGGCAAAAGAATCAAATGTCTTTTTTAAACGCAGCGCGTTGTTGTGATCTGGGAATGCGCTGCCTGAAACGGTGGTGGAAGCAGATTCAATAGTAACTTTCAAAAGGGAATTGGATATATAATTGAAAAGGAAAGATTTGCAGGGCTGTGGAGAAAGAGCAGGGGTGTGGGACTATTGGAGAGCCGGCACGATGGGCTGAATGGCCTCCTTCTGTGCTGTATGATTCTGTGATGATGGTGCAAAATCGGGCAGGAAGGATCACACATGTGTAAGAGCCATAAATGGACGGAAAATCGTTTGGGCTTTGCTGGGGGTTTATGACCCCCCATCTCCGCACTGAAGAGAAAAATCCACCCCTTTAATTTTTTTTAAAGTGGAAGCGGTGCGCACCTTTCAGTGTTGATTGCTGCAAAATGCTCCATGTCGGACTGAGCGTTCCAGCTCTCCTCCGATCTCCCTCCTGCTTCCCAACACCACGTTCCAGCTCTCCTCCAGTCTCCCTCCTGCTTCCCAACACCACGTTCCAGCTCTGCTCCGATCTCCCTCCTGCTTCCCAACACCACGTTCCAGCTCTCCTCCAGTCTCTCTCCTGCTTCCCAACACCACGTTCCAGCTCTCCTCCGATCTCCCTCCTGCTTCCCAACACCACGTTCTAGCTCTCCTCCAGTCTCTCTCCTGCTTCCCAACACCACGTTCCAGCTCTCCTCCAGTCTCTCTCCTGCTTCCCAACACCACGTTCCAGCTCTCCTCCGATCTCCCTCCTGCTTCCCAACACCACGTTCCAGCTCTCCTCCAGTCTCCCTCCTGCTTCCCAACACCACGTTCCAGCTCTCCTCCGATCTCCCTCCTGCTTCCCAACACCACGTTCCAGCTCTCCTCCAGTCTCCCTCCTGCTTCCCAACACCACGTTCCAGCTCTCCTCCAGTCTCCCTCCTGCTTCCCAACACCACGTTCCAGCTCTCCTCCAGTCTCCCTCCTGCTTCCCAACACCACGTTCCAGCTCTCCTCCAGTCTCCCTCCTGCCTCCCAACACCACGTTCCAGCTCTCCTCCGATCTCCCTCCTGCTTCCCAACACCACGTTCCAGCTCTCCTCCGATCTCCCTCCTGCTTCCCAACACCACGTTCCAGCTCTCCTCCGATCTCCCTCCTGCTTCCCAACACCACGTTCCAGCTCTCCTCCAGTCTCCCTCCTGCTTCCCAACACCACGTTCCAGCTCTCCTCCAGTCTCCCTCCTGCTTCCCAACACCACGTTCCAGCTCTCCTCCGATCTCCCTCCTGCTTCCCAACACCACGTTCCAGCTCTCCTCCGATCTCCCTCCTGCTTCCCAACACCACGTTCCAGCTCTCCTCCAGTCTCTCTCCTGCCTCCCAACACCACGTTCCAGCTCTCCTCCAGTTTCTCTCTCCTGCTTCCCAACACCACGTTCCAGCTCTCCTCCAGTCTCCCTCCTGCTTCCCAACACCACGTTCCAGCTCTCCTCCAGTTTCTCTCTCCTGCTTCCCAACACCACGTTCCAGCTCTCCTCCAGTCTCCCTCCTGCCTCCCAACACCACGTTCCAGCTCTCCTCCGATCTCCCTCCTGCTTCCCAACACCACGTTCCAGCTCTCCTCCAGTTTCTCTCTCCTGCTTCCCAACACCACGTTCCAGCTCTCCTCCAGTCTCTCTCCTGCTTCCCAACACCACGTTCCAGCTCTCCTCCAGTCTCCCTCCTGCTTCCCAACACCACGTTCCAGCTCTCCTCCAGTCTCCCTCCTGCTTCCCAACACCACGTTCCAGCTCTCCTCCAGTCTCCCTCCTGCCTCCCAACACCACGTTCCAGCTCTCCTCCAGTCTCTCTCCTGCCTCCCAACACCACGTTCCAGCTCTCCTCCAGTCTCTCTCCTGCTTCCCAACACCACGTTCCAGCTCTCCTCCAGTCTCCCTCCTGCTTCCCAACACCACGTTCCAGCTCTCCTCCAGTCTCCCTCCTGCTTCCCAACACCACGTTCCAGCTCTCCTCCAGTCTCCCTCCTGCTTCCCAACACCACGTTCCAGCTCTCCTCCAGTCTCCCTCCTGCTTCCCAACACCACGTTCCAGCTCTCCTCCGATCTCTCTCCTGCCTCCCAACACCACGTTCCAGCTCTCCTCCGATCTCCCTCCTGCTTCCCAACACCACGTTCCAGCTCTCCTCCAGTCTCCCTCCTGCTTCCCAACACCACGTTCCAGCTCTCCTCCAGTTTCTCTCTCCTGCTTCCCAACACCACGTTCCAGCTCTCCTCCAGTCTCCCTCCTGCCTCCCAACACCACGTTCCAGCTCTCCTCCAGTTTCTCTCTCCTGCTTCCCAACACCACGTTCCAGCTCTCCTCCAGTCTCCCTCCTGCTTCCCAACACCACGTTCCAGCTCTCCTCCAGTCTCCCTCCTGCCTCCCAACACCACGTTCCAGCTCTCCTCCAGTCTCCCTCCTGCTTCCCAACACCACGTTCCAGCTCTCCTCCAGTTTCTCTCTCCTGCCTCCCAACACCACGTTCCAGCTCTCCTCCAGTCGCTCTCCTGCTTCCCAACACCACGTTCCAGCTCTCCTCCAGTTTCTCTCTCCTGCTT
Organism: Somniosus microcephalus; assembly: GCF_052327205.1. NCBI lineage: Eukaryota > Metazoa > Chordata > Chondrichthyes > Squaliformes > Somniosidae > Somniosus > Somniosus microcephalus. The sequence goes on from NC_140992.1 coordinate 10,531,855, forward strand.
CCCAACACCACGTTCCAGCTCTCCTCCAGTTTCTCTCTCCTGCCTCCCAACACCACGTTCCAGCTCTCCTCCAGTCGCTCTCCTGCTTCCCAACACCACGTTCCAGCTCTCCTCCAGTTTCTCTCTCCTGCTTCCCAACACCACGTTCCAGCTCTCCTCCAGTCTCCCTCCTGCTTCCCAACACCACGTTCCAGCTCTCCTCCGATCTCCCTCCTGCCTCCCAACACCACGTTCCAGCTCTCCTCCAGTCTCCCTCCTGCTTCCCAACACCACGTTCCAGCTCTCCTCCAGTCTCCCTCCTGCCTCCCAACACCACGTTCCAGCTCTCCTCCAGTCTCCCTCCTGCCTCCCAACACCACGTTCCAGCTCTCCTCCAGTCTCTCTCCTGCTTCCCAACACCACGTTCCAGCTCTCCTCCAGTCTCCCTCCTGCTTCCCAACACCACGTTCCAGCTCTCCTCCAGTCTCCCTCCTGCTTCCCAACACCACGTTCCAGCTCTCCTCCAGTCTCTCTCCTGCCTCCCAACACCACGTTCCAGCTCTCCTCCGATCTCCCTCCTGCTTCCCAACACCACGTTCCAGCTCTCCTCCAGTCTCCCTCCTGCCTCCCAACACCACGTTCCAGCTCTCCTCCAGTCTCCCTCCTGCCTCCCAACACCACGTTCCAGCTCTCCTCCGATCTCCCTCCTGCTTCCCAACACCACGTTCCAGCTCTCCTCCAGTCTCTCTCCTGCTTCCCAACACCACGTTCCAGCTCTCCTCCGATCTCCCTCCTGCTTCCCAACACCACGTTCCAGCTCTCCTCCGATCTCCCTCCTGCTTCCCAACACCACGTTCCAGCTCTCCTCCGATCTCCCTCCTGCTTCCCAACACCACGTTCCAGCTCTCCTCCAGTCTCTCTCCTGCTTCCCAACACCACGTTCCAGCTCTCCTCCGATCTCCCTCCTGCTTCCCAACACCACGTTCCAGCTCTCCTCCAGTCTCTCTCCTGCTTCCCAACACCACGTTCCAGCTCTCCTCCAGTCTCCCTCCTGCCTCCCAACACCACGTTCCAGCTCTCCTCCGATCTCTCTCTCTCTCTCTCTCTCTCTCTCTCTCTCTCTCTCTCTCTCTCTCTCTGCTTCCCAACACCAGCTCCCCCACATTCCTCCAGAGAGGCCGATGTTTTGGGATTTTGTTAAGCCGCAGCCCAGCTGTAAATTGAAAGCTCGGTCCCTTATTCATTTCCTCTTTGTTGATCAATAGCTACTGCACAGCGTCAAATATCTCTTTCCGGTAATTTTATTATGTTGTTGTTCTAAACGTGTGGAAGAATTGAATTGCTATCCTCGCTTATTTTTGCTGGTGTGTGAGACATTCTAGAACCACTCAGTTTTAATATAAAATTCCACTTGCGTTGAAGTTGTGCTGCTCTGTACCTTAAAGTGCCCTTCACCTCTGAAGGGAACCACAGTTTGCCTATCTCCAAGGTGGTGGCCTTCATTTCCAGCCTCTCTACTTTGGTCCGTCAATGTCAAGAGACTCTCCTGCCTCTCTCGTACGGTCGTGACTTAAGTCTCCTGCTGATATGTTAAGATGCTGACGAACCTACAATATGTTTTCCAGTGTTTTATGTTTTTATTGTCGAAGATGGCACCCATTGGGCAGGCAGTCCTGCCTCTGCTTTGACTGGTGTAGGCAGGGACTGCCCTGGTGCTAACTCAGTGTTTGCGCTTGCCAATCCCTACAAACCACTTCACAAAGATTGAGTACAGATGAGGGAGGCCATTCGGCCCATCACAGCATCTACTAATCTCTTGAATGATTCCAGAGTTTTTGGGCTCCATTATCCTACCATTCCAAGTATGACTCACTTTGGGTGAAGATGTGCTTCCTGACATTAGTCTTCAGCTTGTTTTTAACCAGTTTGTACCCAAGTCCTCCTCTCCTACAGTCATGATTTAAATTTAAACCACACATATACCTCTGTGAGTCCCCTCTTATTCACCTCCTTTCGAGTCTGGAGTATTTCCAGCCTTTCCTCATTACTTAGTCTGTGCACATGTCACACTCGCTCTCTCTCGTTCTCTCTCTTGCATGCTCACTTTCTGTGTCTCTCACTCTCACTGTTTAGTTCTGTCTCACTCTCTCTCTGACTCCACACACACTCACACATACTATCACTTTCTGTCTCTCTCATTGCACTCGGTGTGTGTGTGTGTCTCGCACACATCTGTGTGTCTCTCTCACACACTCACTCCGCACGTGTCCCTCACTCCGCACACACTTGATCTGTGCGTGCCTCACGCTCTTGTCGCTGTGTGCATGTGTCCGTCTCTCACTCTCTGTCTCTCACTCTCTGTCTCTCACTCCCTGTCTCTCACTCCCTGTCTCTCACTCCCTGTCTCTCACTCCCTGTCTCTCACTCCCTGTCTCTCACTCCCTGTCTCTCACTCCCTGTCTCTCACTCCCTGTCTCTCACTCCCTGTCTCTCACTCCCTGTCTCTCACTCCCTCTGCCTTCCAGGAAAAGAAGTACAACTTGCAGGAACGAGTCGACAAAGTTAAACAGAAAGTTAAAAATGTTGAGGAAAAGTCGAAGGAGTTTGTCCAGAAAGTTGAGGAGAAGAGCATCGACCTGATTCAGAAATGGGAGGAAAAGTCAAGAGAATTCATCGGGAACTTCCTGGAGATGTTTGGCCCGGAGGGAGCGTTGGTGAGCACATCTGCACAATAAACGGGGAAATTCAGTAAAACAAAAGTAAAAGAGATTAAGAGCTCGGGGGCGAGAGGGGAGGAGTTTATTCGTGGGTCATCAGAAACCCAACCTCAGGCCACAGGCGTTCTGAAGGTCTCCTAGCGATCTTGTAACTCTTATTCGTAAGCAGCGAAGCACAGAAAACCCTACAGCTGGCAAAGGAAGATATATAGTGGAAGATTGACTCTTGTCGGGAGCTGGGAGATGGGGAAGTATAATCGTCTGCGATTTAAATGCAGCTAAGCTCCGAACAAGTTGAACCTCCGCTGGGAGCAGGTAAATCAAAATTGGAAGGGATGAGTAAAATGGGCCCCACCAGGCAGAAGAAATTTAAAAGGGCTACGCTAGGCAGAAGTAGATTTTTTAAATAAGGGTGCTACCCAGGTAAAGTAAAACATGAGAGAGAGAGAGAGAGAACAGGAGTGCATGGGAAAAGAATTATGATTAAAGGGGAGAGTAAAAATCATAAAGAAAGAACTTGCATTTATATAGCGTCTTTCATGACCTCGCAACGCCCCAGAGTACTTTACAGCCAATTAGATACTTTTGAATTAAAAACGGAAAATGCTGGGAACACTCAGCAGGTTAGGCGGCATCTGTAGAGAAACAGAGTTAACGTTTCAGATCGATGACCTTTCGTCAGAACTGGAAAAAGCCGGAGATATAACCGGTGCAGAGGCAGGGAAAGAACAAAAGGGGGAAGGTCTGTGATAGGGTGGAAGGCAGGAGAGAATAAATGACAAAAGATATGATAGTACAAAGCAAAAGGAGATGGTAATGGGACAAGTAACAAAACAAAAGATGGGTCTAGAAGAGGTGTAAATGGGAATAGCAGAATGATCAACAGCTGCCATCTGAAAAAATGGAGGCAGAGGTTGACGTAAGAAAACTACTAGGCACTGGGTTAAACAAAGCTTTAATCAACTGTTTTACAACATGGAGGCCTAGTTGTATCCTTCACTAGTTCCTGTTAAGAATGTCCTGCGCAAGCTGGGCCCGTGCCCGAGTATTTATACTCTCCCTGGACAGCGCCACCCGTAGGCCGCTCAGTATTATTTCATAAGTCTTTCTTTCATGAATGACTGACTCATGTCAGAGGTTATAGTCTGAAATTGTTGAACTCAATGTTGAGTCCGGAAGGCTGTAAAGTGCCTAATCGAAAGTTGAGTTGCTGTTCCTCGAGCTTAATTCTCGCCTGTCACTATAATTCTCCACACCACTCCCACTCTGACCCCTCTGTTCTCGGCCGTGCCTTCAGCTGCCTGGCCCCCAAGCTCTGGAATTCCCTCCCTCAACCTCTCCACCTCTCTGTCCTCCTTTTAAGATGCTCCTTAAAGTCTACCTGTCCCAATACAGGAAACTTTGGTTTGTCCGGAGGCTAACTGTCCGGAATGCTCGATCCACCGGCAAAAATCAGGAGCCGTTTCGTTATTTTTTTTTTCTTCTCGTTGCTTTTTTTTCACCAGTCAGGCTCTGCAAGGTCTCACTGAAGCTGTTGCTAAGCTACAGAGACGCTTGCAAGGTACAGCCGACTGTTTAGAAGCTGTTGCTAAGCAACAGGGTTTGTTGCCAGATACGGAGCTCAAAAGCTCCGTATGTTTCAACATTAGCGCTGGTTTGTCCGGCAGTTTTGATGGGACGGCAACAGCTCGGTCCCGTCGGTGCCGGATAGCACAAAGTTTCCTGTATCTCCTTATGTGGCTCGGTGTCAAATTTTGTTTGACAATCGCTCCTGTGAAGCGCCTCGGGACGTTTTTACCTTGTTAAATGGAAATGTGGAATTCTCCACCCCAGAGGGCTGTGGATGCTCAGTCGTTGAGGATATTCAAGAATGAAATCGATAGACTTTTGGATACTAGGGGAATCGAGGGATATGGGGATCGGGCGGGAAAGTGGAGCTGAGGTCGATGATCAGCCATGATCTTATTGAATAGCGGAGCAGGCTCGAGGAGCCGTATGGCCGACTCCTGCTCCTATTTCTTATGTTCTTAAAGGCGCTGTATAAATGCAAGTTACTGTTCTATCGGAAGGGGGCGATTACGACGTCGTGCAGGTTTACAAATCTGTCGATTTTTTTTTTTTTTTCATTTGCTACCCCACCCCCCCCTCCCCCATCCCAAAAAAACCCCCAGAAACACATGCTGAAAGAGGGCAAAGGCCGAATGCTACAAGCCATCACTCCGAAGCAGAGTCCGAGCAACAGCCCGACCCGGGAGCGTTCCCCCTCGCCCACGTTCCGATGGCCGTTCTCCAAGACCTCGCCGCCCTGCTCGCCGAAACCGGAGTCGGACGCAGCCGGCTACGACATCAGTGACGACGATTCAGAGTAAAGGGGTCCCTCTCTCTTCTTCCCCCCTGCACCCCGGAGTCTTCATTTACTCTCCGCCCCCCCACCAATTCTATCTATCGATTGATTGCCCGTGGTCTGAGAGGCCACAGAAATGAAGCAAGTATCGCTCGCTCGCTCAGAAAGGCAGGAAGTCTGAACAAATGGGGACAAGTTGGACTTTGGAATTAAAACATTAAAGACAAATCATTTTCCACAGGGAAACGGATCGATAATGATGTAAACTGGTTTTTCTTTTTAGCAAATTAAACTAATTTAAAAAAAAAAAAAATTTGAAAAGACCGCAGGGGAAAAATGGCTTGCTTTTTATATTTTAGGCCTTGTGTCGTATCACAGTCGAGTCGGGACTTGTGTGTGAATGCTTGCATGTGAGGCTAGAAATTTTACGCCCCCCCCCCCCACCCCAGGTTTAGGGACTGAATGTGTTGGGGAGGGCTCATATCCACCCTCGGGCTCCCATCCCCGGTTGAATCGTTTCCCCGGTGATGGAGGAGTCGGTGCGTGGCCATTGCCTACAGTTGAATCGACGGAGCCTCCAGCCCTTGTTCCTATTTCAGTGCCTCCACATTTCAAATCCTGCCCCCTACCCGTCTCGCTGGTGGGCTGGCTCAGAGTGTCGATCTGCGGCGGGGTGGGGGGTGGGGATTGGCAGTTGATCGCCTCGGCCCTTCGGGGAGCAGCAGCTGCCAGTGTTGCATTGGCAGAGACGAGGCAGAACAGCGGTGGGGGTTTTGGGGGGGGCTAGGTGGAATGCACCCTCACCACCGGCTGACATCTAATCGAGGGGTCGGCGATCTGTGACGACAGCTCCCCTCTTATGCAACGGTTCTGATTTCCTTCCCTAGAGTTTTTGGGGTTTGCCTTGCATGCCAGTATAGACAGCGACCGCGACTGGTCAGTGATGGAGCGGGGTTCGGGGCGGGGTGGGGGTGGCGGTGCCAAGGCGGACTTTCCAACGGGATGACGGGCTTTTACCTGATTCTGGAGGGAGGTCTTTACTGGGTACGGCCCAGAGAGGGGCCTGGGTGCCGTGGCTGAGCTTTCTGTCTCAAGCAAAGCTTGCACTGTTCAACTTGGCTGTGAGTCACTGGGGACGGCCTGTGCTGTAACTCACTGCTTGCTGTGTACAAGTTGCTGTGGCACTTGACAGATGTAACTTCTGAGTCACATTGGTGTATAAATCAATCCTTTTTGCACTTCGAAAGCACGGAACATGTTTAAGGTGCTGCTCACACTGGATTCCACTCGTGTATTATCTACTTTGAAAGGATTGTGATATTGCTTTCTATGACCCTGCTGCTCAGAGCTATTAGTTTAAGGACTGTATCGGAATGACCTTGGGAATCCTGTTGGTATAGATTGGTGCGTGTGATGTGCGTGCCTGTGTGTCGCTCGTGGACGTGGGTTATGTTTGGGGGGGTGGTCACGGTGTGTTGTTTACACGTTTTATACTTGTGTATGTTTGCAGGCGAGTCCAGCGTTTTGCACTCGGACCGATAACTAACAGGGCTCTATTCTGTACTCATCCAGTCCCTCTGCGGAGAGTTACCCTCAGAAATAAAAAGAAAGGAGATTGAAATTTTAAAAAAGCCAAACCATTCTGCAGATGCACAGCTGGCCCGCACTGCAAAAAGAAAGGACGGGTTAGTGTTTTGGATGTGGCCCCTTCATCAGAACTGACGGTGTTTAACCGAAACTTTAATCTGTCTTTGCTGAGATGTTGGCAGATCTGCTGTACATTTCCAGCAAGTTCTACTTTCATTTTTCTTTTTTAAAAGTGATTGGGCTAATTATTACCGAACGTCACAAATCGTTCAGATCCAGGCTAGTTAACAAGCCAAGAGCCCAGAAATCACAAGCACTCGCAGGACACTGTGGGGAGCTTTACAATCGAGAGAAGTTGAATTGTAAAGGTGTTTGTTGCCCTGCGAGCTGGGCTGTGCCTCATTATTTTTCACTTCTCAGGATTTCGTAAAATTCGCCGTCTCTTTTTTGAGACTTTTTAACATCCCCGCACTGTAAACAGGGTGAGTTCAGAGCACTGGGTACTTGCTGTGTGGCAGTTATTCTATGACATACTGTTCTGTAATAACACTGGAGTATAAATGGGCTGCACTGAAATCTGCACTTTGCTCTGGGTTATCCTTGTCTCGGGTTTCTAGAGGTGCTTTAAAGAAAGTGCACGCATTCATATGGCGCCCTTCACCACCTCGGGACATCCCAAAGCACTTCGCAGTCCATGAAGTGCTGCGTGAAATGCAGTCGCTGCGGTAATGTCGGGAAACGGGAGAAGACTGCCAAAACCCCAGCTTGTGTGCGCCCGTCTCCGCGTTTCCCGTGTTGCGTTTCTCGTGTCACGGCGCCATCTTGTGAGGCTTGCGGCTCGAACGCGGCGATGTACTGAAGCCAGTTTCGCAGCATTTCACTGTTGGAGGGAGTGGCCGAGAGGCAATCCCAGCGGCAGAATACAAGAGCACCGACGGGCGGGCCTCTTCTGGCGGTTGGGTTGGGGCGGGGGCGGTGCTTGCCGACTGTGCGACGCCCTCACATCGGGAAGGAGAGGAGGAGTTTGGGGAATGATGGACAGTGTTCCTCGAGCAAGGGCCCCAATCATTTTCCCTGGTTCCCTGAAATTCATTGAGGGGGCTCCCTGGGAATGCGGGACACAGTAGGTCTGGTAACAGTAGCCTCCCAGCCAGGAGGTAATCAGCTCGCTCTCCAAAACCAGGCCGAGGAAGGTTCAGGACCTTCAGCTGGGTTGCCTTGCATCTTGTGGGAGGGCTTGGATCTAACCAGAGCTTGCGGTCGGGGTGTCTTACTGTTAGTGAAGTCAGTCATCCCAAACCGTTCAAGCCTTCTCTTCAATGTTGGGTGGTAGGAGGACTAGAATTACTGGCCTGTTACTCTGGTGTACAGAATCTGTGTGTGATTTATGCAATGCACAGAGTCTGTTTCTGTGGGCAATCCTCGTGGATCATTTTAATTTGTACATCAAAAAAAGTGCATATTTTCGAAAGTGTTAAGACTCGATTTCTAGATTTTTTTTGTTAACCGATTTAGAGCGAGGGGCTTTTTATAAATTAAAGAAATTGAAGTGGAAAGTGTGGAAATTTGGCTCTGAACTGAGATTTTTAATGGAGTTGCATGTTGTCAATAAGTGGATTCGGTGCTGATCTTTTAATCAACTTACAACTGTTAAACAGTGGAAAAATTGTCTGATTAAACACAGCGTTAAAAGAAGCTCAGCCTTGTGTCTGCTTTCTCTCTCTTATCGAACTGGTTGGTGTGTGTGGTTCTTTTCCTCAGTGTAAAAAATGTTCTCCCGGTGGAACTTGACACTTGCTCAAGGTACAAGTTCCTCAGGCACTGCATTTTTAAAATTCATTCCTTGGGATGTGGTCGTCGCCGGCAAGACCAGCATTTATTGCCCATCCCTAATTGCCCTTGAGAAGGGGGTGGTGAGCTGCTGCCTTGAACCGCTGCAGTCCGTGTGGTGAAGGTACTCCCACAGTGCTGTGAGGGAGGGAGTTCCAGAATTTTGACCCAGCGACGACGAAGGATCGGCCGATATATTCCTGAGACAGGATGGTGTGTGACTCGGAGGTGGAACTTGGAGGTGGTGGTGTTCCCAAGCGCCTGCTGCCCTTGTCCTAGGTGGTGTACAGATCACGGGTTTGAGCGGTGCTGTCGAAAGTTGCCAGTTGTTCAAGGTGTGACCATCACACGCACGCACCCCCCCTCCGCCCCCCCCCCCCCCCAAGCCCAACCGAGTGATTAGCAGCAGGCTATTATACAAAGCTAGCTGGGAATGTAGAATCATAGAATGATTACAGCACGTAAGAAGGCCATTCGGCCCCTCGAGCCCGTGCCGGCTCTCTGCAAGAGTATTTCAGCTAGTCCCACTCCCCCACCCTTTCCCCGTAGCCCTGCAAATTTATTGCCTTCAGATATTATCCAACTCCCTTTTGAAAGCCGTGATCGAGTCTGCCTCCTGCCTCCACCACCCTTTCAGGCCGTGCATTCCAGATCCTAACCACTCGCTGCGTAAATTTTTTTTCCCTCATGTCGCCTTTGGTTCTTTTGCCAATCACCTTAAATCTGTGTCCTCTGGTTCTCAACCCTTCCGCCAATGGGAACAGTTTCTCTCTCTCTACTCTGTCTAGACCCTCATGATTTTGAACACCTCCATCAAATCTCCTCTCAACCTTCTCTGCTCCAAGGAGAACATCCCCAGCTTCTCCAGTCTGTCAATGTAACTGAAGTCTTTCATTCCTGGAATCATTCTTGTAAATCTTTTCTGCACCCTCTCTAAGGCCTTCACATCCTTCCTAAAGTGCGGTGTCCAGAATTGGACACAATACTCCAGTTGAGGCCTAACCAGTGTTTTATACAGGTTCATCATAATTTCCACACTTTTGTACTCTATACCTCTATTTATGAAGCCCAGTTTCCGTAAGCCTTTTTAACTGCTTTCTCAACCTGCCCTGCCACCTTCAACAATTTGTGCACACATACCCGCAGGTCTCTCTGTTCGTGCGCCCCCTTCAGGATTGTACCATTTAGTTTCTTTGTCCTTTCCTCATTCTCTCTACCAAAATGTATCACTTCGCACTTTTCTGCGTTAAATTTCATCTGCCACGTGTCCGCCCATTTCACCAGCCTGTCTTCTTGAAGTCTATCACTATCCTCCTCACTGTTCACTATACTTCCAAGTTTTGTGTCATCTGCAAATTGTGAAATTGTGCCCTGTACACCCAAGTCCAAGTCATTAATATACATCAAGAAAAGCAGTGGCCCTAGAACCGACCCCTGGGGAACCACACTGTGTACCTTCCTCCAGTCCGAAAAACAACAGTTCACCACTACTCTGTTTCCTGCCACTTAGCCAATTCCGTAACTGTGGTGTATGTAACCTGTTCCACCTTAAGAGAACTTAAGCCTGTTCCACCTTAAGAGATGTACTACTTTCTCTGGCTGCTGTATACGTAATACCGGTGGTGACCACCGGTATATAAGCACTGTGTAGTAATATTGTATTTTAGTATAGTCCTGACCTCCAACCAGTAAAGACCTGTTGAACTTTAATCTTGTAGTCTGTGTTAGTAATTACAACTAGAACACACAGACTTAACAGTAATCATGCTGCCACTGTCCCTTTTATTCCATGGGCTTCAACTTTGCTGGCAAGCCTATTATGTGGCACTTTGTCGAACGCCTTTTGGAAATCCATGTACACCACGTCAACTGCATAACCCTCATCAAATAACTCAATCAAGTTAGTTAAACACGATTTGCCTTTAATAAATCCATGCTGGCTTTCCTTAATTAATCCACACTTGTCTAAGGGACTGTTAATTTTGTCCCTGATTACTGTCTCTAAAAGCTTCCCCACTACTGAGGTTAGACTGACTGGCCTGTAGTTGCTGGGTTTATCCTTACACCCTTTCTGAACAAGGGTGTAACATTTGCGATTCTCCAGTCCTCTGGCACCACCCCGGTATCTAAGGAGGATTGGAATATTATGGCCAGTACCTCCGCGATTTCCACCCTCAATTCCCTCCGCATCCTCGGATGCATAAGTTGTGAGGAGGATGCAAAGAGGTTTCAAGGGGATATAGACAGGCTAAGTGAGTGGGCAAGAACATGGCAAATGGAATATCATGTGGAGAAATGTGAAGTTATCCACTTTGGTAGAAAAAATAGAAAAGCAGAGTATTTTTTAAATGCTGAGAGATTGGGAAATGTTGGTGTTCAGAAGGATCTGGGTGTCCTTGTACACGAATCACTGAAAGTTAGCATGCAGGTTCAGCAAGCAATTAGGAAAGCAAATGTTGGCATTTTATTACTAGAGGATTTGTGTATAAGAGTAAAGACGTCTTGCTGCAATTATACAGGGCCCTGGTGAGACCACACCTGGAGTATTGTGCACAGTTTTGGTCTCCTTACCTAAGGAAGGATATACTTGCCATAGAGGGAGTGCAACGAAGGTTCACCAGACTGGTTCCTGGGATGGGGGGATTGTCCTATGAGGAGAGATTGAGTAGACTAGGCCTATATTCTCCAGAGTTTAGAAGAATGAGAGGTGATCTCATTGAAACATACAAAATTCTTACAGGGCTTGACAGGGTAGATGCAGGGAGGATGTTTCCCCTGGCTGGGGAGTCTAGAACCAGGGGTCACAGTCTCAGAATAAGGGGTCGGCCATTTAGGACTGAGATGAGAAATTTCTTCACTCAGAGGGCGGTGAATCTTTGGAATTCTCTACCCCAGAGGGTTGTGGAGGCTCAGTCATTGAGTATATTCAAGACAGAGATCGATACATTTTTGGATATTAAGGGAATCAAGGGATATGGGGATAGTGCAGGAAAGTGGAGTTGAGGTCGAAGATCAGCCATGACCTTATTGAATGGCGGAGCCGGCTCGAGGGGCCGAATGATCTACTCCCGCTCCTAATTCTGAGGTTCTTAACTAACGTCTATTGTAGTGCCTCTAACTGCTGTCTCGGGTGTGCCCATTACAGAGATGTTGCGATGGAGACAGAGAAATGTTGGCACTTGTGAGCTAGAAAGTAGGATTGAGGAAAGAACCTGCATTGGTGGAGCAGGAAGCCGCGCGCTGAGCCTGGATTTTAAAAACCGCGAGGATTCAGGAGGGAGTGAACCTTTCACAGCCTCAGGAGCTCCTAAAGCACTTTACAGCTAATGAAGTACTTTTGAAGTGGAGTCACTATTGCAATGTAGGAAACGTGGCAGCCAATTGTGCACAGCAAGCTTCCACAAACAGCAATGTGATAATGACCAGATAATTTTCAGTGATGTTGATTTGAGGGATAAATATTGGCCCAGAACACCCCTGCTCTTCTTCGAAATAGTGGCCATGGGATCTTTTACATCCACCTGAGAGAGCAGACGGGGCCTCGGTTAAACGTCTCATCCGAAAATGGCACCTCCGACAGTGTAGTACTCCCTCAGTACTGGCACTGGGAGTGAGTGTTAGCCTAGTTTTATGTGCTCAAGCATCTGGAGTGGGACTTGAACCCACAACCTTCTGACTCAGAGGCGAGGGTGCTGCCCACTGAGCCACAGCTGACACACACAGGCTGTGTTGAAGGCTGTATTTGCACCTCAGAAGGAACACGAGAGTTAAGACACACACATACAGTGTTTATTGCAATTTTGCGCTTCACACAATGAAGTACTTTTGAAGTACCATCACTGTCGTGTGGACAGACCCGTCTGTTCCAGTGAGATCCTGCCGACAACTATGAGATGAATAACCACCGTCTATGGTGGTGCTGGTTGAGGTGGGATTTCTTCAATGGGATTGTTGAGGTCCAACTCAACGAGAATAGTTATGATCTGGAATGCGCTGCCTGATAGGGAGGCAGATTCAACAGTAACTTTCAAATAGGTATTGGGGGAAAATTTGAAGGGCTATGGGGAAAAGAGCGGAGGGGAGTGGAGCCAATTGGACAGTCCTTACAAAGAGCCGTCACCGGCACGATGGGCCAAATGGCCTCCTTTTGAAACGTACAAAATTCTTACAGGGCTCGACAAGGAGGATGCCTTGTGCATTGAGTGGTGCTGGAGTTTTGCTAAGTGGGAGAAAAATCATTTAAGTGTATTTTGTGAATTTTAGTGTGTTAAGAAGTCAATTATTTGAAGTAAGTTTAATTTTTTAAGGGTTTTTTAAACTCTTGGGCAGTTTAAACCGGAAGTAGAATCCGGGTATAAAAGGGGAGGGGCTAGTGCAGTGCACGGAGTGCCTTGTGCATTGAGTGGTGCTGGAGTTTTGCTAAGTGGGAGAGTTCGGATAAGTGGGAGGTGAGGGTGTGTTTTTTGCTCTGTTTTGTTCCCCACTCCCAGGCTTGGACAGCACTGCGGAGGCGGAGCAGCGAGACGAGTCAACCAAACAGGCCCCACAGACAGTATTCAAGGAGGAGGTTGGTGATCAGCTGGTTGGTTGGTTTTCTTCCTTCTCTTCTCTTTTATACCTTTAAGTTGGTAAGTCCTTTGAATAGTGGTGTGACATTATCATCTATATCCGGGCAGGGTCTTCATAACTAATAATAAGAAATGTAATTATTTATATAGAATGGAGCAGGTGATATGTTACTGTTGCGAGATGTGGGAGCCGGTGAACCCCATTGAGGCTCACGGTGATTACATCTGCGACAAGTGTTTGCTGCTAGAGGAACTCAAGTTCCATGTTATGGAGCTTGAGACCGAGCTTCAGACACTGCGACACATCAGGGAGGGGGAGAAGTTCCTGGACTCTGTTTCAGGAGATGGTCACACCTATGAAGTTAATTACTGCAGATGTAGTCAGGGACAGGACGGTGTGACTACGAGTGAGGAAGGTACAGGGATCCAGGATGTAGTGTTGAAGGAGACGCAGCCCTTGTTCTTGTCCAGCAGGATCGAGGTTCTTACTCCCTGTGAGGGCGGGAGCGGGGACTGCAGGGAGGATGAGCAACCTGGCCACAGCACCGTGGTACAGGGGGCCATTCAAGTGGAGGGAGTAAAAAGAAATGTTGTAGTGGTAGGGGATAGTATTATTAGGGGGATGGATAGAGTTCTCTGCAGCCGAGAGCGGGAGTCCCGAAGGCTGTGTTGCCTGCCCGGTGCCAGGGTTAAGGACATCTCTTCTGGGCTGGAAAGAAACTTGGAGTGGGAGGGGGAGGATCCAGTTGTCGTGGTCCATGTTGGTACAAACGACGTAGATAGGACAAGGAAGACGGTTCTGTTAAAGGAGTATGAGCAACTAGGGGTCAAATTAAAAAACAGAACCTCAAGGGTAATAATCTCTGGGTTATTACCTGAGCCACGAGCGAATATGGCTAGGATAAATAAAATTAAAGAGTTAAATGCGTGGCTCAAAGACTGGTGTGGGAGAAATGGGTTTTGCTTCTTGGGACACTGGCACCAATACTGGGACAGGAGGGAGCTGTTCCGTTGGGATGGACTCCACTTGGCCAGTGCTGGGACTAGAGTCCTGGCGAATCATATAACTAGGGCTGTAGAGAGGGCTTTAAACTAATTAGTGGGGGGGAGGTTTCTAGAGAGCAAATAATAGAAATGACAACAGAGAAGGTCATAGACTTAGGTAGCAGTGGGGGAATTAAAAAACAGAATGTGTCAGGAAGGGACAGAAGGTATGGAGTAAAAAGTAAAGTACTAAAAAGGGAAAAAACAGGAACTAAGTGTTACAAAACATATTTGAAAGTTCTTTATCTGAATGCACGTAGCATTCGTAACAAAATGAATGAGTTAACTGCACAAATAACGACGTATGGGTATGATCTTGTGGCCATTACAGAAACATGGGTGACCATGACTGGGAATTAAACATACCAGGTTATTTAACAATCAGGAAGGACAGGCAGGAAGGGAGAGGAGGTGGGGTGGCTATGTTAATAAAGGAAGGAATCACTATAATACAGAGAAATGATATTGGGTCAAGGGAGCAGGATAGTGAAACAGTTTGGGTGGAGATAAGGAATAATAAGGGGAAAAAAACACTAGTGGGTGTAGTCTATAGGCCTCCGAACAGTTGCAACTCTGTTGGACAGAGTATTAATCAGGAAATAGTTGAGGCTTGTAATAAGGGAACAGCTATAATTATGGGGGATTTTAATTATCATATTAACTGGACAAATCAAATTGGGCAGAGCAGCCTTGAGGATGAGTTCATTGAGTGTATTAGGGATGGGTTTCTTGAGCAGTATGTAACTGAACCGACCAGGGGGCAAGCAACCTTAGATTTGGTCCTGTGTAATGAGACAGGATTAATTAAAAATGTCCTAGTAAAGGATCCCCTTGGAATGAGTGACCATAACATGGTTGAGTTCCATATTCAATTAGAGGGTGAGAAGGTTGGATCTCAAACAAGCGTGCTGAGCTTGAATAAAGGAGACTATGAAGGTATGAGAGCAGAATTGATTAGAGTGGACTGGGAAAATAGATTAAAGGGTAAGACGGTACATGATCAGTGGTGTACATTTAAGGAGTTATTTTACAACTTCCAAAAAATATATATTCCACTGAGGAAAAAAGGGTGTAAAAGAAAAGATAGCCATCCGTGGCTAAGTAAAGTAATTAAGGATAGTATCTGACTAAAAACAAGGGCATATAAGGTAGCCAAATCTAGTGGGAGGATGGAAGATTGGGAAGTCTTTAAAAGACAGCAAAAAATAACTAAAAGATTGATTAAGAAAGGGAAGATAGATTATGAAAGTAAATTAGCAAAAAATATAAAAACAGACAGTAAAAGTTTCTATAGTTATATAAAAAGAAAAAGGGTGGCTAAAGTAAATGTTGGTCCCTTAGAGGATGAGACCGGGAAATTAATGGTGGGAAACATGGAGATGGCAACAACACTGAACAATTATTTTGTATCAGTCTTTACAGTAGAAGACACTAAGAATATCCCAACACTGGACAAACAGGGGGCTCTAGGGGGGGAGGAACTAAATACAATTAAAATCACTAAGGAAGTGGTACTTGGTAAAATAATGGGACTCAAGGCGGATAAATCCCCTGGACCTGATGGCTTGCATCTTAGGGTCTTGAGGGAAGTAGCAGTAGGGATTGTGGATGCATTGGTAATAATTTTCCAAAACTCCCTGGACTCAGCAAAGGTCCTGGCAGATTGGAAAACTGCTAATGTAACACCCTTATTTAAAAAGGGTAGTAGGCAGAAGGCTGGAAACTATAGACCTGTTAGCCTAACATCTGTGGTTGGTAAAATGTTAGAGTCCATTATTAAGGAGACAGTAACAGGACATTTGGATAAACATAATTTAATAGGACAAACTCAGCATGGTTTCATGAAGGGGAAGTCATGTTTGACAAATTTGCTGGAGTTTTTTGAGGAAGTAACATACAGGGTGGATAAAGGGGAACCAGTGGACGTAGTGTATTTAGACTTCCAAAAGGCATTTGACAAGGTGCCACACAAAAGATTATTGCTCAAGATAAAAAATCACGGGATTGGGGGTAATATTCTGGCGTGGGTGGAGGATTGGCTCTCTAACAGAAAGCAGAGAGTTGGGATAAATGGTTCGTTCTCAGCTTGGCAACCAGTAACTAGTGGTGTTCCGCAGGGGTCAGTGCTGGGTCCCCAACTCTTTACAATCTATATTAACGATTTGGAGGAGGGGACCGAGTGTAACATATCAAAGTTTGCAGATGATACAAAGATGGGACGGAAAGTAGTGAGTGAGGAGGACATAAAAAACCTGCAAAGGGACATAGACAGGCTAAGTAAGTGGGCAGAGATTTGGCAGATGGAATACAATACTGGAAAGTGTGAGGTTATGCACTTTGGCAGGAAAAATCATAGAGCAAGTTATTATCTTAATGGCAAGAAACTGGAAAGTACTGTAGTACAAAGGGATCTGGGGGTCCTGGTGCATGAAACTCAAAGTTAGTATGCAGGTGCAGCAGGTGATTAAGAAGGCCAATGGAATGTTGGCTTTCATTGCTAGGGGGATAGAATATAAAAACAGGGAGGTATTGCTTCAGTTGTACAAGGTATTGGTGAGACCGCACCTGGAATACTGCATACAGTTTTGGTGTCCATACTTAAGAAAAGACATACTTGCTCTCGAGTCAGTACAAAGAAGGTTCACTCGGTTAATCCCAGGGATGAGGGGGTGATCATATGAGGAGAGGTTGAGTAGATTGGGACTCTACTCATTGGAGTTCAGAAGAATGAGAGGCGATCTTATTGAAACATATAAGATTGTGAAGGGGCTTGATCGGGTAGATGCGGTGAGGATGTTCCCAATGATGGGTGAAACTAGAACTAGGGGGCATAATCTTAGAATAAGGGGCTGCTCTTTCAAAACTGAGATGAGGAGAAACTTCTTCACTCAGAGGGTGGTAGGTTTGTGGAATTTGCTGCCCCAGAAAGCTGTGGAAGCTACATCATTAAATAAATTTAAAACAGAAATAGATGGTTTCCTAGAAGTAAAGGGAATTAAGGGTTACGGGGAGCGGGCAGGAAATTGGACATGAGTCTAGGTTCGGAATGGTCACGGCCCTGTGGGTAGTGGAGTGGGCCCAGGGACCGTGTAGCTTGGTTCTGCTCCTACTGTGTTCTAATTCTGTTAGATTTCAGGAGATGGTTTTATTCCTGTTCCTGGCTGGGGTGGAGATCGCCTTTACAGAAGGTAAGTACTGTAGAAAATATAGGGACAGAGTGATCTCCTGGAAGAATTTCGATCGCCTAGATGGGTCGGAGAGGAATTTCCCAGATTTTTTTCTCCCAAATTGGCCATTGGGTCTTTATCTGGTTTTTCGCCTCTCCCGGGAGATCACATGGGTTCGGGTGGATGCAGAGTGATAGAAGATTTGAGGTTAGGATCAGATCAGCCATGATCTTATTGAATGGTGGAGCAGGCTCGAGGGGCCGATTGGCCTACTCCTGCTCCTATTTCTTATGTTCTTATGTTTCCCCCTGGCCGGGGAGTCTAGAACCAGGGGTCACAGTCTCAGAATAAGGGGTCGGCCATTTAGGACTGAGATGAGAAATTTCTTCACTCAGAGGGTGGTGAGTCTTTGGAATTTTCTACCCCAGAGGGCCGTGGAGGCTCAGTCGTTGAGTATATTCAAGACAGATCAATAGATTTTTGCATATTAAGGGAATCAAGGATAGTTCAGGAAAGTGGAGATGAGGTAGAAGATCAGCCATGATATTATTGAATGGCAGAGCAGGCTTGAGGGGCTGAATGGCCGACTCCTGCTCCTAATTCTTATGTCCTAGTGCTGTAAGAATCTATGATAACATCTCCGGAAAGTTCAGAGGTTACACTGACTGTCGCAACAAGGGGCAAAACGAAATTAAAGACTTTCATTTCTACAGCATCTTTCATCACCTCAGGACGTCCCAAAGCGCTTTACAGCCAATCAAGTACTTTTTGAGGTGTGGTCACTGTTGTAACGTGGGAAACGCGGCAGCCAATTTGCGCACAGCAAGATCCCACAAACAGCAAATACATAAATGACCAGATAATCTGTTTATTTAGGCGTTGGTTGAGGGATAAATGTTGGTCAGGACATCGGGATTATTAATAGTGGCTGTGGGGTATTTTGCGTCCACAGGCATTTTGAGGGCAAGCGGGGCTTCGATTTAACGTTTCATCCGAAAGACAGGCACCTCGGAGAGCGCGGGAATGGCGCCTCGGAGAGCGCGGCACTGGCGCCTCGGAGAGCGCGGCACTGGCGCCTCGGAGAGCGCGGCACTGGCGCCTCGGAGAGCGCGGCACTGGCGCCTCGGAGAGCGCGGCACTGGCGCCTCGGAGAGCGCGGCACTGGCGCCTCGGAGAGCGCGGCACTGGCGCCTCGGAGAGCGCGGCACTGGCGCCTCGGAGAGCGCGGCACTGGCGCCTCGGAGAGCGCGGCACGGGCACCTCGGAGAGCGCGGCACGGGCACCTCGGAGAGCGCAGTACTGACACTGTGGAGTGTCGGCCTACATCACGTGCTCGAGTCCTTCTGACTCCGAGGCGCGAGCGCTACCCAATTGTATGTTTTAATTCAAGTAATTATTTTCGGTTCAGTCGTTGTAACAGAAGCAAAGCCGTCTCATCCTAGTTAGTTCGCTGGTTTGCGGATTACAGCGGGCTGGTTGTCCTAGGCCTCCAGGTTACTGTGGCTCATGGCCCGGCCATTAGCATTGTCTGTTGACGCGTGCTGTCCTCTTTCTTCCTTGTCTTGGGGCTGGGCTGCATCCAGTGCTCTGTAGCCTGGCTGAGCGTCCTCCTTCCTGTAGGACATCCGCGTGAGCACGGCAACGAAAAACATCTCTATAATTAGGAGCTGGTTGTTCATGACTGCGAAGGAATATAAAGTTCTGGAATTACTATCTGGGGAAGGGGGAGGGGGGTGGAGGAACAGCGTAGCGTTGAAGACGATTAAGAACAGGAGGAGGCCATTTAGCCCCTCATGCCTGTTCCGCCATTCAATGGCTGATCTGTATCTCAACCCCATTTATCCGCCTTGGTTCCATATCCCTTAATGGCCTTACCCAACAAAAGTCTTATCGATCTCAGTTCTGAAATTTTCAATTGACCCGAAGCCTCAATAGCTCTTTGGGGGACTCAGACTGGGTCTCAATGGGGAGAGGCTACGATTGGCTTGGTAACCCCTGGGTTGGGGGGTGGGGATGGGAATCAGCCAGTGTTTGCTCTTCTGAATGTTCTCCATGGGGAAAGGTTGGGGAGTTTGCTTGTGTCGATGTTCAACGAGGACAGGAGTGGTCCTGGCTGTGAGGTTCCCCCCCATAGTTGAATAGCATTCCCAACTGTCCAGCGTGACGCACGAAGAATGGCCACATGGAAGGGGACGGACCATTAACTGTGGAACCGTAGGCCAACGCGAGTCAGCAATTAAGGGAGATGGAGGAGGGGGGGCGGTGGTGGTGGAGGAATAAAAGAATTCTCTAGAGAGCCATCGTAAAAAAAAAATGTATTCTGGGGATGTGGGTGTCACTGGCAAGGCCGGCATTTATTGCCTAATCCTAGTTCCCCTGAGAAGGTGGCGGTGGGCCTTCTACTTGAACCACTAATAGCTGGTTTGATACAACGGAGTGGATTGCGAGGCCACTTCAGAGGGGCGGTTAAGAGTCAACCATGTTGGTGTGGGACTAGAGTCACATATAGGCCCAGACCGGGTAAGGACGGCAGGTTTCCTTCCCTAAAGGGCATTAGTGAACCAGTTGGCATTTTACAACAATCCGACAGCTTCACGGTCACTTTTACTGAGACCAGCTTTTTATTTCCTTCGAATTCTGAAACTGCCGAGGTGGGATTTGAACTACTCCTTCTCTGGATTACTGCACCAGTAATATAACCACAACTGCAAGGGTTATTGGTGCTGGGAGGAGGGGTTATTGGGGAATGAAGGTGATGTTTGCCAGAATTATGAGTGTGCAGGAAGCTCTCACACAACAACAACCTGTATTTATATAGCGCCTTTAACATAGTAAAACGTCCCAAGGCGCTTCACAGGAGCAATTATCAAACAAAGTTTGACACTGAGCCACATAAGGAGATATTAGGTCAGGTGACCAAAAGCTTGGTCAAAGAGGTAGGTTTTAAGGAGCATCTTAAAGAAGGAGAGAGAGGCGGAGAGGTTTAGGGAGGGAATTCCAGAGCTTAAAGCAGCCGAAGGCACGGCCGCCAATGGTGGAGCGATGGAAATCGGGGATGCGCAAGAGGCCAGAATTGGAGGAGCGCAGAGATCTCGGAGGGTTGTAAGGCTGGAAGAGGTTACAGAAATAGGGAGGCGAGGAGGCCACGGAGGGATTTGAAAACCAGGATGAGAATTTTAAAATGGAGGAGTTGCTGAACTGGGAGCCAATGTGGGTCAGCGAGCACAGGGGGAGTGATGGGTGAACGGGACTCGGTGCGAGTTAGGACACGGGTAGCGGAGCTTTGGATGACCTCATGTTTATGTCGGGTGGAAGATGTGATTCCGGCCATGAGAGCACTGAACACCCCCCCCACTCCACCTCCCACCCCCTGTTCTTTTGGGTAGTTGTGGCGTTACGTACGTTGGCCTCTGGTCCTTGCGGAGTAAGGAGGAGCACAGCCGATGTGCCCGGCACCAGCCAACGTTCCAATGATGGAATACTGCAGTGAGGACAGGATCAGAATCACCTGGAAAATGGAAGAAAGGTAAAGAGTGTGAGGAAAGGTTCGGGAAGTACAGTGGGTTCCTGAGACGTCGATTGGAAAGAGCAGATGGGTTTTGGTTGAGGGGTAACTATTGGTCCAGGACACCAGGGGAGAACTCCCCTGCTCTTCTTCAAGAGGGCAGATGGCGTCTTGATTTAACTTCTCATCCGAAAGACGGTACCTCCAACAGTGCAGCACTCCCTCAGTCCTGGGACTTGAACCCATGACCTCTCTGACTCTGAAGCGAGAGTGCGACACACTGAGCCATGACTGACACCGAGTAGTTTCCTGTCCACAGAAGCAGGGCACTCGGCCCAGCTGGTCCGTGCCGGTGTTTCTGCTCCACACGAGCCTCCTCCCACCCCTCTTCATCTCACCCTATCAGCATATCTTTCTATTCCATTCTCCCTCATATTTATCTAGCTTCCCCTTAAATGCATCTATACTATTCACCTCAACCACTCCCTGTGGTAGCGAGTTCCACTTTTTAACCACTCTGGATAAAACATTTTCTCCTGAATTCCTTATTGGATTTATTAGTGACTATCTTATATTTATGGCCCTAGTTTTGGACTATGCACAGTGCTCCAAGTGTGGTCTAACTAAGGTTCTATACAAGTTTAACATCACTTCTCTGCTTTTCAATTCTATCCCTCGAGAAATGAGCCGCAATACTTGGTTTGCTTTTTTTTATGGCCTTATTAACCTGCGTTGATACTTTGTGATTTGTGTATCTGTACCCCTAGAATCTCTCTACCCCATCCTATCAAAATGCACCACCTCACACTTATCTATAGTGAAATTAATTTGCCAATTACACACCCATTCTGCAAGTTTATTAATGGCTTCCTGTATTTTGTCGCTGTCATCCTCTGTATTAACTACACCCCCCAATTTGGTGTCATCTGCAAATTTTGAAATTGTACTTCTGATTCCCGAGTCCAAATCGTTTTTGTAAATGGTGAGCAATGGTGGTCCCAGCACCGATCCCTGTGCAACGCCACTTCCCACCATTTGTCAATCTGAGTAACTACCTTTAACCCCTACTCTCTGTTCTGTAGCCAGCTCGCTCTCCATTCTGCTACTTGCCCCTGACTCCACATGTTCTGCCCTTAGTCATGAGGCACCTTATCAAAGACCTTTTGGAAATCTAAATATATTACATCTATTACATTACCCTTGTCTACCTTTTCTGTTACTTCTTCGAAGAATTCAATGAGGTCGGTCAAGCGTGACCTTCCCTTTAGGAATCTGTGCTGAATTCTTTATTATATTTTCAGTTTATAGATGTTTTCTATTACATCTTTGAATAAGGATTCCATTATCTTTCCTACTACCGACATTAAGCTAATTGGTCTATAGTTCCCTGGGCTTATTTATTCTCCATTTCTAAATATAGGAATCACATTAGCTGCCTGTCAGTCCTCTGGCACTATTCCCTTTTATATATCACTGCCTCTGCTATCTCTTCCCTATCTTCTTTTAATATGCGTGGATGCAAGGGTTTTATCCTCTCCGAGTTTGATCAGTTTATCAATTATCTCTGTCCTTTCTGTCTTAAATGTCTTGATATCTTTTTGACAGAAGGCTGGAAACTATAGACCGGTTAGCCTAACATCTGTGGTAGGTAAAATCTTGGAGTCCATTATTAAGGAGACAGTAACAGGACATTTGGATAATCATAATTTAATAGGACAAAGTCAGCATGGTTTTATGAAGGGGAAGTCATGTTTGACAAATTTGCTGGAGTTCTTTGAGGAAGTAACGTATAGGGTGGATAAAGGGCAACCAGTGGACGTAGTGTATTTAGACTTCCAAAAGGCATTTGACAAGGTGCCACACAAAAGATTATTGCTTAAGATAAAAAATCACGGGATTGGGGGTAATATTCTGGCATGGATAGAGGGTTGGCTATCTAACAGAAGGCAGAGAGTTGGGATAAATGGTTCATTCTCAGGCTGGCAATCAGTAACTAGTGGTGTTCCGCAGGGGTCAGTGCTGGGTCCCCAACTCTTTACAATCTATATTAACGATTTGGAGCAGGGGACCGAGTGTAACATATCAAAGTTTGCAGATGATACTAAGATGGGAGGGAAAGTAGTGAGTGAGGAGGACATAAAAAACCTGCAAGGGGACATCGACAGGCTAAGTAAGTGGGCAGAGATTTGGCAGATGGAATACAATACTGGAAAGTGTGAGGTTATGCACTTTGGCAGGAAACATCGCAGAGCAAGTTATTATCTTAATGGCAAGAAACTGGAAAGTACTGAAGTACAAAGGGATCTGGGGGTCCTGGTGCACGAAACTCAAAAGGTTAGTATGCAGGTGCAGCGAGTGATTAAGAAGGCCAATGGAATGTTGGCTTTCATTGCTAGGGGGATAGAATATAAAAATAGGGAGGTATTGCTTCAGTTGTACAAGGTATTGGTGAGACCGCACCTGGAATACTGCGTACAATTTTGGTGTCCATACTTAAGAAAGGACATACTTGCTCTCGAGTCAGTACAAAGAAGATTCACTCGGTTAATCCCAGGGATGAGGGGATGGACATATGAGGAGAGGTTGAGTAGATTGGGACTCTACTCATTGGAGTTCAGAAGAATGAGAGGCGATCTTATTGAAACATATAAGATTGTGAAGGGGTTGGATCGGGTGGATGCGGGGAGGATGTTCCCGATGATGGGTGAAACTAGAACTAGGGGGCATAGTCTTAGAATAAGGGGCTGCTTTTTCAAAACTGAGATGAGGAGGAACTACTTCACTCAGAGGGTGGTAGGTCCATGGAATATACTGCCCCAAAAAGCTGTAGAAGCTACATCATTACATAAATTTAAAACAGGAAATAGACAGTTTCCTAGAAGTAAAGGGAATTATGGGTTATGGGGAGCGGGCAGGAATTTGGACATGAGTCTAGGTTCGGATCAGACATGGCCCTGTGGGTAGTGGAGCGGGCCCAGGGGCCGTGTAGCCTGATCCTGCTCCTATTTTGTGTGTCTAATTCTGTTAGCTTCAGGAGATGGTTCTGTGATAGTGGATTGGCGGTTAGGATCAGATCAGCCATGATCTTATTGAATGGCGGAGCAGGCTCGAGGGGCTGATTGGCCTACTCCTGCTCCTATTTCTTATGTTCTTATGATCTCTTCCTCTACTGACATGTCCACCATGTTAGTCTCCTTGGTAAACACTGAGGCAAAGTAATTATTCAATATTTCTGCCATTTCGCCATCATTACCTGTGAGTTTATCATGCGTATCCCTTAGTGGCCCTATCCCTATCCTAGATTTTCTTTTGTTATTTATGTGTCTGTAGAATACATTAATATTTTTTAGATTCCATGGTAATGTAATTTCGTAATTCCTCTTTGATTTCCTAATTTTTTTTCGACTTCTTTCCTAATCTCTTCATATTCCCTCTCGCCATCCTCTCCTTTATTGTCCATGTACTCAGTGTATGCCTTTTTCTTTAGTTTCAATATTTCCCTTATCTCTTTATTCATCCATGGTGTGTCATTATTGAGTAGTTTGTTGCTTTTTTTCTTGGAATATATTTCTCCTGAACTCTATTGATCACCATTTCAAATATTTTCCACTGCTGTTTTATCTCCTTGTCAATTACTTTGGTCTTTGTCTTATCTATGTCTTTCTCAATCATTATTTTAAACCTTATTATGTTGTGATCACAAGTGCCTAGATGCTCCCCCTGCACTTACTTCTCTTGTCTGCTGTGTTTCATTTCCCATTACTAGATCCAGCAGTGATTCTTCTCTTGTTGGACTTCTTGCGTACTAACATAACCCTAACTGCAAGGGTTATTGATACTGGGAGGGGGGGTTATTAGGGAATGAAGGTGAAGTTTGCCAGAATTATGAGTGTGCAGGAAGCTCTCACATAACAACAACTTGCATTTATATAGCACCTTTAATGTAGTAAAACGTCCCAAGGTGCTTCACAGGAGCGATTATCAAACAACATTTGACACCGAGCCACGTATGGAGATATTGGGACAGGTGACCAAAAGATTGGTCAAAGAGGTAGGTTTTAAGGAGCATCTTAAAGGAGGAGAGAGA
This sequence comes from Somniosus microcephalus, assembly GCF_052327205.1. Classification (NCBI taxonomy): domain Eukaryota; kingdom Metazoa; phylum Chordata; class Chondrichthyes; order Squaliformes; family Somniosidae; genus Somniosus; species Somniosus microcephalus. The sequence goes on from NC_140992.1 coordinate 10,556,683, forward strand.
GGCGGAGAGGTTTAGGGAGGGAATTCCAGAGCTTAGGGCCCAGGCAGCTGAAGGCACAGCTGCCAATGGTGGAGCGATGGAAATCAGGGATGCACAAGAGGCCAGAATTGGAGGTGTGCAGAGATCTCGGAGGGTTGTCAGGCTGGAGGAGGTTACAGAGATAGAGGGGGGCAAGGCCACGGAAGGATTTGAAAACCAGGATGAGAATTTTAAAATGGCGGCGCTGCTGGTCCGAGAGCCAATGTAGGTCAGCGAGCACAGAGGGTGATGGGTGAACGGGACTTGGTGCAAGTTAGGACACGGGCAGCTTCCCTTCATTAGCTGAGGCATAGAATATAAGAGCAGGGAGGTTATGATGGAGCTGTACAAAACGCTAGTTAGGCCACAGCTGGAATACTGTGTGCAGTTCTGGTCGCCACACTATAGGAGGGATGTGATTGCATTAGAGAGGGTGCAGAGGAGATTCACCAGGATGTTACCTGGGCTGGAGCGCTTTAACTATGAAGAGAGACTGGACAGGCTGGGGTTGTTTTCCTTAGAGCAGAAAAGGCTGAGGGGGGGACCTGATTGAGGTGAACAAAATTATGAGGGGCATAGATAGGGTAGATAGAAAGGAACTTTCCCCCTTAGTAGAGGAGTCAATAACCAGGGGGCATAGTTTCAAGGTAAGGGGCAGGAGGTTTAGAGGGGATTTGAGGAAAAACTTTTTCACCCAGAGGGTGGTTGGAATCTGGAACTCACTGCCTGAAAGGGTGGTAGAGGCAGGAACCCTCACAACATTCAAGAAGCATTTAGATGAGCACTTGAAATGCCATAGCATACAAGGCTACGGACCAAGTGCTGGAATATGGGATTAGAATAGACAGGGCTTGATGGCTGGTGCAGACATGATGGGCCGAAGGGCCTCTTTCTGTGCTGTATAACTCGATGACTCTCCACTTACCTGGATGAGTGCAGCTCCAACAACACTCAAGAAACTCGACACCATCCAGGACAAAACAGCCCGCTTGATTGGCACCCCATCCACCACCTTAAACATTCACTCCCTCCACTATCGGCGTACTGTGGCTGCAGTGTGCACCATCTACAAGATGCACTGCAGCAACTCGCCAAGGCTTCTTCGGCAGCACCTCCTAAACCCGCGACCTCTTCCACCTAGAAGGACAAGGGCAGCAGGCGCATGGGAACACCACCACCTCCAAGTTCACCTCCAAGTCACACAACTAGCGATGGGCAATAACTGCCGGTCTTGCCAGCGACGCCCACATCCCGTGAATGAATATAATTTTTTTTTAAACCCTCATTCCTTACCATGGTCTGAACTTTACTCCCACATCCTATTTCTTTCATCTGTTATTTCCCCCAGATCCCCCGCCGTAGGACCGTTGCACGCACAGAGCTTTGGGGCTGTGACTCACTCACCTGAAAGAGCGTGAACTTAGCCGTCAGGTTCTGATCGGCCAAAAGCAGTTTAGAGTGTCGGAACAGGATATTCACCGGCCAAAGCCCGACGATTGTGGACACTCCCAGGAACAGGTTCATCCATAGGAAAATGCTTGTGACCGATAACTGAGGCAGCATGGCAAAATGGAGAGAAACAAGAAAAGTATCAGAGCTGGCTCGCAGAATTTCAAGTGCGGATTTGATCTGCTTAGAATTAAACCTGGCCTAAATGTAGGAAGACAGGAGACTTTCGATCACTGGTGTGCTCGGTCACTGGATGGCTGGTGGAGGATATGGATAACAAATCCATTTGCTGCAGTAGGGGGCGCTCTTCTCAAGTTGGGACAGTGTAGAGGGAGCTTTACTCTGTATCTAACCCGTGCTGTACCTGCCCTGGGAGTGTTTGATGGGACAGTGTAGAGGGAGCTTCACTCTGTATCTAACCCGTGCTGTACCTGCCCTGGGAGTGTTTGATGGGACGGTGTAGAGGGAGCTTTACTCTGTATCTAACCCGTGCTGTACCTGCCCTGGGAGTGTTTGATGGGACAGTGTAGAGGGTGCTTTACTCTGTATCTAACCCGTGCTGTACCTGCCCTGGGAGTGTTTGATGGGACAGTGTAGAGGGAGCTTTACTCTGTATCTAACCCATGCTGTACCTGCCCTGGGAGTGTTTGATGGGACAGTGTAGAGGGAGCTTTACTCTGTACCTAACCGGTGCTGTACCTGCCCTGGGAGTGTTTGATGGGACAGTGTAGAGGGAGCTTTACTCTGTACCTAACCCGTGCTGTACCTGCCCTGGGAGTGTTTGATGGGACGGTGTAGAGGGAGCTTTACTCTGTATCTAACCCGTGCTGTACCTGCCCTGGGAGTGTTTGATGGGACAGTGTAGAGGGAGCTTTACTCTGTATCTAACCTGTGCTGTACCTGCCCTGGGAGTGTTTGATGGGACAGTGTAGAGGGAGCTTTACTCTGTATCTAACCCGTGCTGTACCTGCCCTGGGAATGTTTGATGGGACAGTGTAGAGGGAGCTTTACTCTGTATCTAACCCATGCTGTACCTGCCCTGGGAGTGTTTGATGGGACAGTGTAGAGGGAGCTTTACTCTGTATCTAACCCGTGCTGTACCTGCCCTGGGAGTGTTTGATGGGACAGTGTAGAGGGAGCTTTACTCTGTATCTAACCCATGCTGTACCTGCCCTGGGAGTGTTTGATGGGACAGTGTAGAGGGAGCTTTACTCTGTATCTAACCCGTGCTGTACCTGCCCTGGGAGTGTTTGATGGGACAGTGTAGAGGCAGCTTTACTCTGTACCTGCCCTGGGAGTGTTTGATGGGACAGTGTAGAGGGAGCTTTACTCTGTATCTAACCCGTGCTGTACCTGCCCTGGGAACGTTTGACGGGACAGTGTAGAGGGAGCTTTACTCTGTATCTAACCCGTGCTGTACCTGCCCTGGGAGTGTTTGATGGGACAGTGTAGAGGGAGCTTTACTCTGTATCTGACCCGTGCTGTACCTGCCCTGGGAGTGTTTGATGGGACAGTGTAGAGGGAGCTTTACTCTCTATCTAACCCGTGCTGTACCTGCCCTGGGACTATCCATTCTCCAGCACTGATATACTAGCACCCTAATAAACACCAAACTAAGAAAAATGTTGTAATAAATACTAATTTTTGGCTTTATCATTAACTTTCTAGTTCAGCACAGTTCTGGTTAAATGTCAGTTGGCGACAGGTGATGTGAATGTTGACTCGCCTCGTCTCCAGCACCTCTCTCTCTCTCTCTCACTCTCTGCCTCACCGTGTCTGCTCTCTCCAGCACCTCTCTCTCTCACTCTCTGCCTCTCTCTCTCTCTCTCACTCTCTGCCTCACTCTCTCTCTCTCTGCCTCGTCCTGTCTGCTCTCCAGCCCCTCTCTCTCTTTCTCTCTCTGCCTCACCCTGTCTGCTCTCTCCAGTCTCTCTCTCTCTCACTCTCTGCCTCACTCAATTCAATTCAAATCGCTTTATTGGCATGACAAGGTACATCTTATGTTGCCAAAACATCGAAAAAACATTTATGGTTGAACACATAAACGCAGATCTATCCATACAGTGTATAAACAGATATATCCCTGAGTGTATAAATATACATTCAAATAATTTGTATATACTCTATTCTTAGATTTAATGGTTGTCCCTCTGTTTATGGCAAGCTGTAACATAGTTTGCCACTAAGGTTACACTATTTCTCTGTTCCCCTAATAGGTATGGGAGTTTTTGGTCGTCATTCAAATTTTTGAATTCAGGGCATAATTTTGTGAATTTTGGGTAGAAATTCCCCCTTATGCCCTGATATTTTCCACAAGCTGTGAGGAAGTGCATCTCTGTCTCCACCACTCCCTGACTGCAGTGATGAATGGAATATTTCATCACATTCACCCCTTCTATAGATTTAGTCTGTTCGGGGGTTTGATAGTCCTCTGCAACCGACGTGGCTGTTGTGGTGCCGCGGGTGTCGGCTGGGTGTCCCCGGTAGCCTCCTGGGTCTCTGCCGGGGGTGCCGCCGGGGTTGTTGAAGGGGTAGTTGGTGGGGGTGCCGTTGGTCGATGTTCTTCCGGGGGTGATGAAAGAATAGTGGGTGGGTAAGGGTTGCTGTGATCGCCGTCGCTGCTATTGCCGTGGTTGTTGTCGATGCCGGCTGGGGCGACGTCTTTTATGGACACGGTGTCCTCCCTTCCGTCGGCGTGCCGGACATATGCGTATTGGGGGTTGGCGTGGAGTAGGTGTACTGGCTCCACGAGAGGGTCCGTCTTGTGGTCCCTCACATGCCTTCGCACGAGTACCGGACCTGGGGTGGAGAGGTCGGGCAAGATGGCGTCCAAGATGGCCGCTCCCACGGCGCACACGCGGCGGTGGCGGGTTTTCCGGCGGTTGGTTTTCCGGCGGGGTTCCCTCTGCACACCTTCCCGAAGTGCCCCTTCTTACCGCACTTAAAGCAGGTGGTGCCTTTTGCCGGGCACAGGTTTCTGGTGTGCTTTGGCTGCCCGCAGAAGTAGCAGTTGGGTCCTTGACGCGTCGCGGCTGTCGTAGGGCTTCTGGGGGGAGAGCTGGGCCCCGCCGGTGTCGGGCTGCCAGGCGGGGAAGATGCCTTCCAAGATGGCGGCGCCCTCGGCGCACACGTGTCGGCGTGGGCGGCGCGGGCTGAAGAGTAGGCGTCCGAGTTTCTCTGGGCCATCTCCAGGGACCGCGCGGTGTCCGCAGCCTGTTTCAGGTCCAACTCTGTTTTTTCCAGCAGTCTTTGCCGGATGTGAGTGGAGCTGAGGCCTGTGATAAAGGCATCGCGAACAAGCTCGTCGGTGTACACTGCGGCTTTTACATCTCGGCACTTACAGTCCTTGCCAAGCTTTTTCAGGATGCTTAGGAACTTCTCCACCGATTCCCCAGGTCGCTGTGCGCGAGTAGCGAGTAGATGCCTAGCATACACCTCATTCGTAGGCTGCTGGTAATGCACCTTTAAGGTGTTGCAGGCGGCCAGGTACGTATCGGCGTCTTGGATGAGGGGGTAAACCCGGTGGCTTACCCAATTCCGTAGCATTCCGAGTCTCATCTTCGCAGTGTCCGTAGCGTCTTTGACGGCTGCGGAATTGTCCAGGAAGAATTCCATACAGTCAAACCAGTGTCCGAAGCGTGCTGATGCGTCCGGAGCATGTTGATCCAAATCCAAACGTTCGGGTTTCAGGAGTTGATCCATAGTGTTGAAAATTGAGTTAATAAAATTGATGTGCCTCAATTATTCCGAGACTCGAAGTTAGCAGAACAAAAGTAAGGCTTTTATTAACTCAGAACATAACACGTAAAATAGAGAGATGTCTTCCTTCAGGAGGCTGATGCCCGACTGAACTTAGATTACAAAGGAGCCAGGTATGGGCGGAGCCCTGCACACAACCAGTTCCAGCACATTCCAATACATAATACATGAGGACTGGGGGAAGGGAAAAGACACAGAAAGCAGGCAGTTACAAGACACAGAAAACAGGCAGTGATGAATGGAATATATTTCATCACACTCTCTCCAGCCCCTCTCTCTCTCTCTCTCTGCCTCGCCCTGTCTGCTCTCTCCAGCCCCTCTCTCTCTCTCTCTCTCTGCCTCGCCCTGTCTGCTCTCTCCAGCCCCTCTCTCTCTCTCTCTCTCTCTCTCTCTCTGCCTCGCCCTGTCTGCTCTCTCCAGCCCCTCTCTCTCTCTCTCTCTCTCTCTCTCTGCCTCACCCTGTCCGCTCTCTCCAGCCCCCTCTCTCTCTCTCTCTCTCTCTGCCTCGCCCTGTCCGCTCTCTCCAGCCCCTCTCTCTCTCTCTCTCTCTCTCTCTCTCTGCCTCGCCCTGTCCGCTCTCTCCAGCCCCCCTCTCTCTCTCTCTCTCTCTCTCTCTCTGCCTCGCCCTGTCTGCTCTCTCCAGCCCCTCTCTCACTCTCTGCCTCTCTCTCTCTCTCTCTCTCTCTCTCTGCCTCGCCCTGTCTGCTCTCTCCAGCCCCTCTCTCTCTCTCTCTCTCTCTCTGCCTCGCCCTGTCCGCTCTCTCCAGCCCCTCCCTCTCTCTCTCTCTCTCTCTCTCTCTCTCTCTCTGCCTCGCCCTGTCCGCTCTCTCCAGCCCCTCTCTCTCTCTCTCTCTGCTTCGCCCTGTCTGCTCTCTCCAGCCCCTCTCTCTCTCTGCCTCTCTCTCTCTCTCTCTGCCTCGCCCTGTCTGCTTTCTCCAGTCCAGCGATTCTACTTTCTTCCTGGCTGCTTAGAACCTTCCTATTTTGTTCCCTTTAAATTCCAAAGATCCCATCTCGTATGCTGGATGATACCAGAACTTGGAGGTTATAACTATTGGGAAAGACTGAACAGGCTGGGGCTCTTTTCTGTGCAATAGAGAAGGCTGAGAGCTGACCTGATGGAGGTCTTTACGATTATGAAAGCTTTTGATAGGGTAAACCGAGAGAAGATGTTTCCACTTGGCTCTATTTCGAAGAGCAGGGTAGTTCTCCCCAGAGTCCTGGGCCAATATTTATCCCTCAATCAACATCACTAAAAACAGATGATCTGGTCATTATCACATTGCTGTTTGTGGGAGCTTGCTGTGCGCACATTGGCTGCCGCGTTTCCTCCATTACAACAGTGACCACACTTCAAAAAGTATTTCATTGACGTGATGTTGGTTGAGGGATAAATATTGGCCCCAGGACACCGGGGAGAACGCCCCCCTGCTCTTCTTTGAAATAGTGACCGTGCGATCTTTTACGTCCACCCGAGAGAGCAGACGGAACCTCGGTTTAACGTCTCATCCGAAAGTCGGATACAATAATAATAATATCAGGTTTTTATCTCACTCACATCATCCGGATTGTACAGTCCATTCGTCCATAAAACTATTCCCATGAAAAAAAAGACAGGTCGGAGAAAAGCCACTTGGAACGACCCCAGCACAAAAAGCCGAAATTTCCATCTGAACAGATTAAAAGAGAGATTAAACTCATTGGCGACTGTCGGTGATTCACAGCTGTCAAAGAACTGGCACCGAAAGACAACTTGTATTTACACAGCGCCTTTAACGTAGTAAAACGTCCCAAGGTGCTTCTCAGGAGCGATTATCAAACAAAATTTGACACCGCGCCAATGCTGCCTGTAAGCTGTGTGGACGAGAGGCGCTCCAGGGATCCCCCGCAGCGGGTTGCCAGCTTTTGAGTGTAAAAACCACGCATGCCGAGTATCTTGAATGGCCTGCGCTGCCCCTTAATGGGGCCGTGTGATGCCAAAAATAATTACAGGGAACATTACACCGAGCCACATAAGGAGATATCGGGACAGGTGACCAAAAGTTTGGTCAAAGAGGTAGAGTTCTCCAGAGCGTCTTAAAGGAGGAGAGAGAGGCAGAGACCAGTGTTCCCGTTCAGCCACGCAGCGCTCTGGAGGTCCCGCGCAGGCCGCTCACCGGCTTTTAAATGGACAAACCGCGCACGCGCGGAAATTTGAATGGGCTGCGGAGCCCCTTAAAGAGGCAGCGCACACAAAAAAAAATTAGAGGGAACGTTGGTAGAGAGGCGGAGAGGTTTAGGGAGGGAATTCCAGAGCTTAGGGCCTCGGCAGCTGAAGGCACGGCCGCCAATGGTGGAGCGATTAAAATCGGGGATGCGCAAGAGGCCAGAATTGGAGGAACGCAGAGATCGCAGAGGGTTGTGGGGCTGGAGGAGGTTACAGAGATAGGGAGGGGGCGAGGACATAGAGGAATTTGAAAACAAGGATGAGAAATCTAAAATCGAGGCGTTGCCGGACCGGGAGTCAATGTAGGTCAGCGAGCACAAGGGGTGATGGGTGAACGGGACTCGGTGCAAGTTCGGACACGGGGCAGCAGAGTTTTGGATGAGCTGAAGTTTATGGAGGGTCGAAGAGGGGAGGCTGGCCAGGAGAGCAATTATCGATTTATTAATTTATTTAAACGGGAAGTCTGCCATTGTAATTATGTCATGACTCTATGGTTGTCCTTTCAGCCCCTTCATTTACATTGGCCAATAAATTTAACAACGTTGTTAAAGATCAACCTTGCAGCTGCAGTACTGCTGGTGGCCACCTGGCAGTGCTGCTGCTCCAAGTTAAGTGACTGTTCTCAGCAGCGCCGCCAGTAGAGACATGGTGGTACTGCAGAGTGAATGCACAGAAGTTTAATCCTGTTCATTTCCTGCCTCGCTAACTTTTTTGAATAATTCTAAAAACATGTCAACTTAATTCTTCCATAACACCAGGTGAGATCTAATCATGATTGGAAAATCTTTTTTTTTCAAAGAATTAACTAGCAATTCTATAGCACATTGTCGTATTCTCCGGACATTCTCCGGAGTGCTTTGGAACCACAGGAACAGGAGGAGGCCATTCAGCCCCTCGAGCCTGTTCCGCCAGTCAATCAGATCGCGGCTGATCTGAATCGTAACTCCATCCACCCGCCTTGGTTCTGTAACCCTTAATACCCTTAATAACAGAAATATATCAAAAGCAAAATACTGCGGATGTTGGAAATCTGAAATAAAAACAGAAAATGCTGGAAACACTCCGCAGGTCGGGCAGCGTCTGTGGAGAGAGAAACAGAGTTAACGTTTCAGGTCGATGACCTTTCGTCAGAACTGGAAAAAAGCTGGAGATGGAGCAGGTTTTTAAGCAAGTGTAGGGGGTAGGGAAAGGGGGGAGGGGAGGAAAGAACAAAAGGGAAGGTCTGTGATAGGCTGGAAGGGAGGAGAGATTAAATGACAAGAGGGATGGTGGTGCGAGGCAAACGGAGATGGTAACGGGACAAGTAAAGAAACAAAAGATAGGTCTAGATGAAGTGTAAATGGCAGAATGATCGACAGCGGCCATGTGAGAGAAAAAAAATGATAGGTCTGAAACTGTTGAACTCGATGTTGAGTCCAGAAGTCTGTAAAGTGCCGAATCGAAAGATGAGGTGCTGTTCCTCGAGCTTACGTTGAGCTTCCGTGGAACAATGCAAGAGGCCGAGGATGGAGAGGTCCGAGTGGGAGTGAAGCGGAGAATTAAAGTGACAGGCGACCGGAAGCTCGGGGTCCCCCTTACGGACTGAACGGAGGTGTTATGCAAAGCGGTCACCCAATCTGCGTTTGGTCTCCCCAATGTAGAGGAGACCACATCGTGAGCAGCGAACACAGTATACTAAATTGCGAGAAGTACAAGTAAATCGCTGTTTCACCTGGAAGGGGTGTTTGGGGCCCTGGACAGTGGGAAGGGGGGAGGTAAAAGGGCATATGTTGCATCTCCTGTGCTTGCACGGGAAGGTGCCAGGCAAAGGGGAAGGGGTGTTGGGGATGATAGAGGAGTGGACCAGGGTGTCACGGAGGGAGCGGTCCCTTCGGAATGCTGAAAGGGGAGGGGAGGGGAAGATGCGTTTGGTGGTGGGATCACGGTCAAACTCAGTTTTGAAATTTTCAATTGACCTCTACAGCTTTTTGGGGGGGGGGGGGTGGGGAGAGTTCCAGATTTCCACTACCCTTTGTGTGAAGAAGTGCTTCCTGACATCACCCCTAATTTTAAGGTTATGCCCCCTTGTTTGGGACCCTTCCACCAGAGGAAATAATTTCTCCGGAGGGGTGAAATTGGATTTTTGGATCATTAGGAGGAGTGGGTCTAATTGGAGAGCTCTTTCAAAGAGCCGGCATAGGCACGATGGGCTGAATGGCCTCCTGCTGCGCTGTATCATTCGATGATGATTCTGTGATTGACATTATTAAGATGCCCAACTTCCTACATTTCAACAGTGACTACACTTGCAAAGCACCTCATTGGTTGTAAAGCGCTTTGGGACATCCTGAGGTGGTGCGAGGCGCTATAGAAATGCAAGTCTATCTTCCCTCCCTCCCTCCCCACTAACTGGAGATGTTCTGGGTGCAGGGCTCTCACCTGGTCATTCGCATGTGAGGCAGGCAAGGGCAGCAGCAGCAACACGGTCCCGTGCTGACTGCTATCGATTCGGTTTCCAAGTGTTCCAGCAAAGCTTCCTCGCCCTCGTAACCTTCCACAATAACCAGGAACAGCAGGTAATTGCACAGCGCGAAGTACCTGGGAAACGGAGAGAGGGGAGAAAGTCCGGTCAGAGCCTGTGGGTCAAAGGCGGAGTAACTCGAGACCAAACTCTCTGTCCCTCAATCTTTCCCTCATTAAGTCTATGGTCAAGGGTCACAGTGTAGGGTCAAGGGTCACAGTGTAGGGTCAAGGGTCACAGTGTAGGGTCAAGGGACACAGTTTAGGGTCAAGGGTCACAGTGTAGGGTCAAGGGACACAGTTAAGGGTTTAGAGTTAGGCTAAGGGTTAGTGTGATTGGGTTCGGGCCGTGTATTAGGGTTAGGGTTAGGGTTCGGGCCGTGTATTACATAGAAACATAGAAGATAGGAGCAGGAGTAGGCCATTCGGCCCCTCAAGCCTGCTCCGCCATTCAATGAGATAATGGCTGATCATCCAAATTCAGTACCCGGTCTCTGCTTTCTCCCCATACCCCTTGATCCCTTTAGCCTTAAGAAATATATCCAACTCCTTCTTGAATATATTTAATGAATTGGCCTCTACTGCCTTCTGTGGTAGAGAATTCCACAGGTTCATCACTATCTGGGTGAAGAAATTCCTCCTCATTTCTGTCCTAAATGGCTTACCCCTTATCCTTAGACTGTGACCCCTGGTTCTGGACTCCCCGACCATCGGGAACATCCTTCCTGCATCTAGTCTGTCCAGTCCTGTCAGAATTTTATAAGTTTCAATGAGATCCCCTCTCATTCTTCTAAACTCCAGCGAGTATAAGCCCAATCGACCCAATCTCTCCTCATAGGTCATTCCTGCCATCCCAGGTATCAGCCTGGTGAATCTTCGCTGAACTCCTTCCATGGCAAGAACATCCTTCCTCAGATAAGGCGACCAAAACTGCACACAATACTCAAGGTGTGGTCTCACTGCAGCAAGACATCCTTGTTCCTGTACTCAAACCCTCTCGCTACAAAGGCCAATATACCATTTGCCTTCTTAACCGCCTGCTGCACCTGCATGCTTACCTTCAGCAACTGGTGCACAAGGACACCCAGGTCTCGTTGCACTTCCCCTTTTCCCAATCTATTGCCATTCAGATATTAATCTGCCTTTTTTTTTGCCACCAAAGTGGAGAACCTCACATTTATCCACGTTATATTGCATCTGCCATGCATCTGCCCAATCACCCAACCTGTCCAAATCATCCTGGAGTTTCTAGGCATCCTCCTCACAGCACACACGCCCACCCAGCTTTGTGTCGTCTGCAAACTTGGAGATATTACATCTAGTTCCCTTGTCTAGATCATTAATATATATTGTGAATAGCTGGGGTCCAAGGACCGATCCCTGCGGTACCCCACTAGTCACTGCCTGCCACTCGGAAAAAGACTCGTTTATTCCAACTCTTTGCTTTCTGTCTGCCAACCAGTTCTCTATCCAAGTCAATACCTTGCTCCCAATCCCGTGTGCCATAACTTTGCACGCTAATCTCTTATGTGGGACCTTATCGAAAGCCTTCTGAAAATCCAAATACACCACATCCACTGGTTCTCCCTTATCTATTTTACCAGTTACATCCTCAAAAAATTCCAGTAGATTAGTCAAGCGTTAGGGTTAGGGTTAGGGTTAGGGTTCAGGCTGTGTATTAGGGTTAGGGTTTGTGTTTAGGGTTAGGGTTCAGGCTGTGTATTAGGGTTAGGGTTAGTGTTTAGGGTTTAGTTTCAGGCTGTGTATTAGGGTTAGGGTTAGGGCTGTGGGTTAGGGTTAGTGTTTAGGGTTTGGGTTCGGGCTGTGTATTAGGGTTAGGGTTAGTGTTTAGGGTTTGGGTTCGGGCTGTGTATTAGGATTGGGGTCATGTATTAGGGTTCCGGCCATGTGATGACGGGTCACTGAGTTGGACGAAAGCCGTTGCTCTGCCACTTACGTAGCCGCCATCATGTCCACGAACATCACTGACCGAGGGACCCAAAGTCCGACACATGAGGTGATGCCGATTACCTGTGGGAGGGAAGAGACGGTCAGTGAGGCTTCAGTCAGAGAAGAGAATGGAGAGCAATGGTGGCCCCTCCCCCCATGTCTGTTCATCAACACATGATGGTCTGTGTGGAACAGCGAACATTGCCTTCACCCTCCTGAGAAACCCTTGGATGAACACACAGCCCAGAACTGTTCCAGACACTTGTCTGTCTCAAGTCCCAAGTCAATCCTCGCTCTGTGCTTAAATAACTGATCTCACTGGGCCAGAGTTGAGGGGGAGGGGGCGGGTGGTGGGGTGTCTAAGTGTTTGTGTGTGAGTGTGCACGTGTGTTTGAATTTAGTGTGTGTGTGCGTGCGAAAGTGTGAGTGCGAACAAGAGTGCGAGTGTGTGCGAGAGTGTGTGCGAACAAGAGTGTGTGTGCGTGCGAGAATGTGTGTGCATGCGAGAGTGTGTGCGTACACAAGAGTGTGTGTGCGAGAGTGTGTGTGCGAGCGAGAGTGTGCGAGAGTGTGTGTGTGTGCGAGAGTGTGCGTGTGCACGAGAGTGTGCGTGTGCACGAGAGTGTGCGAGAGTGTGTGTGTGTGCGAGAGTGTGTGTGTGTGCGAGAGTGTGTGTGTGTGCGAGAGTGTGTGTGTGCGAGTGTGTGTGTGTGCGAGTGTGTGTGTGTGCGAGAGTGTGTGTGTGTGCGAGAGTGTGTGTGTGCGAGAGTGTGTGTGTGTGCGAGAGTGTGTGTGCGAGAGTGTGTGTGCGAGAGTGTGTGTGCGAGAGTGTGTGTGTGTGCGAGTGTGTGTGTGCGCGAGAGTGTGTGTGTGCGCGAGAGTGTGTGTGTGCGCGAGAGTGTGTGTGTGCGCGAGAGTGTGTGTGTGCGCGAGAGTGTGTGTGTGTGCGCGAGAGTGTGTGTGTGCGCGAGAGTGTGTGTGTGTGCGCGAGAGTGTGTGTGTGTGCGCGAGAGTGTGTGTGTGTGCGCGAGAGTGTGTGTGTGTGCGCGAGAGTGTGTGTGCGCGAGAGTGTGTGTGTGTGCGAGAGTGTGTGTGTGTGCGCGAGAGTGTGTGTGTGTGCGCGAGAGTGTGTGTGTGTGCGCGAGAGTGTGTGTGTGCGCGCGAGAGTGTGTGTGTGCGCGCGAGAGTGTGTGTGTGCGCGCGAGAGTGTGTGTGTGCGCGCGAGAGTGTGTGTGCGCGCGAGAGTGTGTGTGTGCGCGCGAGAGTGTGTGTGTGCGCGCGAGAGTGTGTGCGCGCGCGAGAGTGTGTGCGCGCGCGAGTGTGTGCGCGCGCGAGAGTGTGTGTGTGCGCGCGAGAGCGTGTGTGCGCGCGAGAGCGTGTGTGCGCGCGAGAGCGTGTGTGTGCGCGCGAGAGCGTGTGTGCGCGCGCGAGAGCGTGTGCGCGCGCGAGAGCGTGTGCGCGCGCGAGAGCGCGTGTGTGCGCGCGCGAGAGTGTGTGCGCGCGCGAGGGAGTGTGCGCGAGTGTGTGTGCATGCACGAGAGTGTGCGAGAATGCGTACGAGGGTGTGTGTGTGTGCGAGAGTGTGTGCCCGAGCAAGAGTGAATGCTAGAGTGTGTGAGAGAGTGAATGCTAGAGTGTGTGTGTGTGTGTGTGTGTGTGTGTGTGTGTGTGTGTGTGTGGAGAGTGCGTGTGTGTGTGGAGAGTGCGTGTGTGGCGAGAGGGCGTGCGCGCGAGAGTGTGTGTGTGTGGAAATTGGGTGGGTGAGATCAGGCCATGATGCCTCCCGTGGTGGAATAGCGGGTCGCCATTCTACGCCTGAAGGATGGTCACTTTGGGGAAGTGCGGCTGAAGTCAGTGCTGAGTCCCGGTCAGGTGGAGCACAGCATCGAGGTGTGCACTTTGGGTCACCCTCCTCTCCGTGAGGCCAACATCAGGCTCCGCTGTGACATCCTTCCTCCCACAGTCGAATAGTCAGCTGGTGCCTAATGTGTTCATGCTTGAAGAATCACTACACGCCTGAGCTGGCAGAGGTGCCCAGAGCCTTGACTCCGTCTGGGGGATTCCACACACTTCACCCCTCCAGTCACCCCCCACCCCGATCACCTGTGGCCAGCCTTCCCACACATCCCTGAGCAATGACATAGGGACAGGAGGAGGCCATTCAGCCCCTCGAGCCTGTTCTGCCACTCAATTAGATCACGGCTGATCTGCATCTTAACTCCATCTACCCACCTTGGTTCCGTAACCCTTAACACCCTTACCCAACAAAAATCTATCAATCTCAGATTTGAAGTTGTCAATTGACCCCCCCCAGCCTCAACAGTTTTTTGGGGGCGAGAGTTCCAGATTTCCACCACCCTTTGTGTGAAGAAGTGCTTCCTGACATCACCCCTGAACGGCCTGGCTCTAATTTTAAGGTTCTGCCCCCTTGTTCTGGACTCCCCCCACCAGAGGAAATAGTTTCTCTCTCTCTACCCCATCAACTCCTTTAATCATCTTAAACACCTCGATTAGATCACCAGTTAACCTTCTAAACTCGAGGGAATACAAGCCCAGTCTGTTCAACCTGTCCTCGGAATTTAACCCTTTTAGCCCCGGTATCATCCTGGTGAATCTGCGCTGCTCCCCCTCCGAGGCCAAGATATCCTTCCCGAGGGGCGGGGCCCGGAACTGAACCCAGTCACTCCGGATGGGGTCTGACCGAGGCTCTGAACAACTGAAGCACCTCACCCTCCCTTTTGAGTTAAAGGCCAACATTCCACTAGCCTGAAACACAGGGAATTTGTGTTAAACTTGTATCGAACCTCGGTTAGACCACACCTGGAGTACTGAGCACAGTTCTGGTCTCCATATTATAGAAAGAATATTGAGGCACTGGAGAAGGTGCAAAAAAGATTTACTAGAATGATACCAGAACTGCGAGGCTAGAACTATCAGGAAACTTTGAACAGGCTGGGGCTCTTTTCTCTAGAATAGAGAAGGCTGAGGGGTGGCCTGATAGAGGTCTTTAAAATTATGAAGGGGGTTCGATAGGGTAGAGGTAGAGAAGATGTTTCCACTTGTGGGAGAGACCAGAACTAGGGGCCATAAATACAAGATAGTCACTAATAAATCCAATAGTGAATTCAGGAGAAACTTCTTTACCCAGAGAGTGGTGAGAATGTGGAACTCGCTCCCACAGGGAGTGGTTGAGGTGAATAGCAGAGATGCATTTAAGGGGAAGCTGGATAAACACATGAGGGAGAAAGGAATCGAAGGATATGCTGATAGGGTGAGATGAAGAAGGGGTGGGAGGAGACTCGTGTGGAGCAGACACACCGGCACGGAGCAGTTGGGCCGAATGGCCTGTTTCTGTGCCGTACGCTCGATGTATTTCCTTACATTTTCTCACGAGTAACGGATAATTTTAGAGAAAAGAATAACTCACGGTCGGTGCAGCGCTGATCTTCACTAAAGTCTTGGTCTTAAAGGGACACCTCACTTTCTTGAGTAAATAATAAGTGTTCTCCGTGTAGATTATGACAGACAGCGCGGTCATTGCTGTCAACGCGGCAAAGATACCGATATCCAACCAGGTCAGCTCTGTGCATGAACAGGGACAAGAAAAATGAACTCAGAAACTACCACAGAACCGCTGCCGGTGCAGCACAAGATCCACAGTTGCTGCAGGGAATAAGAATTCTTTGGAACTTAATCATCTTCTGTTAAACGGTGTTAGCCGTGGCCCAGTGGGTGGTGCGCTCTCGCCTCTGAGTCAGAAGATTCCGCTCGAGGGACTTGAGCCCAGAGTCCAGGCTGACACTCCCAGTGCAGTGCTGAGGGAGTGCTGCACTGCCGGAGGTGCCGTCGTTCAGATGAGACGTTAAACCGAGGCCCCCGTCTGCTCTCTCTCAGGTGGAAGTAAAAGATCCCACGGCCGCTATTTCGAAGAAGAGCAGGGGATTTCTCCCCCGGTGTCCTGGGGCCAATATTTAAAGGTCGATGACCTTTTGTCAGAACTGGTCTGAGGAAAGGTCATCGACCCGAAACGTTAACTCTGTTTCACTCTCCACGGATGCTGCCCGACCTGCTGAGTGTTCCCAGCATTTTCTGTTTTCATTTCCCATTTCCAGCATCCGCAGTATTCTGCCTATTCACCTCTTCCTGATTTATCTCGACGTGACCTTAGCCTTGGCCCCTTCACCTGGGTTTCTCAATTCAAAAACAATTGATGATTTTCTCTTGACTTACGTAATATAAGATCGATGGATTTCGGAGGCGGTAAGAAACAAGCTTCTGAGACATTAAATTTCTCGATTAGTTCGATGATGTCTGGAGGAAACCTTCAAAACAGCAAGTTAAACAAAAAGAAATGTCACCGATTAAACATTCAGGTCATAATTTGCTTTTATGCGTCCAAATCGAGATCATCGACCCGGAGGTCAGCTTAAGCTGTCAACCTCCAGTCCCAATCAGATTGGTCGATGGTCAGCAGCAATCAATATGATTTTCCTGGGAGAAGTTTAAAAGAAAGGCTTGCATTTATAAAGCGCTTTTCCTGACCTCAGGATGTCTCCAAGTGACGCATGGTAAACTGCCCACAGCCCCCGATTCCCATCCTGAGTCCACTATCTCCTACTTTTAGTTTTGCATGACTTTTTTCAGATGAGTGGATGATTTCTGAGAGTTTCCATTACAGTCGTGTTTAGTTAGTGTTTGAAGTTATTCAGAACCAGTACATTAACTCTCCCATCGAAGCCCATTCCTCTGGTACAGTAACTCTCCCATCGAAGCCCATCCCTCTGGTACAGTAACTCTCCCATCGAAGCCCATCCCTCTGGTACAGTAACTCTCCCATCGAAGCCCCTTCCTCTGGTACAGTAACTCTCCCATCGAAGCCCCTTCCTCTGGTACAGTAACTCTCCCATCGAAGCCCATCCCTCTGGTACATTAACTCTCCCATCGAAGCCCATCCCTCTGGTACAGTAACTCTCCCATCGAAGCCCCTTCCTCTGGTACAGTAACTCTCCCATTGAAGCCCCTCCCTCTGGTACAGTAACTCTCCCATCGAAGCCCCTCCCTCTGGTACAGTAACTCTCCCATCGAAGCCCCTCCCTCTGGTACAGTAACTCTCCGATTGAAGCCCCTCCCTCTGGTACAGTAACTCCCCCATCGAAGCCCCTCCCTCTGGTACAGTAACTCTCCCATCGAAGCCCCTCCCTCTGGTACAGTAACTCTCCATCGAAGCCCCTCCCTCTGGTACAGTAACTCTCCCATCGAAGCCCCTCCCTCTGGTACAGTAACTCCCCCATCGAAGCCCCTCCCTCTGGTACAGTAACTCTCCGATTGAAGCCCTTCCCTCTGGTACAGTAACTCTCCCATCGAAGCCCATCCCTCTGGTACAGTAACTCTCCCATCGAGGCCCCTCCCTCTGGTACAGTAACTCTCCCATCGAGGCCCCTCCCTCTGGTACAGTAACTCTCCCATCGAAGCCCATCCCTCTGGTACAGTAACTCTCCCATCGAGGCCCCTCCCTCTGGTACAGTAACTCTCCGATCGAAGCCCCTCCCTCTGGTACAGTAACTCTCCGATCGAGGCCCATCCCTCTGGTACAGTAACTCTCCCATCGAAGCCCCTCCCTCTGGTACAGTAACTCTCCCATCGAAGCCCCTCCCTCTGGTACAGTAACTCTCCAATCGAAGCCCTTCCCTCTGGTACAGTAACTCTCCCATCGAAGCCCCTCCCTCTGGTACAGTAACTCTCCGATTGAAGCCCATCCCTCTGGTACAGTAACTCTCCCATCGAAGCCCATCCCTCTGGTACAGTAACTCTCCCATCGAAGCCCCTCCCTCTGGTACAGTAACTCTCCCATCGAAGCCCATCCCACTGGTACAGTAACTCTCCGATTGAAGCCCATCCCTCTGGTACAGTAACTCCCCCATCGAAGCCCATCCCACTGGTACAGTAACTCTCCCATCGATGCCCCTTACTCTGGTACAGTAACTCTCCCATCGAAGCCCCTCCCTCTGGTACAGTAACTCTCCCATCGAAGCCCATCCCTCTGGTACAGTAACTCTCCCATCGAAGCCCATCCCACTGGTACAGTAACTCTCCGATTGAAGCCCATCCCACTGGTACAGTAACTCTCCCATCGAAGCCCATCCCTCTGGTACAGTAACTCTCCCATCGAAGCCCATCCCACTGGTACAGTAACTCTCCGATTGAAGCCCCTCCCTCTGGTACAGTAACTCTCCCATCGAAGCCCATCCCACTGGTACAGTAACTCTCCCATCGAAGCCCATCCCTCTGGTACAGTAACTCTCCATCGAAGCCCCTCCCTCTGGTACAGTAACTCTCCCATCGAAGCCCATCCCTCTGGTACAGTAACTCTCCCATCGAAGCCCATCCCTCTGGTACAGTAACTCCCCCAACGAAGCCCCTCCCTCTGGTACAGTAACTCTCCCATCGAAGCTCATCCCTCTGGTACAGTAACTCTCCCATCGAAGCTCATCCCTCTGGTACAGTAACTCTCCCATCGAAGCCCCTCCCTCTGGTACAGTAACTCCCCCATCGAAGCCCATCCCTCTGATACAGTAACTCCCCCATCGAAGCCCATCCCTCTGGTACAGTAACTCTCCGATTGAAGCCCCTCCCTCTGGTACAGTAACTCTCCCATCGAAGCCCATCCCTCCGGTACAGTAACTCCCCCATCGAAGCCCATCCTGTTAAGTCTGTGGGTTGTATTGTAAATAATACACAGACTCCACGATTAACAAAATAAAACAGGTCTTTACTATTCAGAGGTTCGGGCGATTCTGTCCTAGTTAACGTATCACAACCCTTATATACTGGTGTGGTCACTATCGGTATTACAGTATACATGAGCCAACAAATAGTGCCACCCTAAAGTAGTGCTCTTAAAGGCGAACGGTTACATTCAATAGTTCCCTTAAAGGTAAACGGTTACATACACAACACTCCTCCCTTTTTAGCTTATTACTTACAGAATCCCGTTAAACATACAATCTTCAACTTTATATATACAGTTTGCAGATATACTCTCGATGGAGTCAACATCATATAACTTCATGTTTAACATAACATAATAACATATATAACTTCATGTCAAAACAGATCACAGATTCAGTCTCTGCAGGAACAGTTGCAACATACTTTCAGTGGAACAGTTTACAGGTTCAGTCTCTGTGGGAACAGTTCGTAAATTCAGTCTCTGATCTTAATTCGTTCCAGACAGCATCTTTTCGTAGTGTTTGGCCGGAGGTAGTAGAAGTAATAATATTTTAAACAATTATTATCTTCGGCTTCTTCTATTTCTTTTCTGCCTTTTTACAACTCTTGACGTTTCCATCTTCTCGGCGGCCAGCTGTAATGCCACCAACTCTCTCTGTTCTTTAGACCTTAAGTGCTTCCTCCAGATTTCAGCACTTTGGGAGTTTCCCTCACAATTTAGGCATACCACATCCTCGTAGTATTCAGTGTCACTCAACAGGTCATGGTCACATTCGGGGTCATCCTGAGTTAGTCCATCGAGAGGCCCTTCTACTTCTTCCTTACCCAACTGGACGCTATCCGACTGCTGTTCCTTCTCTATCTCTCTTTCTTTCCGTCGTAGAGCCACCTTCTCCCGATGTTCCGTAGACTTTTGGTGCTCCTCCATGATTTCTGCACTTTGGGAGTCGAAGTTACAAGCTGGGCAGGACAGGACATCGCAATTTTCGGTGTAGTCCACCAGGTCATGGTAATATTCGGTGTCGTCCTGAGCTAGGCCAGCTAGAGGGTCGTCTATTTCCTCCATACCCAGCTGGACGTTAGCCAGCTCTTGTTCCAAATCCAGACATCTTTCCTGAAGAGACTTCTTCATGTGTACCTCTTCGTCCAGCTTTTTCTTGGCTTTCAGCAAGTCGTTTACTAATGACCTCATTAGTGATTTTAATACTTCAACTTCCTTCAATAATTTAACGAGTTCTGGGACATCCTGCATTTCATGTTCTGCCATGTCTTCCACCACTAATTTTTCATCTATGGATGGAATCTTTACCGATGAGTCAGCCTTGGCCTGAAGCTCATCAAACATTTCCTGCAGCCTTTGGACTTCTTGCTCATGGTCAACCTACAGTTGCTCATGTGCTTTCACCAACACTAGCTTTTCGGAGGTTGCCAAGTTAACCCCTTCCAGGATTGTAGTCTGGGCCTGTTCATACTGTTCTTTCAACTCGTTACACTCTGCTTGCAACAAGTCGTAGAGATGAACTGGAATAAAATCCTGGCTTCCTGAAGATTCCTCTGCAATTGGTGTTTTTGCAATTTCCTGTTGGAGTTCAGCCAAGGCTGCTATGTTATCTGCCTCTCGAAGTCTCACTGCCATCAATTCTTCTTTATTCTTGCAGTCTATCTCAGCCATCTCCCGTTTACTCTCTTTTAACTGAGTGAGTAGCCCCTTATTCTGGGCTGAGAGATATTTCACCTTCTCCTGTAGACCATAGCACTCCTTCTCTGCTCGACATAGCTGATTTCTGCTGATTTGGTTCTGTGTTTCAAGTTCCAACATCCTTTGCTTAGCTTCTTTCAGTTTCGCCTCAATAATCCCCTCTCGCAACATGTCCACATTATTCACATCAGGTAAAGAAGCGTTTCTCTTTTCCATGTCCAAGATTTGTTTCTGCATCTCCTTAAGAGCACACTGCGATTCAACTTCTCTTATCCTTGCCTGCACTAGCTCCGTCTCTAATTGCAGAACAAAATCCTCAGTGTAGCGTGGTTTGCCCTTCTGCTGTGTCTCTAGATCATGCAAATATTCTAACTCCTGAACATCATAAGGGAGATGTGATCGGTAATTGGTCACGATGGCTCTATGGTCGCTCTCTGCTTGAGCCAGCAGGTTCTGTTGTCTTTCCAAACTCTCCCATTCGGTGTCATAGAACTTTTTCATTGTTTTCATCTCTTGTACGAGGCGGTAACTTAATTGTTCTAATTGTTGTTTTACTTTGAAATAACGTTGAGTTCGAGCCCGGTGTTCCTCCGTAATGCATATGTCTGTAGCTTGAACAGACTCAGAATTCTCTGTCTTTATGCACGCCATCGATTTTCCAACCTTAGTCCGTGAGTTCATGTTAACCTTGTTTTTCATACGTAAGCTGGACTTATCGTCTTCCGGCTCGGAGTCTGAGCTGCTTGTCTGCACCGAGTCCTCACTCATCATTGCTTGTAGGTAGTGCCATTCCATGTCTATTTTCTTGATCCACTCCCGTCCTAGAAGTGGTGGTCCTCCCTCAGGTAGTACGTACAAATTCATTCTTGGATGTACTTTACCCCTATCTCTCACCTTGACTCTTATTTTCCCCATGGGGTATACGTTATGCCCCGTGTATGTCTGTAATACGAACTTGGTATTTCTTAAGGGTATGTGAGAGAACAGCCGGTGGTAGTCCTTTTGGTTGATGACTGATACAGCTGATCCCGTGTCCAGCTCCATTCGTACTTGGACTCCAGCTATTTTTAGTGTGACCCAGATCGTCTGTAGATCAGTTACTTTACCTACATTGTGGATTCTCAGACTATCCAACTCCTGGCTGTTTGGGTCTGAGTCTGAATTTTGTTCGTCTGAACTCTTTTCAGCCACCTGATGCACCTTGTACTTTTCTTGTGGTGGTGGCTTCCTTTGCTTGTTGGTCTTCTTTCCGGACCTGCATACCTTCGCGATGTGACCCAGTTTGCCACATTTCCTGCACTCTTGGTTCTTAAACCAGCACTGATTCTGGTCGTGCGTTGTCTTTCCACAACGGTAGCATTTGGGAGTGCTTGCAGTAATTTGATCCACCCCGAGTGCCGCCGCCTTTTGCTGCATTTCCGCCGTTCCTTTCGCTGCGGCTTCGTGCGATGAAGCTATGAGGACAGCCCTGTCCAGTGTGAGGTCGTTTTCTTCCAGAAGTCGCTTCTGCGTTCCTTCTTTGGCCAAGCCGCATACGAACTTGTCCCGCAGCGCCTCTGTCAAATTCCCTCCAAACTGGCAGTATTTCACTAGCTTACGCAGTTCGACTAAGTATTCCGCATTGCTTTCATCTTGCCTCTGGGTTCTGGCGTAAAATTTAAATTGTTCAGCCAGCATCAACGGTGTGGGGTTCAAGTGATCCTTCAGCACTGCTACGATCTCTTCGAAGGTCTGGTCCACTGGTTTAACTGGTGCTATTAGATGTTTCAAAAGCCCGTATGTTTTTGCTCCCATCGAATTTAACAAAGTTATTGCCTTGTCGTCATCCTCAATTTCGTTGGCTACGCAATATATTTCTATGCGTTCCACATACGTGTCCCAGTCTTCTATTTCAGCATTAAAATCATTAATATTTCCTCGCTTAGGCATCTTCTTCTCTTTTCGAGCACAGTACAAGTATTTCTTTACTTATTATTAATTTTCTTCTCTTCTTGAGAACAACACAAGTATTGCTTTACTTATTCTTATTTTTCCTCTCTTCTTGAGAACACACCAGCCTTTCTGAAAATTCTAATTAATTTTCTAAAATGGCAGTTTCCCGCTTCTGTCTTCTTCCCCAGCGGTTTTCCCGCGAAAAATGGCGGCTTTCCCGCGCTTCTCGCTCTCCCCGCCCACTTCAATGGCGGTTTTCCCGCGCTTGACGGTCTTCCCCCCGTCCCCCGACGCTGTCTTTCAGCCCGAGTGCGGCCCTTATCTCCTGTGCGATTGCCAAAGCGGTTCTCGGCCCTTATCTTAGATGCGATCGCTGGCTCGCGAAGCGCCTCCCGCTCGAAGCGGCTCTCGGCCCTTATCGCTGGTGCGATCGCTGGCTCGCGAAGCGCCTCCCGCTCGAAGCGGCTCTCGGCCCTTATCTTCCCGATCGCGATCGCCCTTGTTCCTCCGACTTCCCCAGCCCTGTCTTTGCAGCCAACGCTGCTCGGCTTACCCACGTCTTCTCCACTCCAGTTTTTTTAGTCGCTGATGGAGGCTTCAGGGTCCTAATGCCTGTCGTTTCCAGTGGGGTGGTGAGGTTTGGAACCTCTCTTCAACGTCCTGTCTGTGGACGAAGCCGCCGTGGAATAACTGCCGCAGGGTTCAAATCCGACTCGTCGCCAATGTTAAGTCTGTGGGTTGTATTGTAAATAATACACAGACTCCACGATTAACAAAATAAAACAGGTCTTTACTATTCAGAGGTTCGGGCGATTCTGCCCTAGTTAACGTATCACAACCCTTATATACTGGTGTGGTCACTATCGGTATTACAGTATACATGAGCCAACAAATAGTGCCACCCTAAAGTAGTGCTCTTAAAGGCGAACGGTTACATTCAATAGTTCCCTTAAAGGTAAACGGTTACATACACAACACATCCCTCTGGTACAGTAACTCTCCCATCGAAGCCCATCCCTCTGGTATAGTAACTCTCCCATCGAAGCCCCTCCCTCTGGTACAGTAACTCTCCCATCGAAGCCCATCCCTCTGGTACAGTAACTCTCCCATCGAAGCCCCTCCCTCTAGTACATTAACTCCCCCATCGAAGCCCCTCCCTCTGGGACACTAACCCATCGAAGCCCATCCCTCTGGTACAGTAACTCTCCCATCGAAGCCCCTCCCTCTGGTACAGTAACTCCCCCATCGAAGCCCCTCCCTCTGGTACAGTAACTCTCCCATCGAAGCCCATCCCTCTGGTACAGTAACTCTCCCATCGAAGCCCCTCCCTCTAGTACATTAACTCCCCCATCGAAGCCCCTCCCTCTGGGACACTAACCCATCGAAGCCCATCCCTCTGGTACAGTAACTCTCCATCGAAGCCCCTCCCTCTGGTACAGTAACTCTCCCATCGAAGCCCCTCCCTCTGGTACAGTAACTCCCCCATTGAAGCCCATCCCTCTGGTACAGTAACTCTCCCATCGAAGCCCATCCCTCTGGTACAGTAACTCCCCCATCGAAGCCCCTCCCTCTGGTACAGTAACTCTCCCATCGAAGCCCCTCCCTCTGGTACAGTAACTCCCCCATCGAAGCCCCTCCCTCTGGTACAGTAACTCCCCCATCGAAGCCCCTCCCTCTGGTACAGTAACTCTCCCATCGAAGCCCATCCCTCTGGTACAGTAACTCTCCCATCGAAGCCCCTCCCTCTGGTACAGTAACTCTCCCATCGAAGCCCCTCCCTCTGGTACAGTAACTCCCCCATCGAAGCCCCTCCCTCTGGTACAGTAACTCCCCCATCGAAGCCCCTCCCTCTGGCACAGTAACTCTCCCATCGAAGCCCCTCCCTCTGGTACAGTAACTCCCCCATCGAAGCCCCTCCCTCTGGTACAGTAACTCCCCCATCGAAGCCCCTCCCTCTGGTACAGTAACTCCCCCATCGAAGCCCCTCCCTCTGGTACAGTAACTCCCCCATCGAAGCCCCTCCCTCTGGTACAGTAACTCCCCCATCGAAGCCCCTCCCTCTGGTACAGTAACTCTCCCATCGAAGCCCCTCCCTCTGGTACAGTAACTCTCCCATCGAAGCCCCTCCCTCTGGTACAGTAACTCTCCCATCGAAGCCCATCCCTCTGGTACAGTAACTCCCCCATCGAAGCCCCTCCCTCTGGTACAGTAACTCTCCCATCGAAGCCCATCCCTCTGGTACAGTAACTCCCCCATCGAAGCCCCTCCCTCTGGTACAGTAACTCCCCCATCGAAGCCCCTCCCTCTGGTACAGTAACTCTCCCATCGAAGCCCCTCCCTCTGGTACAGTAACTCTCCCATCGAAGCCCATCCCTCTGGTACAGTAACTCCCCCATCGAAGCCCCTCCCTCTGGTACAGTAACTCCCCCATCGAAGCCCATCCCTCTGGTACAGTAACTCCCCCATCGAAGTCCCTCCCTCTGGTACAGTAACTCCCCCATCGAAGCCCCTCCCTCTGGTACAGTAACTCTCCCATCGAAGCCCCTCCCTCTGGTACAGTAACTCCCCCATCGAAGCCCCTCCCTCTGGTACAGTAACTCCCCCATCGAAGCCCCTCCCTCTGGTACAGTAACTCTCCCATCGAAGCCCATCCCTCTGGTACAGTAACTCCCCCATCGAAGCCCCTCCCTCTGGTACAGTAACTCCCCCATCGAAGCCCCTCCCTCTGGTACAGTAACTCTCCCATCGAAGCCCATCCCTCTGGTACAGTAACTCCCCCATCGAAGCCCCTCCCTCTGGTACAGTAACTCCCCCATCGAAGCCCCTCCCTCTGGTACAGTAACTCTCCCATCGAAGCCCATCCCTCTGGTACAGTAACTCTCCCATCGAAGCCCCTCCCTCTGGTACAGTAACTCTCCCATCGAAGCCCCTCCCTCTGGTACAGTAACTCTCCCATCGAAGCCCATCCCTCTGGTACAGTAACTCTCCCATCGAAGCCCCTTCCTCTGGTACAGTAACTCTCCCATCGAAGCCCATCCCTCTGGTACAGTAACTCTCCCATCGAAGCCCCTTCCTCTGGTACAGTAACTCTCCCATCGAAGCCCCTTCCTCTGGTACAGTAACTCTCCCATCGAAGCCCATCCCTCTGGTACAGTAACTCTCCCATCGAAGCCCCTTCCTCTGGTACAGTAACTCTCCCATCGAAGCCCCTTCCTCTGGTACAGTAACTCTCCCATCGAAGCCCCTTCCTCTGGTACAGTAACTCTCCCATCGAAGCCCATCCCTCTGGTGCAGTAACTCTCCCATCGAAGCCCATCCCTCTGGTGCAGTAACTCTCCCATCGAAGCCCCTCCCTCTGGTACAGTAACTCTCCCATCGAAGCCCATCCCTCTGGTACAGTAACTCTCCCATCGAAGCCCCTCCCTCTGGTACAGTAACTCTCCCATCGAAGCCCCTCCCTCTGGTACAGTAACTCTCCCATCGAAGCCCCTCCCTCTGGTACAGTAACTCTCCCATCGAAGCCCATCCCTCTGGTACAGTAACTCTCCCATCGAAGCCCCTCCCTCTGGTACAGTAACTCTCCCATCGAAGCCCCTCCCTCTGGTACAGTAACTCTCCCATCGAAGCCCCTCCCTCTGGTACAGTAACTCCCCCATCGAAGCCCCTCCCTCTGGTACAGTAACTCTCTGATCGAAGTCCCTCCCTCTGGTGCAGTAACTCTCCCATCGAAGCCCCTCCCTCTGGTACAGTAACTCCCCCATCGAAGCCCCTCCCTCTGGTACAGTAACTCTCCCATCGAAGCCCCTCCCTCTGGTACAGTAACTCTCCCATCGAAGCCCATCCCTCTGGTACAGTAACTCTCCCATCGAAGCCCCTCCCTCTGGTACAGTAACTCTCCCATCGAAGCCCCTCCCTCTGGTACAGTAACTCTCCCATCGAAGCCCCTCCCTCTGGTACAGTAACTCTCCCATCGAAGCCCCTCCCTCTGGTACAGTAACTCTCCCATCGAAGCCCCTCCCTCTGGTACAGTAACTCTCCCATCGAAGCCCCTCCCTCTGGTGCAGTAACTCTCCCATCGAAGCCCATCCCTCTGGTACAGTAACTCTCCCATCGAAGCCCCTCCCTCTGGTACAGTAACTCTCCCATCGAAGCCCATCCCTCTGGTACAGTAACTCTCCCATCGAAGCCCATCCCTCTGGTACTGTAACTCTCCCATCGAAGCCCCTCCCTCTGGTACAGTAACTCTCCCATCGAAGCCCCTCCCTCTGGTACAGTAACTCTCCCATCGAAGCCCCTCCCTCTGGTACAGTAACTCTCCCATCGAAGCCCCTCCCTCTGGTACAGTAACTCTCCCATTGAAGCCCCTCCCTCTGGTACAGTAACTCTCCATCGAAGCCCCTCCCTCTGGTACAGTAACTCTCCCATTGAAGCCCCTCCCTCTGGTACAGTAACTCTCCCATCGAAGCCCATCCCTCTGGTACAGTAACTCTCCCATTGAAGCCCCTCCCTCTGGTACAGTAACTCTCCATCGAAGCCCCTCCCTCTGGTACAGTAACTCTCCCATCGAAGCCCCTCCCTCTGGTACAGTAACTCTCCCATCGAAGCCCCTCCCTCTGGTACAGTAACTCCCCCATCGAAGCCCCTCCCTCTGGTACAGTAACTCTCCCATTGAAGCCACTCCCTCTGGTACAGTAACTCTCCCATCGAAGCCCCTCCCTCTGGTACAGTAACTCTCCCATTGAAGCCCCTCCCTCTGGTACAGTAACTCTCCCATCGAAGCCCATCCCTCTGGTACAGTAACTCTCCCATTGAAGCCCCTCCCTCTGGTACAGTAACTCTCCATCGAAGCCCCTCCCTCTGGTACAGTAACTCTCCCATTGAAGCCCCTCCCTCTGGTACAGTAACTCTCCATCGAAGCCCCTCCCTCTGGTACAGTAACTCTCCCATTGAAGCCCCTCCCTCTGGTACAGTAACTCTCCCATTGAAGCCCCTCCCTCTGGTACAGTAACTCCCCCATCGAAGCCCCTCCCTCTGGTACAGTAACTCCCCCATCGAAGCCCCTCCCTCTGGTACAGTAACTCCCCCATCGAAGCCCCTCCCTCTGGTACAGTAACTCTCCCATCGAAGCCCCTTCCTCTGGTACAGTAACTCCCCCATCGAAGCCCCTCCCTCTGGTACAGTAACTCTCCATCGAAGCCCCTCCCTCTGGTACAGTAACTCTCCCATCGAAGCCCCTCCCTCTGGTACAGTAACTCTCCCATCGAAGCCCCTCCCTCTGGTACAGTAACTCTCCCATCGAAGCCCATCCCTCTGGTACAGTAACTCCCCCATCGAAGCCCCTCCCTCTGGTACAGTGACTCTCCCATCGAAGCCCCTCCCTCTGGTACAGTAACTCTCCCATCGAAGCCCATCCCTCTGGTACAGTGACTCTCCCATCGAAGCCCCTCCCTCTGGTACAGTAACTCTCCCATCGAAGCCCCTCCCTCTGGTACAGTAACTCTCCCATCGAAGCCCCTCCCTCTGGTACAGTAACTCTCCCATCGAAGCCCATCCCTCTGGTACAGTAACTCTCCCATCGAAGCCCCTCCCTCTGGTACAGTAACTCTCCCATCGAAGCCCCTCCCTCTGGTACAGTAACTCTCCCATCGAAGCCCCTCCCTCTGGTACAGTAACTCCCCCATCGAAGCCCCTCCCTCTGGTACAGTAACTCTCCCATCGAAGCCCCTCCCTCTGGTACAGTAACTCTCCCATCGAAGCCCCTCCCTCTGGTACAGTAACTCTCCCATCGAAGCCCATCCCTCTGGTACAGTGACTCTCCCATCGAAGCCCCTCCCTCTGGTACAGTAACTCTCCCATCGAAGCCCCTCCCTCTGGTACAGTAACTCTCCCATCGAAGCCCCTCCCTCTGGTACAGTAACTCTCCCATCGAAGCCCCTCCCTCTGGTACAGTAACTCTCCCATCGAAGCCCATCCCTCTGGTACAGTAACTCTCCCATCGAAGCCCCTTCCTCTGGTACAGTAACTCCCCCATCGAAGCTCCTCCCTCTGGTACAGTAACTCTCCATCGAAGCCCATCCCTCTGGTACAGTAACTCTCCCATCGAAGCCCCTTCCTCTGGTACAGTAACTCTCCCATCGAAGCTCCTCCCTCTGGTACAGTAACTCTCCCATCGAAGCCCATCCCTCTGGTACAGTAACTCTCCCATCGAAGCCCATCCCTCTGGTACAGTAACTCTCCCATCGAAGCCCCTCCCTCTGGTACAGTAACTCTCCCATCGAAGCCCATCACTCTGGTACAGTAACTCTCCCATCGAAGCCCATCCCTCTGGTACAGTAACTCTCCCATCGAAGCCCCTCCCTCTGGTACAGTAACTCCCCCATCGAAGCCCATCCCTCTGGTACAGTAACTCTCCCATCGAAGCCCCTCCCTCTGGTACAGTAACTCCCCCATCGAAGCCCATCCCACTGGTACAGTAACTCTCCCATCGAAGCCCATCCCTCTGGTACAGTAACTCTCCCATCGAAGCCCCTCCCTCTGGTACAGTAACTCTCCCATCGAAGCCCATCCCTCTGGTACAGTAACTCTCCCATCGAAGCCCATCCCTCTGGTACAGTAACTCTCCCATCGAAGCCCCTCCCTCTGGTACAGTAACTCTCCCATCGAAGCCCATCACTCTGGTACAGTAACTCTCCCATCGAAGCCCATCCCTCTGGTACAGTAACTCTCCCATCGAAGCCCCTCCCTCTGGTACAGTAACTCCCCCATCGAAGCCCATCCCTCTGGTACAGTAACTCTCCCATCGAAGCCCCTCCCTCTGGTACAGTAACTCCCCCATCGAAGCCCATCCCACTGGTACAGTAACTCTCCAATCGAAGCCCCTCCCTCTGGTACAGTAACTCCCCCATCGAAGCCCATCCCTCTGATACAGTAACTCCCCCATCGAAGCCCATCCCTCTGGTACAGTAACTCTCCGATTGAAGCCCCTCCCTCTGGTACAGTAACTCTCCCATCGAAGCCCATCCCTCCGGTACAGTAACTCCCCCATCGAAGCCCATCCTGTTAAGTCTGTGGGTTGTATTGTAAATAATACACAGACTCCACGATTAACAAAATAAAACAGGTCTTTACTATTCAGAGGTTCGGGCGATTCTGTCCTAGTTAACGTATCACAACCCTTATATACTGGTGTGGTCACTATCGGTATTACAGTATACATGAGCCAACAAATAGTGCCACCCTAAAGTAGTGCTCTTAAAGGCGAACGGTTACATTCAATAGTTCCCTTAAAGGTAAACGGTTACATACACAACACTCCTCCCTTTTTAGCTTATTACTTACAGAATCCCGTTAAACATACAATCTTCAACTTTATATATACAGTTTGCAGATATACTCTCGATGGAGTCAACATCATATAACTTCATGTTTAACATAACATAATAACATATATAACTTCATGTCAAAACAGATCACAGATTCAGTCTCTGCAGGAACAGTTGCAACATACTTTCAGTGGAACAGTTTACAGGTTCAGTCTCTGTGGGAACAGTTCGTAAATTCAGTCTCTGATCTTAATTCGTTCCAGACAGCATCTTTTCGTAGTGTTTGGCCGGAGGTAGTAGAAGTAATAATATTTTAAACAATTATTATCTTCGGCTTCTTCTATTTCTTTTCTGCCTTTTTACAACTCTTGACGTTTCCATCTTCTCGGCGGCCAGCTGTAATGCCACCAACTCTCTCTGTTCTTTAGACCTTAAGTGCTTCCTCCAGATTTCAGCACTTTGGGAGTTTCCCTCACAATTTAGGCATACCACATCCTCGTAGTATTCAGTGTCACTCAACAGGTCATGGTCACATTCGGGGTCATCCTGAGTTAGTCCATCGAGAGGCCCTTCTACTTCTTCCTTACCCAACTGGACGCTATCCGACTGCTGTTCCTTCTCTATCTCTCTTTCTTTCCGTCGTAGAGCCACCTTCTCCCGATGTTCCGTAGACTTTTGGTGCTCCTCCATGATTTCTGCACTTTGGGAGTCGAAGTTACAAGCTGGGCAGGACAGGACATCGCAATTTTCGGTGTAGTCCACCAGGTCATGGTAATATTCGGTGTCGTCCTGAGCTAGGCCAGCTAGAGGGTCGTCTATTTCCTCCATACCCAGCTGGACGTTAGCCAGCTCTTGTTCCAAATCCAGACATCTTTCCTGAAGAGACTTCTTCATGTGTACCTCTTCGTCCAGCTTTTTCTTGGCTTTCAGCAAGTCGTTTACTAATGACCTCATTAGTGATTTTAATACTTCAACTTCCTTCAATAATTTAACGAGTTCTGGGACATCCTGCATTTCATGTTCTGCCATGTCTTCCACCACTAATTTTTCATCTATGGATGGAATCTTTACCGATGAGTCAGCCTTGGCCTGAAGCTCATCAAACATTTCCTGCAGCCTTTGGACTTCTTGCTCATGGTCAACCTACAGTTGCTCATGTGCTTTCACCAACACTAGCTTTTCGGAGGTTGCCAAGTTAACCCCTTCCAGGATTGTAGTCTGGGCCTGTTCATACTGTTCTTTCAACTCGTTACACTCTGCTTGCAACAAGTCGTAGAGATGAACTGGAATAAAATCCTGGCTTCCTGAAGATTCCTCTGCAATTGGTGTTTTTGCAATTTCCTGTTGGAGTTCAGCCAAGGCTGCTATGTTATCTGCCTCTCGAAGTCTCACTGCCATCAATTCTTCTTTATTCTTGCAGTCTATCTCAGCCATCTCCCGTTTACTCTCTTTTAACTGAGTGAGTAGCCCCTTATTCTGGGCTGAGAGATATTTCACCTTCTCCTGTAGACCATAGCACTCCTTCTCTGCTCGACATAGCTGATTTCTGCTGATTTGGTTCTGTGTTTCAAGTTCCAACATCCTTTGCTTAGCTTCTTTCAGTTTCGCCTCAATAATCCCCTCTCGCAACATGTCCACATTATTCACATCAGGTAAAGAAGCGTTTCTCTTTTCCATGTCCAAGATTTGTTTCTGCATCTCCTTAAGAGCACACTGCGATTCAACTTCTCTTATCCTTGCCTGCACTAGCTCCGTCTCTAATTGCAGAACAAAATCCTCAGTGTAGCGTGGTTTGCCCTTCTGCTGTGTCTCTAGATCATGCAAATATTCTAACTCCTGAACATCATAAGGGAGATGTGATCGGTAATTGGTCACGATGGCTCTATGGTCGCTCTCTGCTTGAGCCAGCAGGTTCTGTTGTCTTTCCAAACTCTCCCATTCGGTGTCATAGAACTTTTTCATTGTTTTCATCTCTTGTACGAGGCGGTAACTTAATTGTTCTAATTGTTGTTTTACTTTGAAATAACGTTGAGTTCGAGCCCGGTGTTCCTCCGTAATGCATATGTCTGTAGCTTGAACAGACTCAGAATTCTCTGTCTTTATGCACGCCATCGATTTTCCAACCTTAGTCCGTGAGTTCATGTTAACCTTGTTTTTCATACGTAAGCTGGACTTATCGTCTTCCGGCTCGGAGTCTGAGCTGCTTGTCTGCACCGAGTCCTCACTCATCATTGCTTGTAGGTAGTGCCATTCCATGTCTATTTTCTTGATCCACTCCCGTCCTAGAAGTGGTGGTCCTCCCTCAGGTAGTACGTACAAATTCATTCTTGGATGTACTTTACCCCTATCTCTCACCTTGACTCTTATTTTCCCCATGGGGTATACGTTATGCCCCGTGTATGTCTGTAATACGAACTTGGTATTTCTTAAGGGTATGTGAGAGAACAGCCGGTGGTAGTCCTTTTGGTTGATGACTGATACAGCTGATCCCGTGTCCAGCTCCATTCGTACTTGGACTCCAGCTATTTTTAGTGTGACCCAGATCGTCTGTAGATCAGTTACTTTACCTACATTGTGGATTCTCAGACTATCCAACTCCTGGCTGTTTGGGTCTGAGTCTGAATTTTGTTCGTCTGAACTCTTTTCAGCCACCTGATGCACCTTGTACTTTTCTTGTGGTGGTGGCTTCCTTTGCTTGTTGGTCTTCTTTCCGGACCTGCATACCTTCGCGATGTGACCCAGTTTGCCACATTTCCTGCACTCTTGGTTCTTAAACCAGCACTGATTCTGGTCGTGCGTTGTCTTTCCACAACGGTAGCATTTGGGAGTGCTTGCAGTAATTTGATCCACCCCGAGTGCCGCCGCCTTTTGCTGCATTTCCGCCGTTCCTTTCGCTGCGGCTTCGTGCGATGAAGCTATGAGGACAGCCCTGTCCAGTGTGAGGTCGTTTTCTTCCAGAAGTCGCTTCTGCGTTCCTTCTTTGGCCAAGCCGCATACGAACTTGTCCCGCAGCGCCTCTGTCAAATTCCCTCCAAACTGGCAGTATTTCACTAGCTTACGCAGTTCGACTAAGTATTCCGCATTGCTTTCATCTTGCCTCTGGGTTCTGGCGTAAAATTTAAATTGTTCAGCCAGCATCAACGGTGTGGGGTTCAAGTGATCCTTCAGCACTGCTACGATCTCTTCGAAGGTCTGGTCCACTGGTTTAACTGGTGCTATTAGATGTTTCAAAAGCCCGTATGTTTTTGCTCCCATCGAATTTAACAAAGTTATTGCCTTGTCGTCATCCTCAATTTCGTTGGCTACGCAATATATTTCTATGCGTTCCACATACGTGTCCCAGTCTTCTATTTCAGCATTAAAATCATTAATATTTCCTCGCTTAGGCATCTTCTTCTCTTTTCGAGCACAGTACAAGTATTTCTTTACTTATTATTAATTTTCTTCTCTTCTTGAGAACAACACAAGTATTGCTTTACTTATTCTTATTTTTCCTCTCTTCTTGAGAACACACCAGCCTTTCTGAAAATTCTAATTAATTTTCTAAAATGGCAGTTTCCCGCTTCTGTCTTCTTCCCCAGCGGTTTTCCCGCGAAAAATGGCGGCTTTCCCGCGCTTCTCGCTCTCCCCGCCCACTTCAATGGCGGTTTTCCCGCGCTTGACGGTCTTCCCCCCGTCCCCCGACGCTGTCTTTCAGCCCGAGTGCGGCCCTTATCTCCTGTGCGATTGCCAAAGCGGTTCTCGGCCCTTATCTTAGATGCGATCGCTGGCTCGCGAAGCGCCTCCCGCTCGAAGCGGCTCTCGGCCCTTATCGCTGGTGCGATCGCTGGCTCGCGAAGCGCCTCCCGCTCGAAGCGGCTCTCGGCCCTTATCTTCCCGATCGCGATCGCCCTTGTTCCTCCGACTTCCCCAGCCCTGTCTTTGCAGCCAACGCTGCTCGGCTTACCCACGTCTTCTCCACTCCAGTTTTTTTAGTCGCTGATGGAGGCTTCAGGGTCCTAATGCCTGTCGTTTCCAGTGGGGTGGTGAGGTTTGGAACCTCTCTTCAACGTCCTGTCTGTGGACGAAGCCGCCGTGGAATAACTGCCGCAGGGTTCAAATCCGACTCGTCGCCAATGTTAAGTCTGTGGGTTGTATTGTAAATAATACACAGACTCCA
Organism: Somniosus microcephalus; assembly: GCF_052327205.1. Lineage (NCBI taxonomy): Eukaryota > Metazoa > Chordata > Chondrichthyes > Squaliformes > Somniosidae > Somniosus > Somniosus microcephalus. The sequence continues at coordinate 10,590,405 of NC_140992.1, forward strand.
CGATTAACAAAATAAAACAGGTCTTTACTATTCAGAGGTTCGGGCGATTCTGCCCTAGTTAACGTATCACAACCCTTATATACTGGTGTGGTCACTATCGGTATTACAGTATACATGAGCCAACAAATAGTGCCACCCTAAAGTAGTGCTCTTAAAGGCGAACGGTTACATTCAATAGTTCCCTTAAAGGTAAACGGTTACATACACAACACATCCCTCTGGTACAGTAACTCTCCCATCGAAGCCCATCCCTCTGGTATAGTAACTCTCCCATCGAAGCCCCTCCCTCTGGTACAGTAACTCTCCCATCGAAGCCCATCCCTCTGGTACAGTGACTCTCCCATCGAAGCCCCTCCCTCTAGTACATTAACTCCCCCATCGAAGCCCCTCCCTCTGGGACACTAACCCATCGAAGCCCATCCCTCTGGTACAGTAACTCTCCCATCGAAGCCCCTCCCTCTGGTACAGTAACTCCCCCATCGAAGCCCCTCCCTCTGGTACAGTAACTCTCCCATCGAAGCCCATCCCTCTGGTACAGTAACTCTCCCATCGAAGCCCCTCCCTCTGGTACAGTAACTCTCCCATCGAAGCCCCTCCCTCTGGTACAGTAACTCTCCCATCGAAGCCCCTCCCTCTGGTACAGTAACTCACCCATCGAAGCCCATCCCTCTGGTACAGTAACTCTCCCATCGAAGCCCCTCCCTCTAGTACATTAACTCCCCCATCGAAGCCCCTCCCTCTGGGACACTAACCCATCGAAGCCCATCCCTCTGGTACAGTAACTCTCCATCGAAGCCCCTCCCTCTGGTACAGTAACTCTCCCATCGAAGCCCCTCCCTCTGGTACAGTAACTCCCCCATTGAAGCCCATCCCTCTGGTACAGTGACTCTCCCATCGAAGCCCATCCCTCTGGTACAGTAACTCCCCCATCGAAGCCCCTCCCTCTGGTACAGTAACTCTCCCATGGAAGCCCCTCCCTCTGGTACAGTAACTCCCCCATCGAAGCCCCTCCCTCTGGTACAGTAACTCTCCCATCGAAGCCCATCCCTCTGGTACAGTAACTCCCCCATCGAAGCCCCTCCCTCTGGTACAGTAACTCCCCCATCGAAGCCCCTCCCTCTGGTACAGTAACTCTCCCATCGAAGCCCCTCCCTCTGGTACAGTAACTCTCCCATCGAAGCCCATCCCTCTGGTACAGTAACTCTCCCATCGAAGCCCCTCCCTCTGGTACAGTAACTCTCCCATCGAAGCCCCTCCCTCTGGTACAGTAACTCTCCCATCGAAGCCCATCCCTCTGGTACAGTAACTCTCCCATCGAAGCCCCTTCCTCTGGTACAGTAACTCTCCCATCGAAGCCCCTTCCTCTGGTACAGTAACTCTCCCATCGAAGCCCCTTCCTCTGGTACAGTAACTCTCCCATCGAAGCCCCTCCCTCTGGTACAGTAACTCTCCCATCGAAGCCCCTTCCTCTGGTACAGTAACTCTCCCATCGAAGCCCATCCCTCTGGTACACTAACTCTCCCATCGAAGCCCATCCCTCTGGTACAGTAACTCTCCCATCGAAGCCCATCCCTCTGGTACAGTAATTCCCCATCGAAGCCCCTCCCTCTGGTACAGTAACTCTCCCATCGAAGCCCATCCCTCTGGTACAGTAATTCCCCATCGAAGCCCCTCCCTCTGGTACAGTAACTCTCCCATCGAAGCCCATCCCTCTGGTGCAGTAACTCTCCCATCGAAGCCCCTCCCTCTGGTACAGTAACTCCCCCATCGAAGCCCCTCCCTCTGGTACAGTAACTCCCCCATCGAAGCCCCTCCCTCTGGTACAGTAACTCTCCAATCGAAGCCCATCCCTCTGGTACAGTAACTCTCCCATCGAAGCCCCTCCCTCTGGTACAGTAACTCTCCCATCGAAGCCCATCCCTCTGGTACAGTAACTCTCCCATTGAAGCCCCTCCCTCTGGTACAGTAACTCTCCCATCGAAGCCCCTCCCTCTGGTACAGTAACTCTCCCATCGAAGCCCATCCCTCTGGTACAGTAACTCTCCCATCGAAGCCCCTCCCTCTGGTACAGTAACTCTCCCATCGAAGCCCATCCCTCTGGTACAGTAACTCCCCCATCGAAGCCCCTCCCTCTGGTACAGTAACTCTCCCATCGAAGCCCATCTCTCTGGTACAGTAACTCTCCCATCGAAGCCCCTCCCTCTGGTACAGTAACTCTCCCATCGAAGCCCATCCCTCTGGTACAGTAACTCTCCCATCGAAGCCCCTCCCTCTGGTACAGTAACTCCCCCATCGAAGCCCCTCCCTCTGGTACAGTAACTCTCCCATCGAAGCCCATCCCTCTGGTACAGTAACTCACCCATCGAAGCCCCTCCCTCTGGTACAGTAACTCTCCCATCGAAGCCCCTCCCTCTGGTACAGTAACTCTCCCATCGAAGCCCCTCCCTCTGGTACAGTAACTCCCCCATCGAAGCCCCTCCCTCTGGTACAGTAACTCTCCCATCGAAGCCCCTCCCTCTGGTACAGTAACTCTCCCATCGAAGCCCATCCCTCTGGTACAGTAACTCTCCCATCGAAGCCCCTCCCTCTGGTACAGTAACTCTCCCATCGAAGCCCCTCCCTCTGGTACAGTAACTCTCCCATCGAAGCCCCTCCCTCTGGTACAGTAACTCTCCCATCGAAGCCCATCCCTCTGGTACAGTAACTCTCCCATCGAAGCCCCTCCCTCTGGTACAGTAACTCTCCCATCGAAGCCCCTCCCTCTGGTACAGTAACTCTCCCATCGAAGCCCCTCCCTCTGGTACAGTAACTCCCCCATCGAAGCCCCTCCCTCTGGTACAGTAACTCTCCCATCGAAGCCCCTCCCTCTGGTACAGTAACTCTCCCATCGAAGCCCATCCCTCTGGTACAGTAACTCTCCATCGAAGTCCCTCCCTCTGGTACAGTAACTCCCCCATCGAAGCCCCTCCCTCTGGTACAGTAACTCTCCCATCGAAGCCCCTCCCTCTGGTACAGTAACTCTCCCATCGAAGCCCATCCCTCTGGTACAGTAACTCCCCCATCGAAGCCCCTCCCTCTGGTACAGTAACTCTCCCATCGAAGCCCCTCCCTCTGGTACAGTAACTCCCCCATTGAAGCCCCTCCCTCTGGTACAGTAACTCTCCCATCGAAGCCCATTCCTCTGGTACAGTAACTCTCCCATCGAAGCCCCTCCCTCTGGTACAGTAACTCTCCCATCGAAGCCCCTCCCTCTGGTACAGTAACTCTCCCATCGAAGCCCCTCCCTCTGGTACAGTAACTCTCCCATCGAAGCCCCTCCCTCTGGTACAGTAACTCTCCCATCGAAGCCCCTCCCTCTGGTACAGTAACTCTCCCATCGAAGCCCATCCCTCTGGTACAGTAACTCCCCCATCGAAGCCCATCCCTCTGGTACAGTAACTCTCCCATCGAAGCCCATCCCTCTGGTACAGTAACTCCCCCATCGAAGCCCCTCCCTCTGGTACAGTAACTCCCCCATCGAAGCCCCTCCCTCTGGTACAGTAACTCCCCCATCGAAGCCCATCCCTCTGGTACAGTAACTCTCCCATCGAAGCCCATCCCTCTGGTACAGTAACTCCCCCATCGAAGCCCCTCCCTCTGGTACAGTAACTCCCCCATCGAAGCCCCTCCCTCTGGTACAGTAACTCTCCCATCGAAGCCCATCCCTCTGGTACAGTGACTCTCCCATCGAAGCCCCTCCCTCTGGTACAGTAACTCTCCCATCGAAGCCCCTCCCTCTGGTACAGTAACTCTCCATCGAAGCCCCTCCCTCTGGTACAGTAACTCTCCCATCGAAGCCCCTTCCTCTGGTACAGTAACTCTCCCATCGAAGCCCCTCCCTCTGGTACAGTAACTCTCCCATCGAAGCCCCTCCCTCTGGTACAGTAACTCTCCCATCGAAGCCCATCCCTCTGGTACAGTAACTCTCCCATCGAAGCCCCTTCCTCTGGTACAGTAACTCTCCCATCGAAGCCCATCCCTCTGATACAGTAACTCTCCCATCGAAGCTCCTCCCTCTGGTACAGTAACTCTCCATCGAAGCCCCTCCCTCTGGTACAGTAACTCTCCCATCGAAGCTCCTCCCTCTGGTACAGTAACTCTCCATCGAAGCCCCTCCCTCTGGTACAGTAACTCTCCCATCGAAGCCCCTCCCTCTGGTACAGTAACTCTCCATCGAAGCCCATCCCTCTGGTACAGTAACTCTCCCATCGAAGCCCCTCCCTCTGGTACAGTAACTCTCCATCGAAGCCCCTCCCTCTGGTACAGTAACTCTCCCATCGAAGCCCCTCCCTCTGGTACAGTAACTCTCCCATCGAAGCCCCTTCCTCTGGTACAGTAACTCTCCCATCGAAGCCCATCCCTCTGGTACAGTAACTCTCCCATCGAAGCTCCTCCCTCTGGTACAGTAACTCTCCATCGAAGCCCCTCCCTCTGGTACAGTAACTCTCCCATCGAAGCCCCTCCCTCTGGTACAGTAACTCTCCCATCGAAGCCCATCCCTCTGGTACAGTAACTCTCCCATCGAAGCCCCTTCCTCTGGTACAGTAACTCTCCCATCGAAGCCCATCCCTCTGGTACAGTAACTCTCCCATCGAAGCCCCTTCCTCTGGTACAGTAACTCCCCCATCGAAGCCCCTCCCTCTGGTACAGTAACTCTCCCATCGAAGCCCCTCCCTCTGGTACAGTAACTCTCCCATCGAAGCTCCTCCCTCTGGTACAGTAACTCTCCATCGAAGCCCATCCCTCTGGTACAGTAACTCTCCCATCGAAGCCCCTCCCTCTGGTACAGTAACTCTCCCATCGAAGCTCCTCCCTCTGGTACAGTAACTCTCCATCGAAGCCCATCCCTCTGGTACAGTAACTCTCCCATCGAAGCCCCTCCCTCTGGTACAGTAACTCCCCCATCGAAGCCCATCCCACTGGTACAGTAACTCTCCCATCGAAGCCCCTCCCTCTGGTACAGTAACTCTCCCATCGAAGCCCATCCCTCTGGTACAGTAACTCTCCCATCGAAGCCCCTCCCTCTGGTACAGTAACTCTCCCATCGAAGCCCATCCCTCTGGTACAGTAACTCTCCCATCGAAGCCCATCCCTCTGGTACAGTAACTCTCCCATCGAAGCCCATCCCTCTGGTACAGTAACTCTCCCATCGAAGCCCCTCCCTCTGATACAGTAACTCTCCCATCGAAGCCCATCCCTCTGGTACAGTAACTCTCCCATCGAAGCCCATCCCTCTGGTACAGTAACTCTCCCATCGAAGCCCATCCCTCTGGTACAGTAACTCTCCCATCGAAGCCCCTCCCTCTGGTACAGTAACTCCCCCATCGAAGCCCCTCCCTCTGGTACAGTAACTCTCCCATCGAAGCCCATCACTCTGGTACAGTAACTCTCCCATCGAAGCCCATCCCTCTGGTACAGTAACTCTCCCATCGAAGCACCTCCCTCTGGTACAGTAACTCCCCCATCGAAGCCCATCCCTCTGGTACAGTAACTCTCCCATCGAAGCCCCTCCCTCTGGTACAGTAACTCCCCCATCGAAGCCCATCCCACTGGTACAGTAACTCTCCAATCGAAGCCCCTCCCTCTGGTGCAGTAACTCTCCCATCGAAGCCCCTCCCTCTGGTACAGTAACTCCCCCATCGAAGGCCATCCCACTGGTACAGTAACTCTCCAATCGAAGCCCCTCCCTCTGGTACAGTAACTCTCCCATCGAAGCCCATCCCACTGGTACAGTAACTCTCCAATCGAAGCCCCTCCCTCTGGTGCAGTAACTCTCCCATCGAAGCCCCTCCCTCTGGTGCAGTAACTCTCCCATCGAAGCCCCTCCCTCTGGTGCAGTAACTCTCCCATCGAAGCCCATCCCTCTGGTACAGTAACTCTCCCATTGAAGCCCCTCCCTCTGGTACAGTAACTCTCCCATCGAAGCCCCTCCCTCTGGTACAGTAACTCTCCCATCGAAGCCCATCCCTCTGGTACAGTAACTCTCCCATCGAAGCCCCTCCCTCTGGTACAGTAACTCTCCCATCGAAGCCCCTCCCTCTGGTACAGTAACTCTCCCATCGAAGTCCATCCCTCTGGTACAGTAACTCCCCCATCGAAGTCCCTCCCTCTGGTACAGTAACTCTCCCATCGAAGCTCATCCCTCTGGTACAGTAACTCTCCCATCGAAGCCCATCCCTCTGGTACATTAACTCTCCATCGAAGCCCCTCCCTCTGGTACAGTAACTCTCCATCGAAGCCCCTCCCTCTGATACATTAACTCTCCATCGAAGCCCCTCCCTCTGGTACATTAACTCTCCCATCGAAGCCCCTCCCTCTGGTACATTAACTCTCCCATCGAAGCCCATCCCTCTGATACAGTAACTCTCCATCGAAGCCCCTCCCTCTGGTACAGTAACTCTCCCATCGAAGTCCATCCCTCTGATACAGTAACTCTCCATCGAAGCCCCTCCCTCTGGTACAGTAACTCTCCCATCGAAGCCCCTCCATCTGGTACAGTAACTCCCCCCATCGAAGCCCCTCCCTCTGGTACAGTAACTCTCCCATCGAAGCCCATCCCTCTGGTACAGTAACTCCCCCATCGAAGCCCCTCCCTCTGGTGCAGTAACTCCCCCATCGAAGCCCCTCCCTCTGGTACAGTAACTCTCCCATCGAAGCCCCTCCCTCTGGTACAGTAACTCCCCCATCGAAGCCCCTCCCTCTGGTACAGTAACTCTCCCATCGAAGCCCCTCCCTCTGGTACAGTAACTCTCCCATTGAAACCCATCCCTCTGGGACAGTAACTCTCCCATCGAAGCCCATCCCTCTGGTACAGTAACTCCCCCATCGAAGCCCCTCCCTCTGGTACATTAACTCTCCCATCGAAGCCCCTCCCTGTGGTACAGTAACTCCCCCATCGAAGCCCCTCCCTCTGGGACATTAACTCTCCCATCGAAGCCCCTCCCTCTGGTACAGTAACTCTCCCATCGAAGCCCATCCCTCTGGTACAGTAACTCCCCCATCGAAGCCCCTCCCTCTGGTACATTAACTCTCCCATCGAAGCCCCTCCCTGTGGTACAGTAACTCCCCCATCGAAGCCCCTCCCTCTGGGACATTAACTCCCCCATCGAAGCCCCTCCCTCTGGTACAGTAACTCTCCCATCGAAGCCCTTCCCTCTCATGTTTTGGAGATAAAGAGGATGTTTCCCGATTCGAATCTCTCACTGGCTTTATTTGAGCACTCCAGGAATGATTCTTGTGTAAATGCCAGGTTTTGGTAATTAAATAGGGAATGGGGTTGGACTGATGTATAATTTACGGAATCACACTGAGATTCCCGCATTGCGCAGTGCCCTATTATCAGGCAAGGTGTGGCTAGTAGGCTTGTTTGTAAAGGCTTGCTGTGCACGCTTATGGTCGGTAACATTCTAAGTGGGTTTGAGTGTATTTACACGCTTGTGGTGGGGGTCCCTTTGTTACCGTGCAGTAACCAGGGAGAGGAGAATGAGCTTTGGCTCATTGATAGCATTCCTGCCTCTGCTCAGAAGGTTCTGGGTTCGAGCCCCACACCAGACAGACCCACTTAGTTCAGGTCTCTGAATAATGGGTTGCATCTGATGGGAGAGGAGAGGTGACCCCCTTATCGAGCCAGTTCACCCAGACAAACTAACGACATTCTGGGGTGTGGGGGTGTTGAGCATCACTGAGGTGTCCTTACAGGAGATGACAACCCACCCTGACCATGAAAAACTAGATTTTTCCCAGCTTCATTGTGCCTTGGAGACAGAACATTTCTCTTTGTTTTTATTCGTTCCTGGGATGTGGGCGTCACTGGCAAAGCCGGCATTTATTGCCCATCCCTAATTGCCCTTGAGAAGGTGGTGGTGAGCCGCCTTCTTGAACCGCTGCAGTCCGTGTGGTGAGGGTGCTCCCACAGTGCTGTTAGGGAGGGAGTTCCAGGATTTTGACCCAGCGACGATAAAGGATCGGCGATACTTTCAAACCAGGATTGTGTCACGTGGAGGGGAACTTGGAGCTGGTGGTGTTCCCATGTGCCTGCTGCCCTTGTCCTTCTAGGTGGAAGAGGTCACAGGTTTGGGAGGTGCTTTCGAAGAAGCCTTGGCGAGTTGCTGCAGTGCATCTTGTAGATGGTACACACTGCAGCCACGGTGCGCCAGTGCTGGAGGGAGTGAATGAAATAGATCCAAGGAGAGGACATATAAATTGGCCAGAAAAAGCAGTAAACCTGAGGATTGGGAGCAGTTTAGGATCCAACAAAGGAGGACAAAGGGATTAATTAAGAGGGGGAAAATAGAGTATGAGAGTAAGCTTTCAGGGAACATAAAAACTGACTGTAAAAGCTTTTATAGATATGTGAAGAGAAAAAGATTGATGAAGTCAAGCGTAGGTCCCTTGCAGTCAGAATCAGGGGAATTTATAATGGGGAACAAAGAAATGGCAGACCAATTAAATACATACTTTGGTTCTGTCTTCACAAAGGAGGACACAAATAACCTCCCAAAGATGTCAGGGAACATAGGGTCTAATGAAAGGGAGGAACTGATAGAAATCAGTGTTTGTAGGGAAATGGTGTTAGGGAAATTGATTGGCTTGAGGGCCGATAAATCCCCAGGGTCTGATAATCTACATCCTAGGGTACTTAAGGAAGTGGCCCTAGAAATAGTAGATGCATTGCTGGTCATCTTCCAAAATTTGATAGACTCTGGAACAGTACCCATGGATTGGCGGGTAGCTAATGTTACCCCACTGTTCAAGAAGGGTGGTCGAGAGAAAATGGGGAATTACAGACCGGTAAGCCTGACATCGGTAGTGGGGAAAATGTGAGAGTCCATTATAAAGGATGTAATAGCAGAGCACTTGGAAAAAAGTGACTGGATCGGACAAAGTCAACATGGATTTACAAAAGTTAAATTGTGCTTGACGAATCTACTGGAATTTTTTGAGGATGTAACTGGTAAAATAGATAAGGGAGAACCAGTGGATGTGGTGTATTTGGATTTTCAAAAGGCTTTCGATAAGGTCCCGCATAAGAGATTAGCATGTAAAATTAAGGCACATGGGATTGGGGGCAAGGTATTGACTTGGATAGAGAACTGGTTGGCAGACAGAAAGCAAAGAGTTGGAATAAATGGGTCTTTTTCCGAGTGGCAGGCACTGACGAGTGGGGTACCACAGGGATCGGTCCTTGGACCCCAGCTATTCACAATATATATTAATGATCTGGACGAGGGAACTAGATGTAATATCTCCAAGTTTGCAGACGACACAAAGCTGGGTAGGCGTGTGTGCTGTGAGGAGAATGTCAAGAAACTCTAGTATGATTTGGATAGGTTGGGTGATTGGGCAGAAGCATGGCAGATGCAATATAACGTGGATAAATGCGAGGTTATCCACTTTGGTGTCAAAAACAGGAAGGCAGATTATTATCTGAATGGCAATAGATTGGGAGAAGGGGAAGTGCAACAAGACCTGGGCGTCCTTGTGCACCAGTCACTGAAAGTAAGCATGCAGGTGCAGCAGGCGGTTAAGAAGGCAAATGGTATGTTGGCCTTCGTAGCGAGAGGCTTTGAGTACAGGAACAAGGATGTCTTACTACAGTTGCACGGGGCCTTGGTGAGACCACATCTTGAGTATTGTGTGCAGTTTTTGTCACCTTATCTGAGGAAGGATGTTCTTGCCATGGAAGGAGTGCAGCGAAGATTCACCAGGCTGATACCTGGGATGGCAGGAATGACGTATGGGGAGAGATTGGGTCGATTGGGCTTGTACTCGCTGGAGTTTAGAAGAATGAGAGGGGATCTCATTGAAACTTATAAAATTCTAACCGGACTAGACAGACTAGATGCAGGAAGGATGTTCCCGATGGCCGGGGAGTCCAGAACCAGGGGTCACAGTCTAAGGATAAGGGGTAAGCCATTTAGGACAGAGATGAGGAGGAATTTCTTCACCCAGAGAGTGGTGAACCTGTGGAATTCTCTACCACAGAAGGTAGTGGAGGCCAATTCATTAAATATATTCAAGAAGGAGTTGGATATATTTCTTAAGGCTAAAGGGATCAAGGGATATGGAGAGAAAGCAGGGACAGGCTACTGAATTTGGATGATCTCATTGTATGGCGGAGCAGGCTCGAGGGGCCGAACGGCCTACTCCTGCTCCTATCTTCTATGTTTCTATGTTTAAGGTGGTGGATGGGGTGCCAATCAAGCGGGCTGCTTTGTGCTGGATGGTGTCGAGCTTCTTGAGTGTTGTTGGAGCTGCACTCATCCAGGCAAGTGGAGAGTATTTCATCACACACCTTGTAGATGGTGGAAAGGCTTTGAGTGAGTCGGGAGGTGAGCCACTCGGGTGAGAGTGCCCAGTGTCTGTCCTGCTCTTGGGGCCACGGTGTTTGATATGAATGTTGTCTGAGTCAAGCTGTCATGGGCTGCTTCCTGACTGGAGGAGTTGTGACTGAAGTTCAACATGGCGGAAACACCAGCAAACATCCCCACCCCTGTCCCTATGTTGGAGGGAAGATCATTGATGAAGAGGCTGGAGATGATCAGGTTGTGGTAAACCACTTTTATCGTTACACTATAGTTATCACTGTTGTATTGTTATCACCGTTATCACTGTTGTATCACGATACGAGGTCGCCTCTTGTCGCGCTGTTATACCTGGGCTGACCACCTCCGACTCCGCCCATGGCTCCACCTACCTGCCCAGGTATAAAGGTAGTCGACTGGCTGGTATTCCTCCTTGTTGGACCCGATCACCCACGAGGGTGGGCTCTGTTATTTAGTCAATAAAAACCTTTAGTTACGTTCCTAACTCGTCGCTTTTTATTGGACGAATTGATAGGTATATCAATTTTATTGACTAAATTTTAAAGATGTCTACTACTGGCCAGCCAGAAGCCCTCCCAGAAGCACAGCCACAGCAGCTTTCAGACACCGGGCTACACCAGCCACACCAGCTGGCTTGGCTGCAAGCCCTCAAACCACCGTACCTGGATCTAAACCCACAGGCAGCAAACTCAGCCCTCAACTTCAAACACTGGCTGGACTGCTTCGAATCCTACCTGGAAGAATCCGGCGCCCCGCAGAGATCCAAACTAAGACTTCTGAACGCCCAAGCGAGCCCGAGAGTATACGCACTCATCCAGGATACGACTACATACGAGGCCGCTATCAACCTACTGAAACAGCAGTACCGCAGCCCGGTAAATTACATGTACACCAGGCACCTCCTAAGATCCCGCCCGCAACAGCCAGGAGAGTCTGTAGCTGAATTTTTACGGGCGCTAAGAGCACTCGGCAGGAACTGTGACTTTAAAGCGGTGATGGCTGTTGAAAATACGGAAGATAATATCCGCGATGCCTTTGTGAAAGGCCTACGGTCCGACTACTCACGGCAAAGACTGCTTGAAGCTAAAGACCTCGACCTGGACAAAGCTGAAGCCCTCGCTCTCTCCCTGGAGGTGGCCCATCAGGACCAGGAGGCGTTTTCCAGGTACTGCTCGCGACCCTGGGACTCGGGCCCGACCCCTACCGCAATACCCTTCGCAGCGCCGCCCCCGGGACCTACCTCAGCGTCGGCGTCCCGGACCCGACCGGGCTGGCCACCCCCGGTACCGGCTCCGACATCGGGCACCCGCGATCGGGCCGCCGGCTGCTTCTTTTGCGGCCAGGAGAAGCACCCGAGGTCGCGCTGCCCAGCCAGGAACTCTACCTGCGCAACCTGCAGGAAGAAAGGCCACTTCTCTAAGGCCTGCAGGAGCGGATCTTCAGAGGCCAGCAGTGCCTCATGCGAACTGTGGGGGCGGCCATCTTCTTTCACGGCAACTGAGGCCAGTATCCCCACACGTGAGTCATGGGGGCGGCCATCTTTGATCAAGGCAACCGACCCCAATAGTGCCTCATGTGAGTTATGGGGGCAGCCATCTTCTCCGCCATTTTGTCCTACCTCGTGGGAGACGCCATTTTACCCACCACGCCCGACTGCCACCGGGCCCCCGGACCCGACGACCGCCTCGCCCGCAGACGACAACGACTCGCTTACCTACACACTAGCCTCCGTCACTCTGGATCAAGCCCGCCCACACCACCTGTCCAAGTCGATGATGGACATCAAAGTAAACGGCCACGCCACGACCTGCCTGTTCGACAGCGGAAGCACGGAGAGCTTCATCCACCCAGACACGGTGAGCCACTACTCCCTCCCTGTCCTGCCAACGCGCAACCGAATCTCGATGGCATCGAGGTCCCACGCCACGGACATTAGCGGCTACTGTGCTGTGACCTTGTCGGTTAAGGGTACAGAGTATAAAAACTTTAAACTCCTCGTCCTCCCCCAGCTCTGCGCTGCCGTCCTACTAGGGCTGGACTTCCAATCCCACCTCCAAAGTGTAACCCTAGCATACGGTGGACCCCTCCCCCCACTCACAGTCGACAACCAGCGAAGGTTAAACCGCCCACCGCGTAACACCTGCAGCCTATCCACCCTCAAAGTGCCGCCACCTTCCCTGTTCGCTAACCTCACCCCCGACTGCAAACCCGTCGCTACCAAGAGCAGGCGGTACAGCGCTGGGGACAGAGCTTTCATTAGTTCTGAGGTGCAGCGTCTCCTGAAGGAGGGCATCATCGAGGGGAGCAACAGCCCCTGGCGTGCCCAGGTCGTGGTCGTTAAGACCGGCGATAAAAATCGCCTGGTCATCGACTACAGCCAGACCATAAACAGATACACCCAGCTGGACGCATACCCCCTTCCCCGCATATCTGACATGGTCAATCAGATTGCACAATACCGCGTATTCTCGACCATCGACCTTAAGTCGGCCTACCACCAACTCCCTATCCACCCCGAGGACCGCCAGTACACCGCCTTCGAGGCGAATGGGCGCCTATACCACTTCCTTAGGGTCCCCTTCGGTGTCACCAACGGGGTCTCGGTCTTCCAAAGGGAGATGGACCGGATGGTTGACCAGAACGGACTGCAGGCCACATTCCCCTACCTAGATAACGTCACCATCTGCGGCCGCGACCGGCAGGACCACGACGTGAATCTGGAGAAATTCCTCCGTACAGCCCAACGGCTGAACCTCACCTACAATAAGGAGAAATGTGTGTTTAACACCTCGCGCCTTGCCATCCTTGGCTGTGTAGTAGAGAACGGACTCATCGGCCCCGACCCCGAAAGAATGCGCCCCCTCATGGAGCTACCCCTCCCCCACTGCCCTAAGGCACTTAAGAGAACCCTGGGGCTCTTCGCCTACTATGCCCAATGGGTGCCCAATTATGCGGACAAAGCCAGACCCCTCATGAAGTCCACATCCTTCCCCCTTACGGAGGAAGCGTGCGCAGCCTTCTCCCTCATTAAGGGAGACATTGCCAAGGCCACTATGCACGCAGTGGATGAGTCCATCCCCTTCCAAGTCGAGAGCGATGCATCCGACTTCGCCCTAGCCGCCACCCTTAACCAGGAGGGGAGACCGGTGGCCTTCTTCTCAAGGACCCTACAGGGCCCTGAGATCCGACACTCGTCGGTCGAGAAGGAGGCCCAGGCGATTGTGGAGGCGGTACGACGCTGGAGGTACTACCTGGCAGGCAAACGATTTACCCTCCTTACCGACCAACGTTCGGTCGCTTTTATGTTTAATAACAAGCTGAGGGGCAAAATCAAGAATGACAAGATCTTGAGGTGGAGAATCGAGCTCTCCACCTACGATTATGATATCTTGTACCGGCCAGGTAAGCTGAACGAACCCCCCGATGCTCTGTCACGAATTACATGCGCCAGCGCGCAAAGTGATAGACTTCAGACCCTCCACAACGACCTCTGCCACCCCGGGGTCACCAGACTTTACCACTTCATTAAGGCCCGCAACCTGCCCTACTCCATCGAGGAGGTCAGGACCATAACCAGGAACTGCCAGACCTGTGCCGAGTGCAAACCGCACTTCTTTAGGCCGGACAGAGCAAGCCTGATCAAGGCCACCCGCCCCTTCGAGCGCCTGAGCATCGACTTTAAGGGGCCCCTCCCGTCCTCTGACCGTAATGTGTACTTCCTCAACATTGTTGATGAGTACTCCCGTTTCCCCTTTGCCTTCCCCTGCCCAGACATGACCAGTACCACGGTCATTAAATGCCTGAACGACCTCTTCGCCTTGTTCGGGTTCCCAAACTATATACATAGTGACCGGGGCTCCTCTTTCATGAGCGAGGAACTCCGTCAGTTCCTACTAGCGAGAGGTATTGCAGCAAGTAGGACCACCAGCTACAACCCCCGAGGGAACGGCCAGGTGGAAAGAGAGAACGCGACGGTATGGAAGGCCGTCCTCTTAGCCTTAAAGTCTAAGGGCCTCCCAACCTCCCGCTGGCAGGAAGTCCTCCCGACAGCGCTGCACTCCATCCGGTCACTACTTTGCACTGCCGTTAACGCCACCCCCCATGAACGAATGTTTGTTTTCCCCAGGAAGTCGACTACGGGAACCACTCTACCAACCTGGCTGACCTCTCCGGGGCCCGTCTTGCTGCGAAAGCACGTGAGGGCCCATAAAACAGACCCCCTGGTCGAGAGGGTGAACCTCCTGCACGCCAACCCCCAGTACGCCTACGTGGCTTACCCAGACGGGCGGGAGGACACTGTCTCCTTACGAGACCTCGCACCCTCGGGCACTCCGGAGACACCACCTTTACCCCCCCCCACCACCCCCCCAATTCCAGCCCAGGTAGACGGCATGCCGGAACCCCACGAGCCTTCGCCAACCACGCAGACACCAGCACTAACACCGGATAATGCAGCACCGCCGCTGCGACGATCGGAGAGGCTTACGAGGCCTCCGGACAGACTGACATACCAGAACTGGTAGTACACTTCACCCCGCCGGACTCAAATCTAAACAAGGGGTGAATGTGGTAAACCACTTTTATCGTTACACTATAGTTATCACTGTTGTATTGTTATCACCGTTATCACTGTTGTATCACGATACGAGGTCGCCTCTTGTCGCGCTGTTATACCTGGGCTGACCACCTCCGACTCCGCCCATGGCTCCACCTACCTGCCCAGGTATAAAGGTAGTCGACTGGCTGGTATTCCTCCTTGTTGGACCCGATCACCCACGAGGGTGGGCTCTGTTATTTAGTCAATAAAAACCTTTAGTTACGTTCCTAACTCGTCGCTTTTTATTGGACGAATTGATAGGTATATCACAGGTCAAAGACTTCTCTGCGTGATCTCCGTCAACAATCGTCCTTTGTGTCCGGCCGTTGGAAGATTTTCCCGGTGACCCTACTGACTTCAGTTTTGTGAGCGCTCTCTGGTCTAATATTTGGCCGAATGCTGCCTTGATTTTGAAACAGTTACTCTCGCTTCTCACCTTGTGTAAAGCTCCATCCAGACGACTCCATCCAGCACTCCAAGCTCGGGAACAGCCAGGGTTATACAGGAATCCCGCCCCAACCGCGGCTTTGCCATACGCGGATTTCACGTATACACGGTTTCCACTCTGCGACGATATTCGCCAACCGCGGCAGTGAAATTCGCGTATCCGCGGTTTTTAATTTAGGAATAAGGTAAATAACATGATTTTTATGCTTTTTATATTTTTATATTCTTTTTTATTGTGTTATTTGAACATTTATAGTGAATTTGCCAACTGCGGTTTTACACAGGGGTTTTCAGGGATGTATCCCCTGCGGTTGGGGAGGGATTCCTGTATATAGAGTAAAGCCCCGTCTACACTTCCCTGACAAACACTTGTAGAACATGAACAGCAAGGGTTAAGTGTTCAGAAATCTCCCTCTATGTTATCTCATCAAGCACGCTGTATAGCCTGAGTTACACACTTGCCTCTGAGTCAGAAAGTCGTGGGTTTGAGTCCTACTCCAGAGACTTGAGCACACAACCTTATCTGAGGAAGGATGTTCTTGCCATGGAAGGAGTTCAGCGAAGATTCACCAGGCTGATACCTGGGATGGCAGGAATGATGTATGAGGAGAGATTGGGTCGATTGGGCTTGTACTTGCTGGAGTTTAGAAGAATGAGAGGAGATCTCATTGAAACTTATAAAATTCTAACAGGACTGGACAGACTAGATGCAGGAAGGATGTTCCCGATGGTCGGGGGAGTCCGGAACCAGGGGTCACAGTCTAAGGATAAGGGGTAAGCCATTTAGGACAGAGATGAGGAGGAATTTCTTCACCCAGAGAGTGGTGAACCTGCGGAATTCTCTACCACAGAAGGCAGTTGAGGCCAATTCATTAAATATATTCAAGAAGGAGTTGGATATATTTCTGAAGGCTAAAGGGATCAAGGGGTATGGGGAGAAAGCAGGGACCGGGTACTGAATTTGGATGATCAGCCATGATCGCATTGAATGGCGGAGCAGGCTCGAGGGGCCGAATGGCCTACTCCTGCTCCTATCTTCTATGTTTCTATAACCCAGGCTGACTCTCCCAGTGCAGTACAAGGGGAGTGCTACGCTTAGGGCACCGCCTGCCCTCTCAAGTGGACGTAAAAGATTCCACGGCACAATTCGTCGAAGAACGTCCCAATTTATCCCTGAACCGACATCACCAAAACACACTATGAGGTCACTATCACATTGCCGTTTGTGGGAGCTTACTGTGTGCAAATTGGCTGCCGCGTTTCCTATATTACAAACCGTGACTACACTTCAAAAAGTACTTCATTGGCTGTGAAGCGCTTTGGGGCGCCCTGAGGTGGTGAAAGAGGCTGGAGAAATGCAAGTTCTTTTCCCTTCAGCCAGTGGAGCCCGGGTTCCACACTCCGAGCACCCAGACTGTCAGTACGTTATATATTTAACATTTACAGCAAGCAGCTACCTTTTACGAAATCTGTTACCTGGTCAATTCCTCGGGGTAAGATATTCCCATCTTCTTTTCCAGTGTCAGTATCCTGTGTGTCCCTGTCTTGTCCAGGCCTCTGTGCGTGTGTGTGTGTGTGTGTGTGTGTGTGTGTGTGTGTGTGTGTGTGTGTGTGTGTGTGTGTGTGTGTGTGTGTGTGTGTGAGTGAGCTATGTTGGATTCTGTTAATGAGTTTTACATTACGTGTTGACAATCCAGGGTCATGATGCTAGAGAGCGCTGAACCCCAGGACTGCTACCATAATCAATCTCCAAGGCTACAGAGATTTTAACCTTTAGACTTTTGGCCATTTGAATGCAATTCTGTGCTTCGCGGAGAGGCTCTTTTTTTAAATGAAGACTTTAAAATTTACAAAAATAGTTCATTTTATAAATAAAAATCACAATTCTTTAAATATATTTCTTTTGACCACTCCATTCCCCCCGGACACCCCAGCCACCACACCCCCACCCCCACCCACCATTCTGCCTGCTTTCCAGAGTGTCCGGTTGATTGAAAAGAACATCTGAAGGCTGGGAGTGTTTGATGGGACCGTGTAGAGGGAGCTTTACTCTGTATCTAACCCATGCTGTACCTGCCATGGGAGTGTTTGATGGGACAGTGTAGAGGGAGCTTTACTCTGTATCTAACCCGTGCTGTACCTGCCCTGGCAGTGTTTGATGGGACAGTGTGGAGGGGGCTTTACTCTGTATCTAACCCATGCTGTACCTTCCATGGGAGTGTTTGATGGGACAGTGTAGAGGGTGCTTTACTCTGTATCTATCTTGTGCTGTACCTGCCCTGGGAGTATTTGATGTGACAGTGTAGAGGGAGCTTTACTCTGTATCTAACCCCGTGCTGTACCTGCCCCGGGAGTGTTTGATGGGGACAGTGTAGAGGGAGCTTTACTCTGTATCTGACCCGTGCTGTACCTGCCCTGGGAGTGTTTGATGGGACAGTGTAGAGGGAGCTTTACTCTGTATCTAACCCATGCTGTACCTGCCCTGGGAGAGTTTGAAGGGACAGTGTAGAGGGAGCTTTACTCTGTATCTAACCCATGCTGTACCTGCCCTGGGAGTGTTTGATGGGGCAGTGTAGAGGGAGCTTTACTCTGTATCTAACCCGTGCTGTACCTGCCCTGGGAGTGTTTGAAGGGACAGTGTAGAGGGAGCTTTACTCTGTATCTAACCCGTGCTGTACCTGCCCTGGGAGTGTTTGATGGGACAGTGTAGAGGGAGCTTTACTCTGTATCTAACACGTGCTGTACCTGCCCTGGGAGTGTTTGATGGGACAGTGTAGAGGGAGCTTTACTCTGTATCTAACCCGTGCTGTACCTGCCCTGGGAGTGTTTGATGGGGACAGTGTAGAGGGAGCTTTACTCTGTATCTACCCTGTGCTGTACCTGCCCTGGGAGTGTTTGATGGGACAGTGTAGAGGGAGCTTTACTCTGTATCTAACCCGTTCTGTACCTGCCCTGGGAGTGTTTGATGGGACAGTGTAGAGGAAGCTTTACTCTGTATCTAACCCGTGCTGTACCTGCCCTGGGAGTGTTTGATGGGGCAGTGTAGAGGGAGCTTTACTCTGTATCTAACACGTGCTGTACCTGCCCTGGGGGTGTTTGATGGGACAGTGCAGAGGGAGCTTTACCCTGTATGTACCCTGTGCTGTACCTGCCCTGGGAGTGTGTGATGGGACAGTGTAGAAGGAGCTTTACTCTGTATCTAACCCGTGCTGTACCTGCCCTGGGAGTGTCTGATGGGGCAGTGTAGAGGGAGCTTTACTCTGTATCTAACACGTGCTGTACCTGCCCTGGGAGTGTTTGATGGGACAGTGTAGAGGGAGCTTTACTCTGTATCTAACCCGTGCTGTCCCTGCCCTGGGCGTGTTTGACGGGACAGTGTAGAGGGAGCTTTACTCTGTATCTAACACGTGCTGTACCTGCCCTGGGAGTGTTTGATGGGACAGTGTAGAGGGAGCTTTACTCTGTATCTAACCCGTGCTGTACCATTAAATCGCCGCTCTCAGATGAATGTGAACAATCTAACACCACCACCTCCAAGTTCCCCTCGAAGTCACACACCATCCTGACTTGGAAATATACCATCGTTCCTTCATCGTCGCTGGGTCAAAATCCTGGAACTCCCTCCCTAACAGCACTGTGGGTGTACCTTCATCACATGGACTGCAGCTGTTCAAGAAGGCGGCTCACCACCACCTTCTCGAGGGCAATTAAGAATGGGCAATAAATGCCGGCCTTACCAGCGATGCCCACATCCAGCGAATGAATACATTTTTATAAAAGGCTCTGTGACAGACCTTGGAACTTGTTGACTCGTACTGCGCCATACCTGCAGTGTAACCATCAGTTCATCAACAATTCTGTGTACACATATTACACATTAGAAGGAAAGAATTTGCTTTTACACATTGTCTCACACTTCACTGACTGTTTAAAGAATAGACACTTTGTTCTATGAAAGCAAACACAATGAGCTCTTTTTTATTTTCTTCCAAACAGGTAGAGGCGGGTCTTATCCGAAAGATGGCACCTCCGACAGTGCAGCACTCCCTCAGTACTGTCCCTCTGACAGTGCAGCACTCTCTCAGTAATGCCCCTCCGACAGTGCAGCACTCCCTCAGTACTGCCCCTCCGACAGTGCAGCACTCCCTCAGTAGAGCACCTCCGATAATGCAGCACTCCCTCAGTACTGCCTCTCCGACAGTGCAGCTCTCCCTCAGTACTGCCCCCGACAGTGCAGCACTCCCTCAGTACTGCCCCTCCGACAGTGCAGCTTCTCCCTCAGTACTGCCCCCCCGACAGTACAGCGCTCCCTCAGTACTGCACCTCCGACAGTGCAGCACTCCCTCAGTACTGCCCCTCCGACAGTGCAGCACTCCCTCAGAACTGCCCCTCCGACAGTGCAGCAGTCCCTCAGTACTGCCCCTCTGACAGTACAACGCTCCCTCAGTACTGCCCCTCTGACAGTACAGCAGTCTCTCAGTACTACCCCTCCAGTGCAGCGCTCCCAGAGTACTGTCCCTCTGACAGTGCAGCACTCTCTCAGTATTGCCCCTCTGACAGTGCAGCACGCCCTCAGTACTGCCCCTCTGACAGTGCAGCGCTCCATCAGTAATGTCCCTCTGACAGTGTAGCACTCTCTCAGTACTGCCCCTCCAACAGTGCAGCGCTCCCTCAGTATTGCCCCTCTGACAGTGCAGCGCGCCCTCAGTACTGCCCCTCTGACAGTACAGCGCTCCCTCAGTACGGTCCCTCTGACAGTGCCGCGATCCCTCAGTACTGCCCCTCCGACAGTGTGGCACTCCCTTAGTACTGCCCCTCCGACAGTGCAGCATTCCCTCAGTACTGCCCCTCCAACAGTGCAGCGCTCCTTCAGTACAGTCCCTCTGACAGTGCAGCACTCCCTCAGTACTGCCCCTCCGACAGTGCAGCGGTCCCTCAGTACTGCCCCTCCGACAGTGCAGCACTCCCTCAGTACTGCCCCTACGACACTGCAGCACTCCCTCAGTACTGCCCCTCCGACAGTACAGAGCTCCCTCAGTACGGTCCCTCTGACAGTGCCGCGATCCCTCAGTACTGCCCCTCCGACAGTGTGGCACTCCCTTAGTACTGCCCCTCCGACAGTGCAGCATTCCCTCAGTACTGCCCCTCCAACAGTGCAGCGCTCCTTCAGTACAGTCCCTCTGACAGTGCAGCACTCCCTCAGTACTGCCCCTCCGACAGTGCAGCGGTCCCTCAGTACTGCCCCTCCGACAGTGCAGCACTCCCTCAGTACTGCCCCTACGACAGTGCAGCACTCCCTCAGTACTGTCCCTCTGACAGTGCAGCGTTCCCTCAGTACTGCCCCTCCGACAGTGCAGCATTCCCTCAGTACTGCCCCTCCGACAGTGCAGCACTCCCTCAGTACTGCCCCTCCGACAGTGCAGCACTCCCTCAGTACTGCCCTCCGACAGTGCAGTACTCCCTCAGTACTGCCCCCCAACAGTGCAGCACTCCCTCAGTACTGCACCTCCGACAGTGCAGCACTCCATCAGTACTGCCCCTCCGACAGTGCAGCACTCCCTCAGTATTGCCCCTCCGACAGTGCAGGACTCCCTCAATACTGCTCCTCCGACAGTGCAGTGCTCCCTAAGTACTGCCCCTCCGACAGTGCAGCACTCTCTCCGTATTGTCCCTCTGACAGTGCAGCAATCTCTCAGTATTGCCCCTCTGACAGTGCAGCGCACCCTCAGTACTGCCCCTCCGACAGTGCAGCACTCCCTCAGTACTGTCCCTCTGACAGTACAGCACACTCTCAGTACTGCCCCTCCAACAGTGCAGCGCTCCCTCAGTACTGTCCCTCTGACAGTGCAGCAATCTCTCAGTATTGCCCCTCTGACAGTGCAGCGCACCCTCAGTACTGCCCCTCCGACAGTGCAGCACTCCCTCAGTACTGTCCCTCTGACGGTACAGCACACTCTCAGTACTGCCCCTCCAACAGTGCAGCGCTCCCTCAGTACTGTCCCTCTGACAGTGCAGCACTCTCTCAGTATTGCCCATTTGACAGTGCAGCACTCCCTCAGTACTGTCCCACTGACAGTGCGGTGTTCCCTCAGTACTGCCCCTCCGACAGTGCGGCACTCCCTCAGTACTGCCCCTCCAACAGTGCAGTGCTCCTTCAGTACGGTCCCTCTGACAGTGCAGCACTCTCTCAGTATGGCCCCTCTGACAGTGCAGCGTGCCCTCAGTACTGCCCCTCCGCCAGTGCGGCACTCCCTCAGTACTGCCCCTCCGACAGTGCAGCACTCCCTCAGTACTGCCCCTCCAACAGTGCAGCGCTCCTTCAGTACGGTCCCTCTGACAGTGCAGCAGTCCCTCAGTACTGCCCCTCCGACAGTGCAGCGGTCCATCAGTACTGCCCCTCCGACAGTGCAGCACTCCCTCAGTACTGCCCCTCCGACAGTGCAGCACTCCCTCAGTACTGCCCCTCCGACAGTGCAGCACTCCCTCAGTACTGCCCCTCTGACAGTGCAGCACTCCCTCAGATAGAGGATTGGGAAAACTTTAAAAGACAGCAAAAAATAACAAAAAGATTGATTAAGAAAGGGAAGATAGATTATGAAAGTAAATTAGCAAAAAATATAAAAACAGATAGTAAGAGTTTTTATAGATATATAAAAAGAAATAGGGTGGCTAAGTAAATGTTGGTCCCTTAGAGGATGAGACCAGGAAATTAATGGTGGGAAATATGGAGATGGCAAAAACACTGAATGAATATTTTGTATCAGTCTTTACAGTAGAGGACACTAAGAATATCCCAACACTGGACAGGGGGCTATAGGGCGGGAGGAGTTAAACACGATCAAAATCACTAAGGAAGTGGTACTCGGTAAAATAATGGGACTCAAGGCGGATAAATCACCTGGACCTGATGGCTTACATCCTAGGGTCTTGAGGGAAGTGCCGGTAGGGATTGTGGATGCATTGGTAATAATTTTCCAAAACTCCCTGGACTCAGCAAAGATCCCGGCAGACTGGAAAACTGCTAATGTAACACCCTTATTTAAAAAGGGCAGTAGACAGAAGGCTGGAAACTATAGACCGGTTAGCCTAACATCTGTGGTAGGTAAAATTTTGGAGTCCATTATTAAGGAGACAGTAACAGGACATTTGGATAATCATAATTTAATAGGACAAAGTCTGCATGGTTTTATGAAGGGGAAGTCATGTTTGACAAATTTGCTGGAGTTCTTTGAGGAAGTAACATATAGGGTGGATAAAGGGGAACCAGTGGACGTAGTGTATTTAGACTTCCAAAAGGCATTTGACAAGGTGCCACACAAAAGATTATTGCTTAAGATAAAAAATCACGGGATTGGGGGTAATATTCTGGCATGGATAGAGGATTGGCTATCTAACAGAAGGCAGAGAGTTGGGATAAATGGTTCATTCTCAGACTGGCAATCAGTAACTAGTGGTGTTCCGCAGGGGTCAGTGCTGGGTCCCCAACTCTTTACAATCTATATTAACGATTTGGAGGAGGGGACCGAGTGTAACATATCAAAGTTTGCAGATGATACTAAGATGGGAGGGAAAGTAGTGAGTGAGGAGGACATAAAAAACCTGCAAGGGGACATAGACAGGCTAAGTAAGTGGGCAGAGATTTGGCAGATGGAATACAATACTGGAAAGTGTGAGGTTATGCACTTTGGCAGGAAAAATCGTAGAGCAAGCTATTATCTTAATGGCAAGAAACTGGAAAGTACTGAAGTACAAAGGGATTTGGGGGTCCTGGTGCACGAAACTCAAAAGGTTAGTATGCAGGTGCAGCAAGTGATTAAGAAGGCCAATGGAATGTTGGCTTTCATTGCTAGGGGGATAGAATATAAAAATAGGGAGGTATTGCTTCAGTTGTACAAGGTATTGGTGAGACCGCACCTGGAATACTGCATACAGTTTTGGTGTCCATACTTAAGAAAAGACATACTTGCTCTCGAGTCAGTACAAAGAAGGTTCACTCGGTTAATCCCGGGGATGAGGGGATGGACATATGAGGAGAGGTTGAGTAGATTGGGACTCTACTCATTGGAGTTCAGAAGAATGAGAGGCGATCTTATTGAAACATATAAGATTGTGAAGGGGTTGGATCGGGTGGATGCGGGGAGGATGTTCCCGATGATGGGTGAAACTAGAACTAGGGGGCATAGTCTTAGAATAAGGGGCTGCTCTTTCAAAACTGAGATGAGGAGGAACTACTTCACTCAGAGGGTGGTAGGTCCATGGAATATGGTGCCCCAAAAAGCTGTAGAAGCTACATCATTACATAAATTTAAAACAGAAATAGACAGTTTCCTGGAAGTAAAGGGAATTAAGGGTTACGGGGAGCGGGCAGGAATTTGGACATGAGTCTAGGTTCGGATCGGACATGGCCCTGTGGGTAGCGGAGCGGGCCCAGGGGCCGTGTAGCCTGATCCTGCTCCTATTTTGTGTGTCTAATTCTGTTAGATTCAGGAGATGGTTCTGTGATAGTAGATTGGCAGTTAAGATCAGATCAGCCATGATCTTATTGAATGGCGGAGCAGGCTCGAGGGGCCGATTGGCCTACTCCTGCTCCTATTTCTTATGTTCTTATGTACTGCCTCTCCGACAGTGCAGCACTCCCTCAGTACTGCCCCTCCGACAGTGCATCACTCTCTCAGTATTGCTCCTCTGACAGTGCAGCGCTCCCTCAGTACTGCCCCTCCGACAGTGCAGCGCTCCCTCAGTACTGTCCCTCTTGTAGTGTATGTACCTTTAAGGGGAGAACTACTTTTTACAGCTCCTGTATACTGTAGTACCGGCAGTGACCACACCTGTATATAAACCCTGAGTAGAGATCTGTACTTTAGTTTTAGAGTAACCTGCATCCAGTAAACACCTGTTAATTGTTCCTCTGCAGTCTCTGTCGAATTATTGAAGAACACCATACATCAACATTCACGGATTCAACAGTGGCGACGAGTCGATTCGAACCTACCTGCAATTCTGTAGAAGAAGGCCGATTCCACCAGTGCGGGCGTCGACCATCCGGAGAGGACTTGAACATCGCAGAGGAGGCTGTGGAGAGCTGGGCCTGGTTCCCCAGTCGAGACGATCCAGCACAGCGGGCTGGCAGCAGGTACGGCGCAGACCCTTCCCGGATGACAGTGGCTGGAGCCGACCGACGGCACAGAAAAAGGCCGAGCAGCGTCGATGGGATAAGAGAGAGGGTGAATCGCACAGGGCGCAGCCGGGGTTGAAGACCGAGCGGCGTCAACGAGAGAAGGGAAAACGCGCAGAGCGCGGCCAGGGTTTCAAGGGCTGAGCAGCGTCCGCGGGGAAAGAAAGGAGCGTGGGAGACGCCATTTTGAGCCAGCGGAGAAGAAGGGAGAGCGCGGGAGACGCCATTTTTAGCCAGTCTAACCACACCCAGGGATGCAGAAGAGTGGCAGTGTCACAGCGTTCGACAATGAAGTCGAAGATTGGGCAACATATATAGAACGTGTAGAAGTGTACTGCAAGGCGAATGAAGTGCCAGATGCCAGGAAAGCACTAGTATTGTTGAATTCCATGGGTGCAAAAATGTACGGCTTACTGCGAAACCTAATAACCCCAGAGAAGCCAGTGGAAAAAGATTTTGAAAGCATAGTGGCAATCCTACAGGACCACTTAAACCCCACACCGCTGCTGATAGCAGAAAGATTTAAGTTTCACAAAAGGAACCAGCATAAAGACGAAAGTAATGCTGAGTATTTAACGGAACTGCGCAAACTATCGAAACACTGCCAGTTTGGAACAGGACTAGCAGATACTTTAAGGGACAAGTTTGTGTGTGGGCTTCAAAGTGAAGGAACCCAGAAACGGCTTCTATCAGAAAAGGATCTTACGCTGGACAAGGCTTTCAGCATGGCAGTATCACACGAAGCAGCCGCACGGGGCGCTGCAGAGATACAACGGAGATCGCAAGAATATGGCACAAATGAAATGTCATATGGAGCAGTGAAGTGTTATCGCTGCGGCAAAACAACACACGACCATAAGGATTGTTGGTTCAAGGACCAAGTGTGCAGACAGTGTGAAAAAGTAGGACACAGAGCAAGTGTCTGCAGGTCGGGAAAGAAAACCAGCAACAAGAAATCCCCACAGGAGAAGTACAAAAAGGTACATAAGGGGCCAGAAATTCCAGAACGGGGCTTGCAGCGCGTGCAAGCCCCGTATTTGCACTTACCCCGCGCTCCTGCCGATCAGCTCCAGGGACGCCTGCACTTCCAGAAACTGAAACAAGAATCCCGGGCAGCGTATGACGTCACGCCGCCCAGGAGTGCAGCCAGCGCGGACCCAGGAGCGTGCAGTGTAAGTGAGACACGCCCCTTGAGGTCTCAGTTTCACTGGACACGCCCCCAATGTTTCTGTCAAGCTGCTTTGCTTTTTTACATGCAAAGCAGCAGTTTAAATAGGTTTTTGGAAGTTTTTTCAAGATTTTGGTAACTTTTATAAATTTTTTTAAATGTTTACATTATTTTGAGTAATCTGAAGTAGTTTTAAAGAGAATTAAAGCAATTTAAAGACTTTTAAAAGCCCTAAAAGAATTTTTTTAATTCCATTTATTTATTTAGCAATGTCGTCGTCATACGTGTCTTCACACTGTTCCCTTTGGGTAACTGTATGAAGTGGTGGAAGGATTTATGGCCGTGATTAACGCTCATTCCGTGACCGTAACCATCTTTGAACCAGCCATTAGGGCGGTTAGTCCTATGGCGGGAGGGTTTTACGGGCTCCCACAAGCTATACAAGGAGGGGGGGCCACCCACACCCACGGACGCAAATATCCCACTGGATGTCAACCCAGAATTTAGAGCCGGAGCTCCGACTCCACTTGCCGGGACTGTCTGGAGCGGGGTTCGAAACCCTACCCTGATCTGGCCCAGCGTGGGGATCCTACCGCTATGACAAACGCCCAATCCGATTAGCAACGTGAAATGGCAGCATAGGGCTCCAGTCACGGGGAGGGAAAAGGCGCAGGAAACGTATGGGTGTCACCTTTTGTGCGGAGTGGGCCTTTTGCGTAGCAGTAAGCATCCCCTCCGCTGGGCCAGAAGGAGTAGGGTTTTGAACCCCACTCCAGACAGTCCCGGCAAGTGGAGTCGGAGCTCCAACTTTAAATTCTGGGTGGACATCCAGCGGGATACTTGCGTCCGTGGGTGTTGGTGGCCCCCCCCCCTCAGATGGGTTGTGGGAGCCCGTAAAACCCTCCCGCCATAGGACTAACCACCCCAATGGCTGGTTCAAAGATGGTTACGGTCACGGAATGAGCGTTAATCATGGCCATAAATCCTTCCACCACTTCATACAGTTCCCCAAAGGGAACAGTGTGAGGATACGTACGATGATGACCTCTTGCGCAATGCACCTCCTTGGACCCTCAGTCGCAGATGCGAGGGGGCAAGTTGTGCAAGTGTTAAATTTTTTATTTTATTGACATGTAAAATGTTGGCCCAATAATTCCCTTCCAAATGCGCTAGTACGGTCGGGGTACTTACGCATCTGGCCGGATGAAATGCCGGTTTTCAGCATGCACAGTGCATGTGGGGAAAACCGGCATTTCCTGTCCTCTGAACGAAGGGGTTCAGAGGCAGAACGCGTGCGACTGCACATGCAGCGCGTGCGCAGTATAATTCGCCGCTTTCATTAATGCTTTCAGTGAGGTCCAGTCATTACAACTTACACATGAAAAAAGCATGGGTACAGTTGCTACAGAGGCTGCGGAGGAAGATATTTATTATCGTGGAGCTTCTGAAAGTATGTATGTCTGTATATATTCCTTTGCGTGTTATGTATATATTCCTTTACTTATGTGTATGAATGTATTATTTAATTATGACTTTCAGAGAAAGTAACTTATTGGAAAATCATAATTAAAAACATACATTCATAGTAAAGGAATATAAAACATACATACATATACGTAAAGGAATATATGTGGACGTACATACATAACTCATTCTCACATTCCATTCACACAGCCACAATTGCTCCTTCTACCTACCGTTCTGAAAACCCTTTTTAAAAAAAAAAAAAAAAAAAAAATTTAACTTTAAAACTTACTTAAAATTTCTTAAAATAACTTCCCTCCCTTTCCCAAACAAAAATATTGCATTTCAAAAGCTCCACGATAAAATATATCTTCCTCCGCAGCCAATGAACCACTTTACACTTGCTTTTTTTCAGTGTAAATTCTAAGGACTTAACCTCACGGATTTCATGAATGAAATCCACGAAGTTCACTGCGGAAGCGCTGCCTGTGCAGTCGCACGCGCTTGAGGTCTGGAAATGCCGGCGTTCCCCGCATGCGCTGTTCCTGCTGAACGCCGGCATTTCCAACGGCCAGAAGCGTGAGTAAGCCGACCGTACTCACGCTTCTGGCCTGGAATTTCTGGCCCATGGTGACGGAGAGTAGTTCAGACGAACAGAAAAGTGATACAGACTCCGGAAGCAAGGAGCTGGGTTGTCTGAAACTACATCATGTAATCAAAATGGAGGATCACCAAACTATCTGGGTCACGCTCAAGATAGACGGAGTCCAAGTGAAAATGGAATTGGACACAGGATCAGCCCTAACAGTCATAAACCGAAGGGACTACAAGCGGCTATTCTCACATATGCCCTTGAGAGATACAGAGATTGTCTTGAAGACGTACACGGGGCAAAAAGTCTACCCCAAAGGAAAAATAAGGGTGAACGTGATATACAACGGCAAGGAAACACCAAAAATGGACATATATGTATTGCCAGATGGAGGACCGCCACTACTAGGGCGTGAATGGATCCAGAAGATACAGCTAGATTGGCATTCCATACAAGCACTGACTGTAGATGCCAAAAAGGATGATGACGTCACACCGGGACGACTGTCAAAAATGCTAACTGACGCACAAGAAGTGTTCCAGGAGGGACTCAGAACACTAAAAGGCATAACAGCAACGATCAAAATAGAGGAAAATGCAAGCCCAAAGTTTTTTAAGGCCAGACCGGTACCTTATGCGATCCGCCCAGCCGTCGAAGCAGAGCTGGAAGGTTTGGAATGTTCAGGAGTACTGTCCAAAGTGGACTGGAGCGAGTGGGCTACACCCATCGTTCCTGTAATGAAGAGGTCGTTGAGTAATACGCCTGGGGAACCAAAGAAGGTTCGCATCTGTGGGGACTTTAAGGTGACAGTGAACCCAGTCCTTCACACTGTAAAATATCCGCTTCCGCGGATTGAAGATATTTTCGCCTCGCTATCTGGAGGGAAACGCTTCACGAAGATTGATCTGGCCCAGGCGTACCTGCAAATGGAGGTAGAAGAAGCCTCGAAACAGTACTTCACGATCAACACTCATAAAGGTCTCTACCAATACAACCGGCTGGTGTTCGGGGTAGCATCAGCTCCGGCTATTTGGCAAAGGGCAATGGATCAAGTCCTGCAAGGGATTCCAGGGACCCAGTGTTATTTGGACGACATCCTGGTCACGGGCGAAAATGACAGTGATCACCTCGCCAACCTGGAGCAGGTGCTCACTAGATTGAAGGATTACGGGCTCCGAGCTAATCGCCACAAATGCGAGTTTTTCCAGAAGCAGATCTCGTATTGTGGCCACGTTATTGATGAAGAGGGGTTACATAAGTCCCCTGAAAAGATTGAGGCAGTAGTCAAGGCTCCAGCACCGGAAAATGTGTCACAACTGAGGTCGTTCCTTGGGTTGGTGAACTACTACCATAAGTTCTTGCCGAATTTGTCTACAGTACTACACCCACTGAACACCCTACTGCAAACGGGGGTACCATGGAAGTGGAATGACGAATGTAAACGAGCTTTCCAGAAGTGCAAAGAATTGATCACATCAAAAGAGGTGTTGGCTCATTTCAACCCAGCACTACCAATTCGGTTGGCGTGTGATGCATCACCCTATGGCATTGGAGCGGTGCTGTCGCACAAATTCCCGGACGGCTCGGAGAGGCCAGTAGCCTTTGCGTCTCGGTCACTATCCTCAGCCGAGCGTAACTACGCCCAGATTGACAGGGAGGCCCTCAGCCTAGTGTGGGGAGTGAAAAAGTTCAACCACTATCTGCACGGGCAGAAGTTCACCTTGCTGACTGACCACCAACCACTTGTCTCCATCTTTAACCCAAAGAAGGGCGTTCCGGTGATGACTGCGCAACGGCTACAAAGATGGTCCCTTTTTCTAGGGGCGCACCAATATGATATCGAGTATAAGGGTATGAAACAGCATGGAAACACTGATGGGCTATCACGCCTGCCACTACCTACTGCGGAGGAAGCACCAGCAGTGGATCCTGTCGAAATATTTCCGTCGACTATAATTGAATGCTTGCCAGTAACTAACACTGGTATAGAGAAGGAGACCTGAAATGACCCGACACTGTCTCGGGTATATGATTTGACGGTGAAGGGATGGCCAGCACATGGCGACTCACTGTTGCCAGCATTCTCATCCAGAAGAGAACAGCTGTCAGTATGCCAGGGGACCTTGATGTGTGGATCCCGAGTGGTAATTCCACCCAAGTTAAGGGAGAGAGTGCTCAATGAGCTTCACAAAGGCCATCTGGGAGGGGTGAAAATGAAAAGCCTTGCTAGGGCTTATGTGTGGTGGCCGGGGATCGATCAGCAAATCAAGGACCTAACAAATAGCTGCTCAGGATGCCAGAAGGTCCAAAATGCACCACCACATGCCCCTCTACACCCATGGGAGTGGCCCTCATCTCCATGGCAACGGGTGCATATTGATTTTGCTGGTCCATTCATGGACTCAATGTTTTTAATAGCTGTGGATGCGCACTCGAAATGGCCTGATGTGATCAAAATGTCCTCCACCACCACGGAGAAAACTATTGCAGCCCTATGGACCATCTTTGCCAGGAACGGCTTGCCAGAGCAGATTTGCTCTGATAACGGACCACAGTTTGTGTCCGAAGAGTTTCGAAGATTTATGAAAAGGAATGGGGTAAGGCATTACACCTCCGCCCCGTATCATCCAGCCACCAATGGATTGGCTGAGAGGTTCGTACAAACCTCTAAAAAAAAAGCAGTAAGGGCCATGTGCGATGACGACATTCCACTGCAGCATAAGGTGGACAATTTCCTGTTAGCCTACAGAAATGCGACACATACAGTCACCAACCAGACCCCGGCCATGATGTTCTTTAACTGAAGGTTGAGATCTCGTCTGGATCTGCTCAAACCAAATGTACGAAGAGATGTTGAGATTAAGCAATTCCAGCACATCAATGAGAAGCCGACAAGGAGCTTCAATGTAGGTCAACCAGTCTTGGCTCGCGACTACCGAACAGAGAAATGGCAACCAGGTGTATTGATTTCTTTGTGGGTTCAATGATGAGACATTTATGAAAGAGAATGAGTTTTAATCTAAAGTCTGTTCAACTCTTTATACAGCATTCAGTAGACACCATTATGCTCGTGATGCATCTAGAACGAAACTGAAACTAAACTAAAACTGCCTTGCTTGTCTCTGTGTCACATGCCCTCTGCTGGTCAGGCACAAGCAATCAATACATGCAATCATGCTATTAAGGCATCATAATTGAACAGGCAAATACCATCTCTATTTGCTGATATCATTACATCTCCTTTTCTTAAAACAGAAGTATTTTACTTTTAACTAACAACATGTTTTCTTTGTATTAATCTGCATTTTAACTGTAACACTTAATGAACTTACATTATCATTATCATGATCAAGGTTTTTTAACCTTGCGTTGTGTGTTCACATGAAATATGTCAATACACTAGAACTTGAAGAAAGAATAAGATAACATTACTTCCTTCTATAACAATAGTCCTTAAATTTGCTCAATGAGTCTCTCAGGAGGCTTCATGTGTCTTGAGGATTTTCTGATTGATTGTCCTTGAATCTGAGTTGTTGCCTCAGATGATTGGTTCTCAGCTGTGTGATCAGGTTGTTCAACAGTATCAGTCTCTTGACCTGCTGTGGCTGGTCCCATGAGAAGATCTCGACGATTTCTTCTCAGAACAGCACCCTCATCTGTCTGAATGGTGTATGATCTTGGTTGAACTTCACTCAGGACAGTTCCCTTCTGAGTCCATGTGTTTGTTTTGTCTTTGAACCTTACTTGGTCACCAGTGTGGAGTTCAGGTAGGTTTTGTGTTCCTCTGTCATAGTAGTACTTTTGCTTTTCTTTCTGTTGCTCTTTGAACTTCCTCACTTTCTCCCCCTCTTTTGTTTTCAGGAGGTTCTCCGGGATGGGTAGGTTTGACCTTAGCCAACGTCCCATCAGGAGTTGGGCTGGTGACATACCACACTCGAGCGGCGTTGTGCGGTATACAAGCATGCTCTGGTAGAAGTCAGTTCCACTGTCTTTTGCCTTGTACTTCAGTCTTTTCACTGTGTTTGCGGGCTCTCCTGGGTCAACAGCTCTGGACAACGTGTCTGCTGTATACATCAGCTTACCCGGTGTGTACGCAACATTCAGTTCATCATAGACTGTCTCTCTTTCACTTTCCACAACGAGGACTCTCTTTACCAGGTTCGGTCTCTCACAGGCTTTTAAACCTAGTGTGGCTTGCACATCCTTTGGCACCACGATTAATGCTAACGTGTGCTCTCTGTCCTTGTGTGTTACTTTGACAATGCATCTTCCTTTCACTGGTATTTCAGTACCTGAGTATCCTGTCACTTTCACTTTTATTCCATGTATCTTTGGTCTGGGTCTAATTTTCTTAAAATCAGTCTCTGATATCACATTAACTTGTGCTCCAGTATCCAATTTAAATGGAATGTGTATGTCATTCACTTTTAGTGTCAACATCCAGTCTCTTTCTTCTTGTTTGTTTTCAGACACAACATCTACATAGAACTCCTCTATGTCGCTTTCATCTACTGCATGGACCTTGCTTTGTTGCATTTGGTTCTTACAGCAACGGGCATAATGGTTGTTTTTGTTGCAACTATTGCATTTTTTACCATATGCTGGACACTTTTTTGGTGGATGCTGTGTACCGCATCGACTTCATGTCTTTCGATTGTCCCTTTCATTTTCGTTCACTGGCCACGCCTCTTTTTTCACATTGGCGCTCGTTTTGTTAAACGGTTTGTATCCGTTCTTTCTCACTGCATCCACGTTGCAGCTATTGTCACTGAACAGCTCCTTTGCCTGCAACTTCACAGTCTCTCTAGCCCTACACAGTGCTATGGCTTTTCCCAGGTCTAGATCTTGCTCTCTTAGCAGTCTTTCCCTTAGACCATTATCCGGAATACCACACACCAGTCTGTCTTTTATCAGCGAGTCTGTCAGTCCCCCAAATTCACACGATTTGCTTCTGTTTCTCAGTTCAGTCACATACTGATCAATAGTCTCACCCGTTTTCTGTACACATGTGAAAAATCTGTGCCTCTCAAACGTCACGTTATGTTTAGGTATGCAGTAGGCCTCAAACTGTTCCATTATTTTATCTAGCTTCATTTTGTCTCCATCAACAGCGAATGTGAAGTTATTATACACCTCCAGCGCTTCATCACCCACGACATGTAAGAACAGTGACGATTTCTTATTATCACTTTTCTCGTCAGCTCCGATTGCTGATAAATACAACCCCACACGTTGTTTGAGCCTTCTCCAATTTTCAGCCACATTACCTGTCATCTGAAGCATCGCTGGTGGGTGTAAACCTTCCATTTTTTCACTTCGTTAGCTATTCTCCAATGGTAAGCAACGATGTTCACTTTTGGCTTGCTAATTTGTGGAGAGCTGATTTCACTTTCACTTTAGATTTTTTCTCTTCATCTCTTTCAATCACTTCTGACACCATGTATTGATTTATTTGTGGGTTCAATGATGAGACATTTATGAAAGAGAATGAGTTTTAATCTAAAGTCTGTTCAACTCTTTATACAGCATTCAGGAGACACCATTATGCTAGTGATGCATCTAGAACAAAACTGAAACTAAACTAAAACTGCCTTGCTTGTCTCTGTGTCACATGCCCTCTGCTGGTCAGGCACAAGCAATCAATACATGCAATCATGCTATTAAAGCATCATAATCGAACAGGCAAATACCATCTCTATTTGCTGATATCATTACACCAGGAACAATATGCACACAGCAGGGGCCACTAATGTTGGGGAGAACATTGTGAGATGCCATATCGATCAGATCCTAGAATCACAGGAACGAGTCAACCCCAGGTCTCGCGTACCTGGTGATGAACCCGACATACAGGTAGCATCTTCCCCAGAAACAGTAGCATCGGAAGCTGATGAACCAACCGACGACAGGGGGCCAGAATCGCCTCCGCACCAAGAGCAAGACACTCGGGAAAGGCGCTATCCAGAAAGGATCAGGAAGCCGCCCCAAAGACTGAATTTATAAATGGACTATTTGCAGTTAATGTTGCATGTTAAAAGTGTTAATTATTAAATGAATGTTATGGTAGTGTTAATCTAAAAGGGGAGGAATTGTAGTGCATGTACCTTTAAGGGGAGAACTACTTTTTACAGCTCCTGTATACTGTAGTACCGGCAGTGACCACACCTGTATATAAACCCTGAGTAGGGATCTGTACTTTAGTTTTAGAGTAACCTGCATCCAGTAAACACCTGTTAATTGTTCCTCTGCAGTCTCTGTCGATTTATTGAAGAACACCATACATCAACATTCACGGATTCAACACCTCTGACTGTGCAGCACTCTCTCAGTACTGCCCCTCCAACAGTGCAGCGCTCCCTCAGTACTGTCCCTCTGACAGTGCAGCACTCTCTCAGTATTGCCCCTCTGACAGTGCAGGGCGCCCTCAGTACTGCCACTCGGACAGTGCAGCATTCCCTCAGTACTGCCCCTCCGACAGAGCAGCACTCCCTCAGTACTGCCCCTCCAACAGTGCAGCAATCCCTCAGTATTGCCCCTCCGACAGTGCAGCACTCCCTCAGTACTGCCCCTCTGACAGTGCAGTGCTCCCTCAGTACTGCCCCTCTGACAGTGCAGTGCTCCCTCAGTACTGCCACTCCGACAGTGCAGCATTCCCTCAGTATTGCCACTCCGACAGTGCAGCATTCCCTCAGTATTGCCCCTCCGACAGTGCACCACTCCTTCAGTACTGCCCCCGACAGTGCAGCGCTCCCTCAGTACTGTCCCTCCGACAGTGCGGCGCTCCCTCAGTATTGCCCCTCCGACAGTGCAGCACTCCTTCAGTACTGCCCCTCTGACAGTGCAGCGCTCCCTCAGTACTGCCCCTCCGACAGTGCAGCACTCCCTCAGTACTGCCCCTCCGACAGTGCAGCACTCCCTCAGTACTGCCCCCGACAGTGCAGCGCTCCCTCAGTACTGACCCTCCGACAGTGCGGCGCTCCCTCAGTACTGCCCCTCTGACAGTGCGGCGCTCCCTCAGTGCTGCCCCTCCGACAGTGCGGCGCTCCCTCAGTACTGTCCCTCCGACAGTGCAGCGCTCTCTCAGTACTGCCCCTCTGACAGTGTGGCGCTCCCTCAGTACTGTCCCCCCGACAGTGCAGCACTCCCTCAGTACTGTGGGTCGGTGGGATTGAGGGATATGGGGAGGAGCTGGGTCAGTGGGAGTGAGGGATATGGGGAGGAGCTGGGTCAGTTGGATTGAGGGATATGGGGAGGGGCTGGGTCAGTGGGATTGAGGGATATGGGGAGGGGCTGGGTCGGTGGGATTGTGGGATATGGGGAGGGGCTGGGTCAGTGGGATTGAGGGATATGGGGAGGGGCTGGGTCGGTGGGATTGAGGGATATGAGGAGGAACTGGGTCAGTGGGATTGAGGGATATGGGGAGGGGCTGGGATTGAGGGATATGGGGAGGGGTTGGGTCAGTGGGATTGAGGGATATGGGGAGGGGCTGGGTCGGTGGGATTGAGGGATATGGGGAGGAGCTGGGTCGGTGGGATTTGGGGATATGAGGAGGAACTGGGTCAGTGGGATTGAGGGATATGGGGAGGAGCTGGGATTGAGGGATATGGGGAGGTGCTGTGATTGAGGGATATGGGGAGGAGCTGGGCCGGTGGGATTTGGGGATATGAGGAGGAACTGGGTCAGTGGGATTGAGGGATATGGGGAGGAGCTGGGATTGAGGGATATGGGGAGGTGCTGGGATTGAGGGATATGGGGAGGTGCTGTGATTGAGGGATATGGGGAGGTGCTGGGATTGAGGGATATGGGGAGGTGCTGGGATTGAGGGATATGGGGAGGAGCTGGGCCGGTGGGATTTCTCAATTACAGAGAGGCAGTTCAAGTCAATAGAAGAAGGAGAAAAGGCCACTGAAGATGTCTCTTCCACAGACGATGTAGACTCTGATAAACCATGGACTCTAGCCCAGCTCACTTATCCTGCTGAGGAAAGGTTTTGCAAAGTTTCAGCACCGCACCGAATAATCGAGCAAACCGACAGACTATTTATTTCATCTTATATCCCAGCCTTCCTTGCTGCACCTACCCCAGGAGCCCAGCAAGACTCTGGCCCTCGCTCCGAGGGGCCTCCCTGAATGTTGTCGGGATTTGCAAAGTCGGGGAACTCCGTAAACCAAGAGCAGACCAAAGGTGAAGCTGACAGGGGTGGTGCAAACACTCCTGACATTCAATACCAGTGGGTAGAAAGGACTTGCATTTCTATAGCGCTTTTCCCCACCTCAGGATGTCCCAATGCGCTTCACAGCCAATGAAGCACTTTCTGACGTGTAGTCACTGTTGTAATGTAGGAAACGCGGCAGCCAATTTGCGCACAGCAAGCTCCCACAAACAGTACCTACAATGGCTTCTCTTCCTGCTCCCGCATCGTTACCTCTGGTGTCCCCAAGGATCTATCCTCGGCCCCCTCCTATTTCTCATCTACAGGTTGCCCCTCGGCGACATCATCCGAAAACACAGCGTCAGTTTCCACATGTACGCTGACGACACCCGGCTCTACCTCACCGCCACCTCGCTCGACCCCTCCACGGTCTCTAAATTGTCCGACTGCTGGTCCGACAGCCAGTTCTGGATGTTGGGAAGACCGAAGCCGTTGTCTTCGGGCCCCGCCACAAACTCCGTTCCCTCGCCGCCGTCTCCATCCTCCGCCCCGGCCACTGTCTGAAGCTGAGCCAGACTGCTCCCAACCCCGAGATCACCTTCCGACCACCGACGTTCCCTTTGAGCAGCGCGGCCACGCTACGAGCTGGAGCCCCCGCGCAGCCGGCTTTTAAACGCAAAAAAACGCGCATGCACGAATGTTTGATGGGGGCCACGCAGCCCGAAAAAAATTAGAGGGAACATTGGTGACGCCATATTCTCTCCATCACTTAGCCCGCCTACTTCCACCTCCATAACATCGCCCGTCTCCGCCCCTGCCTCAGCTCATCTGCTGCTGAAAACCCTCATCCGGGCCTTTGTTACCTCTCGACTCGTCTATTCCAACACTCTCCTGGCCAGTATCCCATCTTCCATCCTGCAAAACTCTGCTGCCCGTGTCCTAACTCGCACCGTCCCATTCACCCATCACCCCCTGTGCTCACTGCCCCGTGTCCTAACTCGCACCGAGTCCCGTTCACCCATCACCCCCTGTGCTCACTGCCCCGTGTCCTAACTCGCACCGAGTCCCGTTCACCCATCACCCCCTGTGCTCACTGCCCCATGTCCTAACTCACACCCAGTCCCGTTCACCCATCACCCCCTGTGCTCACTGCCCCGTGTCCTAACTCACACCCAGTCCCGTTCACCCATCACCCCCTGTGCTCACTGCCCCGTGTCCTAACTCACACCCAGTCCCGTTCACCCATCACCCCCTGTGCTCACTGCCCCGTGTCCTAACTCACACCCAGTCCCGTTCACCCATCACCCCCTGTGCTCACTGCCCCGTGTCCTAACTCGCACCGAGTCCCGTTAACCCATCACCCCCTGTGCTCACTGCCCCGTGTCCTAACTCACACCCAGTCCCGTTCACCCATCACCCCCTGTGCTCACTGCCCCGTGTCCTAACTCACACCCAGTCCCGTTCACCCATCACCCCCTGTGCTCACTGCCCCGTGTCCTAACTCGCACCAAGTCCCGTTCACCCATCACCCCCTGTGCTCACTGCCCCGTGTCCTAACTCACACCCAGTCCCGTTCACCGATCACCCCCTGTGCTCACTGCCCCGTGTCCTAACTCACACCCAGTCCCGTTCACCCATCACCCCCTGTGCTCACTGCCCCGTGTCCTAACTCGCACCAAGTCCCGTTCACCCATCACCCCCTGTGCTCACTGCCCCGTGTCCTAACTCACACCCAGTCCCGTTCACCCATCACCCCCTGTGCTCACTGCCCCGTGTCCTAACTGGCACCAAGTCCCGTTAACCCATCACCTCCTGTGCTCACTGCCCCGTGTCCTAACTCACACTCAGTCCCGTTCACCCATCACCCCCTGTGCTCACTGCCCCGTGTCCTAACTCACACCCAGTCCCGTTCACCCATCACCCCCTGTGCTCACTGCCCCGTGTCCTAACTCACACCCAGTCCCGTTCACCCATCACCCCCTGTGCTCACTGCCCCGTGTCCTAACTCGCACCCAGTCCCGTTCACCCATCACCCCCTGTGCTCACTGCCCCGTGTCCTAACTCGCACCCAGTCCCGTTCACCCATCACCCCCTGTGCTCACTGCCCCGTGTCCTAACTCACACCCAGTCCCGTTCACCCATCACCCCCTGTGCTCACTGCCCCGTGTCCTAACTCGCACCAAGCCCCGTTAACCCATCACCCCTTGTGCTCACTGCCCCGTGTCCTAACTCACACTCAGTCCCGTTCACCCATCACCCCCTGTGCTCACTGCCCCGTGTCCTAACTCACACCCAGTCCCGTTCACCCATCACCCCCTGTGCTCACTGCCCCGTGTCCTAACTCACACCCAGTCCCGTTCACCCATCACCCCCTGTGCTCACTGCCCCGTGTCCTCACTCGCACCGAGTCCCGTTCACCCATCACCCCCTGTGCTCGCTGACCTACATTGGCTCTCGGTCCAGCAACACCTCGATTTCAAAATTCTCATCCTTGTTATCAAATCCCTCCATGGCCTCGCCCCCTCCCTATCTCTGTAACCTCCTCCAGCCCTACAACCCACCTGAGATCTCGGCGCTCCTCCAATTCTGGCCTCTTGAACATCCCCGATTTTAATCGCTCCACCATGGGCGGCCGTGCCTCCAGCTGCCTGGACCCTCAGCTCTGGAATTCCCTCCCTAAACCTCTCCACCTCTCTCTCCTCCTTTAAGACGCTCCTTAAAACCCACCTCTTTGACCAAGCTATTTGTCACCTGCCCTAATATCTCCTTATGGGACTTGGTGTCAAATTTTGTCTGATAATCGCTCCTGTGAAGCACCTTGGGACGTTTTACTACATTAAAGGCGCTATATAAATACAAGATGTTTTTTTTGTTGATAATGACCAGATAATCTGTTTTGATGTTGATTGAGGGATAAATATTGGCCCAGGACACTGGGGAGAACTCCCCCCTGGTCTTCTTCAAAATAGTGGCCGTGGGATCTTTAACTCCCACCTGAGAGAGCAGACGGGGGCCTGGGTTTAAAGTCTCATCTGAAAGGCAGCTCCTCCGACAGTGCAAGAGCTCCTTCAGTACTGGCACTGGGAGTGTCAGCCTGGATTATGGGTTCAAGAGTCTGAAGCTGGCTGCTGCCAATTTCAATTTTCAAAAAGTGAAACTCAAAACCAGGAGTTTGAAACTTGTTATGACTGAGACTGTAAGCAACTGAAAGGACCTCAGCATGTCAGCACTTGTGGGACTAGTGTAGCTTTTGTGTTCAGCAGTAAGTAATACAGTAACAATGAAGCACACGGATTCGGTTTCAATTTCCTGCTGCCGATCCAGTACAATTGTTGGCGACACTCTCAACTGGAAACCAAGTCTTCAAGCCCCCTGGAGCAAAGTAATATTTAATCGTGTGTCAGCCGTGGCTCAGTGGGCAGCCCGCTCTCGCCCCCGCATCAGAAGGTCGTGGGTTCGAGCCCCACTCCTGAGAATTGAGCACAAAATCCCAGCCGACACTCCCAGTGCAGTACCGAGGGAGTGCTGCACTGTCGGAGGTGCCGTCTTTCGGCTGAGACGTTAAACCGAGGCCCCCGTCTGCTCTCTCAGGTGGACATAAAAGATCCCGCGGCCACTATTTCGAAGAAGAGCAGGGGGAGTTATCCCCGGGTCCAATAATTATCCCTCAACCAACATCACTTAAAAAAAACCCCACATAGTCTGGTCATTATCACGTTGCTGTTTGTGGGAGCTTGCTGTGCGCAAATTGGCTGCCGTGTTTCCCACATTACAACAGTGACTCCACTCTCAAAAAGTACCTCGTTGGCTGTAAAACGCTTTGGGACATCCTGAGGTCCTGACTGTGGGGATGTGGGTTGTGGAGGCGGGTACAGAGCAGGAGAGGCCTAAACATTCGGTTCGGGCCCACAAAGGAAGGTAGAACACTTACTCTGAATGCCTCTTCTGCTTCCGAAGCTCTTCTGACAGGCATTCACCTGTGGGGGTGGGGGTGGTAAAGGCCTCAGTGGCTCCCCTCTCGGGCCGGATGTTAAATTGCAGCTGCCTTGATCGGGACTCCGATCCCCACCAAGAAAGAAAGAAAGACTTGCATTTCTATAGCGCCTTTCACGACCACCGGGCATCCCAAAGCGCTTCACAGCCAATGAAGTACTTTTTGAGAGTGGAGTCACTGTTGTAATGTTACGGGGAGCGGGCAGGAAATTGGACATGAGTCTGGGTTCGGAATGGTCATGGCCCTGTGGGTAGTGGAGTGGGCCCAGGGGCCGTGTAGCCTTGTTCTGCTCCTACTGTGTTCTAATTCTGTTAGATTTCAGGAGATGGTTTTATTCCTGTTCCTGGCTGGGGTGGAGATCGCCTTTACAGAAGGTAAGTACTGTAGAAAATATAGGGACAGAGTGATCTCCTGGAAGAATTTCGATCGCCTAGATGGGTCGGAGAGGAATTTCCCAGATTTTTTTCTCCCAAATTGGCCATTGGGTCTTTATCTGGTTTTTCGCCTCTCCCGGGAGATCACATGGGTTCGGGTGGATGCAGAGTGATAGAAGATTTGAGGTTAGGATCAGATCAGCCATGATCTTATTGAATGGTGGAGCGGGCTCGAGGGGCCGATTGGCCTACTCCTGCTCCTATTTCTTATGTTCTTAGGTTCTTATGAAGTGGAGTCACTGTTGTAATGTGGGAAACGCAGCAGCCAATTTGTGCACAGCAAGCTCCCACAAACAGCAATGTGAGAATGACCAGATAATCTGTTTCTTTAGTGATGTTGATTGAAGGATAAATATTGGCCCCGGGACACCGGGGATAATTCCCCTGCTCTTCTTTGAAATAGTGGCCATGGGATCTTTTACGTCCACCTGAAAGGGCAGACCAGGGCCTCGGTTTAACATCTCATCCGAAAGACGGCACCTCCGACAGTGCAGCACTCGCTCAGTACTGCACTGGGAGTGTCAGCCTGGATTTTTGTGCTCAAGTTTCTGGAGTGGGGACTTGAACCCACAACCTTCTGACTCGGAGGCGAGATAGTGCTACCCACTGAGTTAAAGAAGGACCCCTCTGGCTTTGGGCAGGTGGCTTAACTGCCTGTCCAGGTGTGCTGGTGAAAATCGGTAAAATCTTGGGACACCAGTCGCTCGGTGGATTTTAACCGCTTACCCGCTCGGTTTCCACTGGGTGGGTCAGGGTTAAAATCCACCCCCAGGCTTCCCACTCCACCTTTACCTAGGCCCGGGATTTCCACGGTTACGGTTTTGTTTCAGGACCTGGTTGCCAGCCCAAGGCTCTGCCAGGGTGTGGGCCTGTGGCACTGACACAACAGCAACAACAACTGGCATTTATATAGCGCCTTTAACGTAAAACGGCCCACGGCGCTTCACAGGAGCGTTTATCAAACAACATTTGACACCGAGCCACATAAGGAGATATTCAGACAGGTGACCAAAAGCTTGGTCAAAGAGTTTGGTTTTCAGAAGCACCTTAAAGGAGGAGAGAGAGGCGGAGAGGTTTAGGGAGGGAATTCCAGAACTCAGGGCCCAGGCAGCTGAAGGCACGGCCGCCGACGGTGAAGCGGCGGAAATCGGGGGATGTGCAAGAGGCCAGAATTGGAGGAGCGCCAAGATCTCGGGGGGCTGTAGGGCTGGAGGAGGTTACAGAGATAGGGAGGGGTTGAGACCACGATAGTGACTCGGCCCTCCAGAGCCTGGGTGGTGAGAAGCCTGTATGGTGGCCGTAGGAACCAGAAGAGGGGCAGGTAAATTAACCTTCATTGAGTGTGATTTTCAAATTCTCAGTTTTTGATTCAGTTTCCTGAAAGCCACAGCTTACTGGCACAGACAGCTTTTGCTTTCCAATGAACTGCTTCAGTACTCTACCCGGCTTTCACACTTTCACTTCTCCAATTTTGGACTGTGCACAGCAACTGACCACGTAGTTGATTTTTTTTAAATTCATTCATGTGATGTGGCCATCACTGGCAATGCCAGCATTTATTGCCCATCCCTAATTGCCCCTTGAGAAGGTGGTGGTGAGCCGCCATCTTGAACCGCTGCAGTCCGTGTGGTGAAGGTGCTCCCACAGTGCTGTTAGGGAGGGAGTTCCAGGATTTTGACCCAGCGACGATGAAGGAACGGTCATATATTTCCAAGTCAGGATGGTGTGTGACTTGGAGGGGAACTTGGAGGTGGTGGTGTTCTCATGCACCTGCTGCCCTTGTCCTTCTAGATGGTAGAGGTCACGGGTTTGGAAGATGCTGTCGAAGCCTTGGTGAGTTGCTGCGGTGCATCGTGTAGATGGTACACACTGCAGCCACGGTGCGCCGGTGGTGGAGGGAGTGAATGTTTAAGGTAGTGGATGGGGTGCCAATCAAGCGGGCTGCTTTGTCCTGGATTATAGTCTTGTGTGTGTTTGTTAAACTACTGCAGATTGAATACAGTTGGGGGGGGGGGGGCGGGAATTGGGCAGACAGATGGCTGCACAGGAACAGGAGGAGGCCATTCAGCCCCTTGAGCCTGTTCCACCGTTCAGTTAGATCATGGCTGATCTGTATCTTAAACCCATCTACCCGCCTTGGTTCTTTAACCCTTAACACCCTTACACAACAAAGGTCTATCGACACAAAATCAAAATACTGCGGATGCTGGAAATCTGAAATAGAAACAGAAAATGCTGGAAATACTCAGCAGGTCAGGCAGCGTCTGTATGGAGAAATCTTATCGATCTTAGTTTTGAAATTTTCAATTGACCCCTCCCCACAGCCTCCATAGCTTTTTGGGGGAGAGAGTTCCTGATTTCCACTGCCCTTTGT
The DNA here is from genome assembly GCF_052327205.1 of Somniosus microcephalus. Taxonomy (NCBI): domain Eukaryota; kingdom Metazoa; phylum Chordata; class Chondrichthyes; order Squaliformes; family Somniosidae; genus Somniosus; species Somniosus microcephalus. Next base: position 10,633,166 of record NC_140992.1, read on the forward strand.
GTGAAGAAGTGCTTCTCGATATCACCCCGGAACGGCCTGGCTCTAATGTTAAGGTGAAATTCAATGTAGCTAAATGCAAAATTGCTTCACATGGAGTCAAGAAAATCCAGGAAGGAAATATTACTTAAATGGAAAGAAAATAACGTGCAAGGAAAATGAAAGTGATCTGGGGGGTCCTGATTTACAATAAACTGAAGCTATCGCAACAATGCTCGGTGGCGGCAGTGAGCAAAGCAAGTCAGATGTTGGGATGTGTTAAAAGGGCAATATTGAGCCAAAATAGTGAGGGAATCCTGCCATTATATAAATCACTGGTGAGACCGCACTTAGAATTCTAGGTACAGCTCTGGTCACCGGAGTACGGAGAGGATACTGCAGTTATTGAGAGGACACAGAACAGAGCACCCAGAACGATTGAGGGAATGGAGGGATTGGATGATCAGGAGCGATTATGTACATTAGACATGTTCTCACTGGAAAGAGAAGGTTGACAGGGGATGTGATTGCTGTTTTCAGGATTCTGAAGGGACTGGATAATGTAATGGCACGGGCCATTCAAAATTCCACGCATGCGTGGTTTCTCTATTTAAAAGCCGGCACACCGGCTGCGCGGGATCTGCAGAGCGCTGCACGGGCGCGTGGCCACGCAGCTTAAAGGGAGCGTTGACTTAGACCACGGCACGTGATTTCACCGTGTCCAGAACAGTAGAGCCCGAGGGCCCGGCCTGCGCTTGAAGGCGGGTAAATTCAAAACTAATGGCCCAGATAATAGGGGGGTGGGGGCAGGCGGTGGTTTAGCAGCTGGGGATACCCAGAAGTACAGGTTTCCCGGAGGGCCTGCCACCTGATTTAAAATTTTCAAATCAGTTTCCCGGCCGGAGCCAGATTGTGCGACTGTCGGGCAGGCAGACAGCAGGGGAGCGGAGTGGAGGTCGGAGGTGAGCAGTTGGACATCGGAGGTCAGGGGTCGGGGGGGAGTTGGACATCGGAGGTCGGGGGGTGAGTTGGACATCAGAGGTCAGGGGTCAGGGGAGAGTTGGACATCGGAGGTCGGGGGTCGGGGGGGAGTTGGACATCGGAGGTCGGGGTGGGGAGTTGGGCATCAGGGGTCAGGGGGGAGTTAGACATTGGAGGTCGGGGGTTAGGGGTGGGGAGTTGGACATCGGAGGTCAGGGGTCAGGGGAGAGTTGGACATCAGAGGTCAGGGGAGAGTTGGACATCGGAGGTCGGGGGTCAGGGGTGGGGAGTTGGACATCGGAGGTCGGGGTCGGGGGGGAGTTGGACAGCAGAGGTCAGGGGTGGGGGGGGAGTTGGACATCGGAGGTCAGGGGTGGGGGGAGTTGGACAGCAGAGGTCGGGGGTCAGGGGGGAGTTGGACAGCAGAGGTCGGGGGTCAGGGGGGAGTTGGACATCGGAGGTCGGGGGTCAGGGGGGAGTTGGACATCGGAGGTCAGGGGTGAGGGGGAATTGGACAGCAGAGGTCGGGGGTCAGGGGGGAGTTGGACATCGGAGGTCAGGGGTGGGGGGGAGTTGGACAGCAGAGGTCGGGGGTCAGGGGGAGTTGGACATCGGAGGTTGGGGGTGGGGGGGAGTTGGACATCGGGGGGGGCCTTGAAAAAGCAAGCTAAAATTGCTTTTTTCAAATTTTCTTGTTCTTTCTCAGTAATATTTATACATTTGGCATGGTCAGACAAAAATGGACGCTGAGCCGATCAGGAGAGATGACTAACAGCTTGGTCAAAGAGTTGGGTTGGCTAAGGCACCATGGAGCAGGAGACAGTCCAAGGGGAGGTGCTGCAGAACAGGAAGGTTGTAATTATTGGGGATTCGACAATTAGAGGGATAGAGGGTATCGACTGTAGTTACGGTCGAGAGTCCCAAAGGGTGTGTTGCCCACCCGGTGCCATGGTAAGAGATATCTCAAAATGGCTGGAAAGGAACTTGGGAAGAGAGGGTGAAGATCCAGTTGTCATGATCCATGCCGGAACCATTCGAGACTCGTCAGATACTGACGCAGTCCGTGTCCATATGCAGCAAGACCTGGACAACATTCAGACTTGGGCTGACAAGTGGCAAGTAACATTTGCACCACACAAGTGCCAGGCAATGACCATCTCCAACAAGCGAGACTCTAACCATCTCCCCTTGACACTCAATGGCATTACCATCGCTGAATCCCCCACTATCAACATCCTGGGGGTTACCATTGATCAGAAACTGAACTGGACCAGCCATATAAATACTGTGGCTACAAGAGCAGGCCAGAGGCTGGGAATCCTGCGGCGAGTGTCTCACCTCCTGACTCCCCAAAGCCTTTCCACCATCTACAAGGCACAAGTCAGGAGTGTGATGGAATACTCTCCACTAGCCTGGATGAGTGCAGCTCCAACAACACTCAAGAAGCTCGACACCATTCAGGATAAAGCAGCCCGCTTGATTGGCACTCCATCCACCACCTTCAACATTCACTCCCTCCACCACCGGCGCACTGTGGCTGCAGTGTGTACCATCTACAAGATGCACTGCAGCAACTCGCCAAAGCTCCTTCAACAGCACCTTCCAAACCCGCGACCTCTACCACTTAGAAGGACAAGGGCAGCAGACGCATGGGAACATCACCACCTACAAGTTCCCCTCCAAGCCACACACCATCCTGACTTGGACCTGTATCGCCGTTCCTTCACTGTCGCTGGGCCAAAATCCTGGAACTCCCTTCCTAACAGCACTGTGGGTGTACCTACACCATATGGACTGCAGCGGTTCAAGAAGGCGGCTCACCACCATCTTCTCAAGGGCAATTAGGGATGGGCACTAAATGCAGGCCTAGCCAGCCAGCGACGCCCACATCCCATCAATGAATTTAAAAAAAAACAATGGCATCAGAAGGAAGAGGGAGGAGGTCCCGCTGAGGGAGTAACAGGAGCTCAGAGCTAAATTAAAAAGCAGGACCCCCCTTGGGTGGTATTGTCAACATTATTACTCGAGCCACCCGCTTGTTGGTAAAGGGACAAACAGATCAGGAAAGTGAATATGTGGCTGAAAGAGTGGTTTCATTTCATGGGACACTGGCACCAGTACCGGGACAACCCTCTTATTCTTGGGATGAGAGGGTTGTCCTATGAGGAGAGGTTGAGTAGAATGGACCAATATTCTCTGGAGTTTGGAAGAATGAGAGGTGATCTCATTGAAACCTATAAAATTCTTAGAGGGCTTGACAGGGTAGATGCTGAGAGGTTGTTTCCCCTGACTGGAGATTCTAGAACCAGGGGGCACAGTCTCAGGATAAGGGGTCGGCCATTTAAGACTGAGATGAGGAGGAATTTCTTCACTCAGAGGGTTGTGAATCTTTAGAATTCTCTGCCCCAGAGGGCTGTGAATGCTGAGTCTTTGAGTATATTCAAGGCTGAGATCGATAGATTTTTGGACTCTCGGGGAATCAAGGCATATGGGGGGAAAAATTCAGTTGGTAGCGCCACCCGTTAGCGCCTTAAGAGGGCGCTAAGTGGGGCGCAAACCAACTAGCTCCCGGGCGTGGCACTGCCCACGCCTCCCGCAAAATTCAGCGGGAGGTTAGTGGTGGCGCTAACTGGTAGCGCCCTGCGGTGCTGCACCACTGGCGATGACGTCATTGGTGTGCGCAGCGCCCCGCTCACACCCCGGCCACGATCTTCGGGAGCGTCCCCTGATGTACCGCCGGACGCTATGTCCGACAGGGTCAGGGGGGCGTACCTGCGGCTGGGGAGGCGCAATTTAAAGACGAGGTGTGAGGCGGCCATTTTTGTTGCTGGCCGCCTGCCAGCACCTGCCTGCGATCCCGTCCCCGGCCTCCTGAACCCCCCCCCCACTACGCGGAGTGCCGGTTGCGCTCCAAGAGCCCGGCACTTCTCTTGGGTGCCGGGGCTCTTTTGCCTGCACTCCCGATCCCTGGGGGCCCAGCTGGGCCCCAGGTCGCGCTGCACTAGGCCCCTCCCCTTTAAGAAGGGGAGGAAGGCCTGCAAAACCGCGGCGCAACGTGCCGCAGCGTGTGGCGCTGCGGCACATAGCACCACGATATTCACTTGCAGTGCCCCAAGAGGGAGGCGGGGCGCTTCCAGTAGCGCCCCGCTACCCTCTTGGGGCACAACCATTGAATTTTCGGCGCGGCGGCGCTAATTTTTCTGGGGCGCTACTTCTAGTGCCCCGGCGAAGTTAGCGCCTCAATTGGGACGCTACTCAATTTTTAGCCCTTAGAGATCAGGCGGGAAAGTGGAGTTGAGGTCGACGATCAGCCATGGGCGTATTGAATGGTGGAACAGGCTCGAGAGGCCGAGTGGCCGACTCCTGCTCCTAATTCTTATATTCTTATTAGGAGGGAGCGGTACCACTGGGACGGGCTGCACCTGAATTGGGCTGGGATCCCAGCAGAAAGGATAAATAGGGCTGTAGAAAGGACTTTAAACCAATTAAATGAGGAGGAAATAAAAACTACCTGAATGGAAGAGAGGGAATAAGAGCTATGGTCAGAGTTCAAGAAGAGATGATGATAAGATAAATATTCCGGGAATAAGAAATGTTAAAGGAAGTAATAATAAAATACCTGTTGCACAATCAAAACAATAAAGATTAAAACATATTAAATTGGCAGTGTGGCAATGTACAGAACAGGAACTAAATGTGCGATGTGTGCCAAATGGGCAGACAAGCTGGTGACGGCTGTTATTCAAATAAGGGTTCTGTACAAGTAGCATAGTAAGAAATAAAACAAGTGAGTTGGAAGCACACATTCAGCTTAAAGGCTGTGCTGTCGTCGCCATTACACAGATCTGACCACAAGCTGGGTGTGACTGGGAGCTGAATATTCCAGGCTAGGGAGATTTCTCATCTCAGTCCTAAATGGCCGTCCCCTTATCCTGAGACTGTGCCCCCTAGTAAATGAGGGGGAGTCGCAATATTGATAAAAAGACACCATCACAGCCGTGGAGAGCGCTTAAAATGGCGCCGGCCATTCTGGGACACAGCAGCCAATATTCAGGCAGCCGGTATCGACCCACTCTCCGGGTGGACAGAATCGTGGGACGCACACAACATAAAGAAAAAAAAGAAAGACTTGCATTTCTATAGCGCCTTTCACGGCCACTGGACGTCTCAAAGCGCTTTAACAGCCAATGAAGTAATGTGGGAAACGCGGCAGCCAATTTGCGCACAGCAAGCTCCCACAAACAGCAATGTGAGAATGACCAGATAATCTGTTTTTTGTTACGTGGATTGACGGATAAATATTGACCCAGGACACCGGGGAGAACTCCCCCTGCTCTTCTTTGAAATATTGCCATGGGATCTTTTACGTCCACCTGAGAGCAGATGGGGCCTCGGTTTAACGTCTCATCCGAAAGACGGTGATGTAAGAAAACTACTAGGCACTTGGTCAGCATATTAAACAAGGCTTTAATCGACTGTTTCACAACATGGAAGTCTAGTTATCCTTCACTAGTTCCTGTTTACAAAATGTCCCTGAGCAAGCTGGGCCCGTGCCCGAGTATTTACACTCTCCCTGGACCGGGCCACCAGCAGACCGCCCAGTATATTTCATAAGTCATTTCTACATGAATGGCACAATTTATGACAGATGGCATCTCTGACAGTGCAGCGCTCCCTCAGTACTGGCACTGGAGTCAGCCTAGATTTATGTGCTCAAGTCCCTGGAGTGGGACTTGAGAACCAACACCTCATCACTGACCCAACAGCAGAGGTCCCTGGCTTTGACCTCCTTCGGAGACAGTGGGCCACGCTCAACCCAATCCGCTCAGGGCACGGACGATGCGGACACCTGCTCCACAAGTGGAAGATGAGGGACGGCCCGAAGTGCGACTGTGGCTGTGAATCCCAGACCACGGAACACATCGCATCAACCTGCCTGCTGAGCTCTGTTGTGGGAGGCACCTCCTTCCTCCACTCGGCATCTCAGGAGGCCATCGAATGGAGAGCCAAACTAGACACCCCCTTATAAGCTTTTCCCGCCATACAAAACAACAATAGCAGTGGACGGAGTAGACTTCAGTAAGGGTGAACAGGCAGCAGAAACACTCTGGGTAGAACTAAGGAACAGTAAAGGATGCAAGACTCTGTGGGAGTTGTCAACAGACCTCCTGATCGTGGGGAGAATGTATAAATACGGAGATCAATGAATCTTGTAGCAAAAGCAAGGTGGTTATAACGGGAGGTTTTAATTTTCACCGAGACTGGGAGAAGCAGAATACCTCAAGCCATGAAGTCCGCAAATTTGTAGAATGTATTCGGGGCAGTTTTCTGGAACATGTTTTAGAACCGACAAGGGTTAAGGCCATACTAGTTTCAGATGAAAGACCAGGGGAGTTCTCCCCGGTGTCCTGGGCCAATATTTATCCCTCAACGAACATCACTAAAAACTGGTCATTATCACATTGCTGTTTGTGGGACCTTGCTGTACGCAAATTGGCTGCCGCATTTCCTACAATACAACAGTGACTACACTTCAAAAGTACTTCATTGGCTGTAAAGCACTTTATGGCGTTCTGAGGTCGTGACAGGCGCTATAGAAATGCAAGTTTCTTTCTTTCAGTCTGAATAGAGCACGAAAAATTCTGGTCATTACCTCCCCTAGAGTCGTAGAATCATACAGCACAAACAGGGGCCATTCGGCCCATCCTGCCTGTGCCGGCTCTTTGAGCGAGCTCTCCAATTAGTCCCCACTCCCTCCCGGCTCTTTCCCCTGCAAATTTTTCCCCTTCAAGTATTTATCCCAATTCCCTTTTGAAAGTTACTATTGAATCTGCTTCCACCGCCCTTTCAGGCAGCGCATTCCAGATCACAACAACTCGCCGCGTAAAAAACTTGCCCTCATCTCCCGCTCTGGCTCTTTTGTCAATCACCTTAAATCTGTGTCCTCGGGTTACCGACCCTCCTGCCACTGGAAACAGTTTCTCCTTATTTACTCTATCCAAACCCTTCATAATTTTGAACACCTCTATTAAATCTCCCCTTAACCTTCTCTGCTCTAAGGAGAACAACCTCAGCTTCTCCAGTCTCTCCACGTAACTGAAGTCCCGCATCAATGGTACTATTTTAGTAAAATGACTCAAAGCCTACTGTTTCAGCGAGGTAGTTTGTTGATCACTGCTGCGCATTGGTTGGGCATGTTTAACATTGGGTTTACCAGGACTCCTAGATCTCTTTTAGCTTCATCCTTGGCTCTTTCAACACCATTCATGGAATACCCGTGCCATCCAGTTTTCCTTCCTAGGTGTAGCACTTCACACCTGTCTGTATTATTGTTCTGTTCACTTAAGTATCATCCCTGCCTCAACCTACAATTTCTGCATTGCCTCTTCTGATTCTGTTGTCCCTCCTAGTTTTGGCATCATCTGCAAATTTGACCACTTCGCATTGAGTTTCTGAGTCAGGGTGGTTTATATAAACTAGAAACAGCAGGAGTCCCAGTACTGAGGCCTGAGGCACCCCATTGATTAGTTGCTGTCACTCTGATGTAACTCCTTTAACATGTACTGATATAAAAACAGAAAATGGTGGAAACACTCAGCAGGTCAGGCAGCATCTGTAGAGAGAGAAACAGAGTTAACGTTTCAGGTCGATGACCTTTCATCAGAACTGGAAAAAGTTAGAGATTGAGTAGACTAGGCCTATATTCTCTAGAGTTTAGAAGAATGAGAGGTGATCTCATTGAAACATACAAAATTCTTACAGGGCTTGACAGGGTAGATGCAGGAAGGATGTTTCCCCTGGCTGGGGAGTCTAGAACCAGGGGTCACAGTCTCAGAATAAGGGGTCGGCCATTTAGGACTGAGATGAGGAGAAATTTCTTCACTCAGAGGGTGGTGAATCTTTGGAATCCTCTACCCCAGAGGGCTGTGGAGGCTCAGTCGTTGAGTATATTCAAGGCTGAGGTCGATAGATTTTTGAATATTAAGGGAATCAAGGGATATGGGGATAGTGCAGGAAAGTGGAGATGAGGAAGAAGATCAGCCATGATATTATTGAATGGCGGAGCAGGCTCGAGGGGCTGAATGGCCTCCTCCTGCTCCTATTTCTTATGTTCTTATGTTCTAGATGGAACAGGTTTTTAAGCAAGTACAGGGGCAGGGAAAGGGGGGAGGGGAGGAAAGAGCAAAGGGAAGGTCTGTGATAGGCTGGAAGGCAGGAGCGATTAAAAGACACAAGGGATGATGGTGCGAGGCAAAAGGGGGTGGTTCTGGGACAAGTAAAGAAACAAAAGATGGGTCCAGAGGAGGTGCAAATGGAAATGGCAGAATCATCAACAGCTGCCATCCCAAAATATGGGGCCATGGTTATGGTCTGAAATTGTTGAACTCAATGTTGAGTCCAGAAGGCTGTAAAGTGCCTAATCGAAAGATGAGGTGCTGTTCCTCGAGCTTACGTTGAGCTTCATATGGAACAGTGTAGGGTGCCGAGGACCAAGAGTGGGAGTGGGGCGGAGAATTAAATTACTGATAGTTCCCTTCGCTTCAACCAGTTCCTGATCCAATCCTGCGGCTCACCCTAAGATAGACTAGTCTCCAGGACCTGATGATTTCCACCCCAGCCCATTAAAAAAAATAGGTGAGGAAATTGCAGATACATTAGTCATCATTTACCAGAGCACTCTGGATTCAGGAACTGTGCCTTTGGTGTCACTCTATTATTTAAGAAGGGAAAGAGAGCGAAACCACTAAAACCATACAGCTTTCAGTTTATATTTAGTTGTGGGGAAGTTACTGGATTCTGTCATCAGGGACAGAATGACTGAGCACTTGGACAAGCATGAATTGATCAAAGAGAGTGAGCATGGATTTGTGAAGGGTTGGTCATGTCTGCCTAACCTAGTTGATTATTTTGTGGAGGTCATTAACATGGTGGATAGAGGAGTGTCTATGGATACTGTCTATATGGACTTCCAGAAGGCATCCGACAGTGCTCATTTGACAAGAGATTATTGAAAACTGAGAGGGTACTGAATTGGAGGTAGCCTTGTGACATGGGTTGGTAATGAGTTGGGAGGTGGGAGACAGAGTGTAGGGATAAAGGGTTCATTCTCTGGCTGGAGGGATGTGACAAGCACTGTTCCCCAGGGATCTGTACTGGGGCCGCAGCTTTTCACCATATTTATTAATGACTTGGATGAAGGAATAGAGAGTTGTATATCCAAGTTTGCAGGTGGCACCACATTAGGAGGCACAGTAGGTTGTGTAGTTGGGAGCAGGAAGTTACAAAGGGACATAGACAGACTCAGGGAGTGGTCAAAACTGTGGCCGATGGAGTTCAATGTGGGGAAGTGTGAGGTCATCCACTTTGGATCTGAGAAAGACAAACTGGAAGATTTTAATAATGGCGAGAGACTGGGATCTGTGGAGGTGCAAAGAGATTCCGGTGTCCATGTACACAAATCATTAAAAGCTCGTGCACGGATACAAAATGTAATCAACGAGGCTAATGGAATGTTGGTCCTAATCGCAAGGGGGCTGGAATTCAAAAGTGAGGTAGTTATGCTTCAGTTGTACAGAGCCTTGGCCAGACCCCCAGTTCAGTTCAGTTCTGGGCTCCGCACCTCAGGAAGGATATATTGGCCTTGGAGGGGGTGCAGTGCAGATTCACCAGAATGATACCAGGATAAGGGGTCGGCCATTTAAGACTGAAATGAGGAGGAATTTCTTCACTCAGAGAGTTGTGAATCTTTGGAATTCTCTGCCCCAGAGGGCTGTGGATGCTGAGTCTTTGGGGGTGATTTTCATTCAGAAGTCGGGAAGGAGGCGGGACTACAACTTTCGGGGTTGTAGTCCCGCCTCCATCGAGATGCGGCCAATCCACGCGATTTTAACTTGATTGACCTTGTTGAGCCCGCCCAGCGGGCTCAGCAGGCCAGTTAAGCGCCACCCGGCAACAGGTGACATCACAGACTGAAATTTCATCTGTCAAGATGTTTTGACAGATGAAATATCAATGTTTCACAGCTGTTTGAAGCTGTCAAACACTGACAGTCTTACTTCTAACCTGAGTCCTTCTACACAGACTCAGTTAGAAATCTCACCGGCACAGAAAGCTGCAGGCTGTCACTTTTGACAGCTCGCAGCCGTTCAGCTTTCAGTGCCGGCTGAGTGATGGACTCCCGAAGCCTAGAGGAAGGAAGGCTGTTAAGGTAATTACAGGTAATTTAAACTTCTTTACACACTTTAGACACACCAAACACACTTACCTTTGCACTCATGCACCCATCACTCACCTGAGCACCGACATCTCGACCCCTCCAACCTTCAACCCGATGGCCCGACTCCTCTAACCTGACGTGGTTTGTAGCCGTCGGGAATCCCACACTTCAAGCTTTAAAATAGGGATTAGGCTAAAAACTGCCTGTTAACTACCTGTTAACAGGCAGTTAATTGTCACTAATCCCTTCCCGCCTCGGGTCGGCGGGTCCCAGTGCGGGGCGGGTACCCGCCTCCTTTGAAACTTACATGGAGGCGGGTTGGGGGCGGGATGGTGTCGGGACCCCCGAATTCGGGACTTTAACCCCCCGCACGCCTCCAATCCCGACTCCACGGGTCAATGAAAATCGACCCCTTTGAGTATATTCAAGGCTGAGATCGATAGATGTTTGGACTCTAGGGGAATCGAGGGATATGGGGATCGGGCGGGAAAGTGGAGTTGAGGTCGATGATCAGCCATGATCTTATTGAATGGCGGAGCAGGCTCGAGGGGCCGTGTGACGGAGCAGGCTCGAGGGGCCGTGTGACGGAGCAGGCTCGAGGGGCCGTGTGACGGAGCAGGCTCGAGGGGCCGTGTGACGGAGCAGGCTCGAGGGGCCGTGTGACGGAGCAGGCTCGAGGGGCCGTGTGGCGGAGCAGGCTCGAGGGGCCGTGTGACGGAGCAGGCTCGAGGGGCCGTGTGGCCGACTCCTGCTCCCAACTCTTATGTTCTTATATTGGGATGTGTAAAGGGTTAAATTTTGGGGGCCGGTTGCATAAACTTGGTTTGTATTCCCTTGAGTTTAGAAGGTTGGGGAGGTGACCTAACTGAGGTGTTTAAAGGGTAAGAAGTCACACAACACCAGGTTATAGTCCAACAGCTTTATTTGAAATCACAAGCTTTCGGAGCGCTGCTCCTTCTTCAGGTGAAGTGGAGAGATGCATAAAGACACAGCTTATATAGTCAGAGAATCATGTCAGATGTTTACAGGTAACCTTTCTAACTGCCATTTATCACACCTCGGCAGAGAGATAATCACAGCAGTCAAAGGTGTGAATGGTGTCCAAACAGGTCAGTCAGGGAAACATTACATCAAAGAACAATGAGGTGGGGTCACAAGGGGTCAAATATTGCAGATGCTGGGGTCTGTATGAAAAACAAAAAAACAGACAAAAAACATTTTTTTTGGCTGGAGATCACAGCAGGTCCGGCCGCATCTGTGTAGAGAGAACAAGCCAATGTCGACTCGAGTCTGGATGACCCTGCATCAGGTATGCATTTCTCCACTTCACCTGAAGAAGGAGCAGCGCTCCGAAAGCTTGTGATTTCAAATAAAGCTGTTGGACTATAACCTGGTGTTGTGTGACTTCTTACATTTGTCCACCCCAGTCCAACTCCGGCATCTCCACACCGTGTTTAAAGGGATTCGATAGGGTAGATGGAGAGAAACTGGAGGCAATGTTAACCTTGGACAACCAATGCAAAGCAGGCAAATCGACAGCCAGTTTTACACCCCGCCCGGCCTGATTTACTTTTCCGTTACCTTCAATTAAAAGAAAATTGGGCGGAGTGTAAGCAAGCGGCCGATTCGCATTCACCCGTGCTGCTGCCGAATACCAATTTCACCCACGTTATTTCCTTTGGTGGGGGAATCCAGAATAAGGCCGTTCAGGGGGGAAATCAGAAAACACTTTTTCACAAAAAAGGGTTGTGGAGATCTGGAACTCTCTTCCTGCAAAGGGCTGTGGAGGCTGGGGGTCGACTGGAGTTTTCCAGACAGAGAACGGTAGATTTTTGTCGGGTAAGAGTATTAAGGGGCTTGGTGCAAAGGCAGGTGAAAGGAGCTGAGGTCATAGGTCAGCCACGATCTGACTGAATGGCAGAACAGGCCCGAGGGGCTGAATGGCCTCCTCCTGTTCCTAGCTCCTCCTGTTCCTCAGCGGGCTGAATAGCATAGACACTGAGGGTGCAAAATTCGGATCCGTAGCACCTGTTTTTTTTTGTGCGCTACGAGTGCCCTTGGACATCCAAAATGGCCTCCGCGGTGCGTGGGCACACTTGCGGGGTGGATCGCTCCGGACGCCATATTGGCGAGGGCGTTAGCGCCCCCTTAATGAGCGTCCGCCGGAAATATGCAGAGTACGCAGATCATGATGTCAATCAGAGTACAACGCCGATTTGAGGCTAGCGCTGCCAGTCAGCTAATGTCCTCTCTTAAACTCGCACAGCTGAACACGCGCTCAGCAGTAGGAAGGACCTCCCCCCACCAACCAGCGCTATTTAAAGGGATCATCAACTACGTACAGGTTCGTTTCTGGCTGATTTCTTCTGGCTGTTGCTACGATTCCACCAGTGCTTGGTGCTTTCTGTAGTTGCTTCAAGTTGCAAAATGCTACAGGGAGCGGCCTGGCACGAGTTGAAGGACTGCTTCCTGATTTCTGCACACACCACTTGCTGACAAGACGTGGGCGCACTAGCGGGGACTCCCCTCGGAATACAGCATGACTGGGAGAATGAACAGAGGTCCAGGCAGAGCAGGACAAGCTGCTGGATGAGGGAGGAGGAGGAGGTGGGGGGGTAGAAGGGCTCTCAGCAGGAGGCCATGTCCCCCCAGTGTGTTCAGGGAGCAATTCTCCGACCTGAACCTCAGCGAGGAACAGTGCGTGAGACGCTTGTGCTTCAGTAAGGAGGTCCTCACTGAAACCTGCCACCTGCTGCAGCCACAACTGCAACCTGAGAGCAGGGCGAGGACCGCGCTGCCAGTGGTGATGAGCCTTCCAGGCTGGAGCTGGAGATATTTGCAACATCTCGCAAGCTGTCGTCCATTGTTGTGTAAGGGAGGTCACTGAGGCTCTCTAATCAAAGAGAGCCGATTACATTTCATTCTCTCTTGCCAGAGAGCAGCGGGTGGAGCAAGCACGAGACTTCGCCAGGATAGCAGGCTTCCCATGGTGCAGTATGAGAGGGCTGTCCTATGATGAGAGATTGTGTAGAATGAGCCTATACTCTCTGGAGTTTAGAAGAATGAGAGGTGATCTCATTGAAACATGAAAGATTCTGAGGGGGATTGACAGGGTAGATGCTGAAAGGTTGTTTCCCCTGGCTGGAGAGTCTAGAACTAGGGGGCATTGTGTCAGGATAAGGGGTCGGCCTCCTCCACTGAGATGAGGAGGAATTTCTTCACTCCGAGGGTTGTGAATCTTTGGAATTCTCTGCCCCAGAGGGCTGTGGATGCTCAGTCATTGAGTATATTCAAGGCTGAGATCGATAGATTCTTGGACTCTGGGGGAATCAAGGGATATGGAGATCGGGTGGGAAAGTGGAGATGAGGTCGAAGGTCAGCCATGATCCTATTGAGTGGCGGAGCAGGCTCGAGGGGCCGAATGGCCGACTACTGCTCTTATTTCTTATGTTCTTAGGATGCCATTGACTGCACGCACATCACTTTGCGGGCACCGCAAGTCAACTCTGCCATGTACCGGAAGCGAAAGGGATTCCACTCCCTCAACATCCAGCTGTTGTCCGACAATAGGCAGTGAACCATGCAGGTCAATGCCCGGTATCCTGGCAGCATTCGTGGTGCCTTCATTCTGCGGCAGTCCGCTGTACCATCTGCATTTTGAGCCACCACAGCAAGCCAAAGGGTGGCTACTGGGTGACAAGGGCTATCCGCTGACGACACGGCTCATGACTCTGGTTTGCAACTCACGCACACACGGGCAGCATGTATAGAATGAAAGCCACGCTGCCACGCAAAATATGATGGAGCAGACCACTGGTGTACTGAAACAACGTTTCCGCTGCCTAGACCCCCCTCTGGAGGAGCCCTGCAGTACTCGGCAGAGCGGGTGTCGAGATTCGTGGTGGTCTGCTGCATGCTGCACAACCTGGCCATCATGAGGGCACAGGCTTGCCACGAGCTACACGGCGAGCAGCTGAGGAGCAGGCGGAGAGGGAGGAGGTAAATCTCGACAGTCCCTTTCTGGTCGGGCTGTCCGTGAAGAACTCATCCGCATGCAATACCAGTAAACGCAACCCCAATTCCCCATTCAGCAACAGTCCCACGCACTAGCTTCCCTCTGTCACTCACCATCACAGTGTCTGCTTGAACACAATGCAAAAATAAAAGCCACCACAAAATAAACATTCCAAACCAAATTTATAAAACAAATCATGCCATATTGCATACAAACGTAAACTAATCACCCTTGTGCATTCGCTTAGTGCCTGTCTTCCGTGCTCCTTTGCCTGTCCTGGTGCTCCTGCGAAGTGCTCCCCCAGAGGCTGCAGCATGGCTGGTGGAAGGCTGCTGACTTTCAGTGAGGGAAACTGCAGATGGCCTTGCGGGATGACCTCGAGCAGCTCTGGGCCTAGAAGGCCCGGGATTAGACTGCACCACCTCGGCATGGGTGGCAGCGGTCTGGGCTGACTGGCAACATCAAGGGCACTGACTGAGAGAGGACAGCAGGTTCGTGTTCCTCGGAGGCACTGCCACTCCCCTGGGACGGCGCCTCAGCAACTTTAGTAATCTGTCGGAGGACAGATTACTGGGCTGTTCTCTGCATTCAGCCCATTGAGCCTGTGCCGGCTCTCTGCAAGAGCCCTTCAGCTAGTCCCACTCCCCCGCCCTTTCCCCGTAGCCCTGCAAATGTTTTTTCTTCAGGTACTTATCCAACTCCCTTTTGAAAGCCACGATTGAATCTGCCTCCACCACCCTTTCAAGCAGTGCATTCCAGATCCTAACCACTCGCTGAGTAAAAAAGTTTTTCCTCATGTCGCCTTTGGTTCTTTTGCCAATCAGCTTAAATCTGTGTCCTCTGGTTCTTGACCCTTCCGCCAATGGGAACAGTTTCTCTCTATCTACTCTGTCTAGACCCCTCATGATTTTGAACACTTCTATCAAATCTCCCCTCCACCTTCTCTGCTCTAAGGAAACAACCCCAGCTTCTCCAGTTTATCCACGTAACTGAAGACCCTCATTCCTGGAACCATTCTTGTAAATCTTTTCTGCACCCTCTCTAAGGCCTTCACATCCTTCCGAAAGTGTGGTGCCCAGAATTGGACACAATACTCCAGTTGAGACCGAACCAGTGTTTTATAAAGGTTCATCATAACTTCCTTGCTTTTGTACTCTATACCTCTATTTATGAAGCCCAGGATCCCGTATGCTTTATTAACCGCTTTCTGAACCTGCCCTGCCACCTTCAACGATGTGTGCACATACACCCCCAGGTCGCTCTGTTCCTGCACTCTCTTTAGGATTGTACCCTTTAGATTGCCTTTCCTCATGAATTTGTTGAATTCAGTAACAGTTTACGGGAACAGTAGCATAGTGGTTATGTAACTGGACCAGAGGCCTGGACTAATGATCTGGAGACATGAGTTCATAATCCCACCACGGCAGCTGGGGAATTTAAATTCAGTTAATTCAATAAATCTGGAAGAAAAATCGAATATCATTAATGGTGACCATGAAACTACCGGATTGTCGGAAAAACCCATCTGGTTCACTAATGTCCTTCAGGGAAGGAAATCTGCCGTCCTTACCCGGTCTGGCCTATATGTGACTCCAAACCCACAGCAATGTGGTTGACTCATAACTGCCCTCTGAAGTGGCCCAGCAAGACACTCAGTTGTAAGAAACAATAATAAGAATAAAACCGGACGGACCACCCGGCATTGACTTCGGCACCGGCTTCGGACACAACAAAGGCACACCCAGCCCAGCCGACCCTGCTAAGTCCTCCTCACTAACAGTTTTTTATTCGTTCCTGGGATGTGGGCGTCGCTGGCAAGGCCAGCATTTATTGTCCATCCCTAATTGCCCCTTGAGAAGGTGGTGGTGAGCCGCCTTGAGCTGCCGCAGTCCGTGTGGTGAAGGTACTCTCTTAGTGCTGTTAGAAACATAGAAACATAGAAGGTAGGAGCAGGAGTAGGCCATTCGGCCCCTCGAGCCTGCTCCGCCATTCAATGAGATCATGGCTGATCATCCAAATTCAGTACCCTGTCCCTGCTTTCTCCCCATACCCCTTGATCACTTTAGCCTTAAGAAATACATCTAACTGCTTCTTGAATATATTTAATGAATTGGCCTCAACTGCCTTCTGTGGTAGAGAATTCCACAGGTTCACCACTCTCTGGGTGAAGAAATTCCTCCTCATCTCTGTCCTAAATGGCTTACCCCTTATCCTTAGACTGTGACCCCTGGTTCTGGACTCCCCCGCCATCGGGAACATCCTTCCTGCATCTAGTCTGTCTAGTCCTGTTAGAATTTTATAAGTTTCAATGAGATCCCCTCTCATTCTTCTAAACTCTAGCAAATATAAGCCTAATCGACCCAATCTCTCTTGATGCCTTTTGTGCCTAGAAATCTATCCATCTCCTTCTTAAATATATTCAGTGACTTGGCCGCCACAGCCTTCTGTGGTAGAGAATTCCACAGGTTCACCACCCTCTGAGTGAAGAAATTTCTCCTCATCTCAGTCCTGAATGTCCTGCCCCGTATCCTGAGACTGAGACCCCTCGTTCTAGACCCCCCAGCCAGGGGAAACATCCTCCCTGCATCCAGTCCGTCTAGTCCTGTCAGAATTTTATACCTTTCAATCAGATACCCTCTCATTCTTCTAAACTCTAGTGACACAAGTGAAATCCCAAGTTAAATTGGCTTTGGAACAGGACACAATTGCACCTCGCCCAGACCCAGATTAACAGGTCAGTAACAACAGAAAACGCTGGGAAAACTCAGCAGGCTTAGTTTGCTGTCTTAATTTCTCATGCTGAAACTGAAATGGGAGGTTTATCCCGGGAATAGAAACTGAAGTCCTGAGCAGGAAGTAAAAGGGGATTTTTTTTTGGCAGCTGGGTGGAACTCCTCCTCTGTGGAGTTTTTGTTTGCACTCGGCGACTGTTTAAAAAAAACGCCCCTCTCTTTCTCAAAACAAAACACTCCAGGTCTGAAGAATCTCAAATAAGCATCGCCAACATGGGAACCACACAGGGTTCGATTACTGCCCAGAGACTGGCTTACGTGCTGGGCTCTGTACTGTTGCTGCAGTGCATGTGTATGGCTGTCACTTACTTATACTTTTCCAGCGAGTTAAAGCAGGTAGGAGAAGCAAAGTGCTTTATCCTGACAGTCTCTCTCTCTCTCTTTCTCCCTCCCTCCCACCTCCCGCTTGCTTCTCGCAAAGTTGCACAGGGTCAACTCAGTCGCGTTATCATTTAATTTAAGCCTCATTAATATAGGATTAAATGCAACAAAAAACAGTTACGCATTTTTTTTTAAATGTAAACAAGTTAAGCAATTTTGTTAATGCAAAAAATGTGATGCATTTTTAAAATGTAAACAAGTTACGCGATTTAAAAAAAAATGTAAACAAGTTATGCAATTTTTTTCGTGCAGAATTTGCCTTTTGCAAACCTCCAAAAAGAATTCGAATTAAATTTGTAAAAAAAAAAATTGGAATAGGGCGATTGAGAAATGTAATCACAATGTTTACTCTGCGCTGTTGGTGTTTTCAGGACTGTTCAGTGTGTTGTCGCTGAGAGAGGAAGGGCGCTGGTTACTGACTGGCAGCCAAACCGTCTCAGTCTCCTAAAGTGCAAAGTAAGGGGGCAAAGAAAGCACAGCCAAGAGGGGGTTAAATATCGCCCCTCTGTATCTGTGCTCAGTCCCCCCCCCCCCTTTATTGCATACAAGGCTAGCTCCCTGATGTCGAACCAACTTTGAAAAGTTGGCAAGATGCCCCCAGCTCGCAAACAAAAACACAAACTGAGCCAATTTTTTTCCTCCCACTTTGCTGTACATGTGCTCTGTGAGTGCACGATTTCCTAGGCACTGCTAAACTTAGCACAGCTGTTTACTGGGAGGACAGTGCAGTTGTTCGGTTGGATGTTGGCGGGCAGGGGAATTTTACTGTTTTGAATGGTTGTGAAGAGGTTTTTTTTTGACCTGCGGGCTTAACTCCTCCCCTAACTCCTGTCTCCTTCTGTTAGATTAACCTTTTTTCATTTTGATCAAACATTAGAAGAGATAAGGTGGATTTACCGAGCTACCTGTGCAAGGTGGGCATGGGGGGGGTGGGTGGTGGTGGCGGGGTAATAGGTCTTTTGTGTATTGTCTTTTAAGGTGCATGAAGGCAGCACCCACTCACTGCCAGAGGGTGCTGAATGCTCGCCAGGCTGGCTGTGCAACCTTATATAAAGCGATGTATCGCGTGCAGAGTTGCAAACTCTGTCGATGCCAAGAACTCCTGACTTCGGTCACGCCTTTCACCGCCTCAGAGCGCCCCAAGGCACTTTGCAACCTACATTACTTGCCACGCAACTTCAAAACTGCTGACTGAAGTGTAGTCACGGTAACGCATCAGCCAATCTGCGCACAGCAAGATCCCACAAACGGCAATACAATAAATGATCAGATAATCTGTTTTTTTTTAGTGATGTTGGTTGAGGAATAAAATATTGCCCTCCGGGGAGAACGCCCCCGCCCCCGCGCCCCCCGCTGCTCTTCTTTGAATCGTGCCGCGGGACCCCGGCGCAGAGGGAGTGCTGCATTGTCGGAGGTACCGTCTGTCCGAGGAAGAAGTTAAACTAAGGTCCCGTCCCGCCCTCTCGGGTCGTGGGTTCGAGTCCCACTCCAGAGACTTCGGCACGTAGTCTGGGCTGACACTCCCAGTGCTGGTGCCAGGGGAGGGCTGCACTGTCGCAATGGCCAATATTTATCCCTCAACCAACATCACTAAAGCAGATTATCTGGGTCATTATCTCGTTGCTGTTTGTGGGAGCTTGCTGTGCGCAAATTGGCTGCCCCGTTTCCCGCATTACAACAGTGACCACACTTCAAAAAAGTACTTAATTGGCTGTGAAGCGCTTTGGGATGTCCTGAGGTCGTGAAAGGCGCTTTATAAATGCAAGTTCTTTTCTATCTGTTGCAATGTAAGCACTCGGTGTAAGTGGGCATTAGTAACCTCATGGTGCCTGGAAAGGTTGCATGTTTAGGATTGGTTGGGTACAGACATGATCTGGTTAATTGTGGCAGCCTCTGGAGTGGGGAAAAGTAATTAAGCTGTCAGGTGGAGGAGGTACTTTGCACCCTGCAGGTCGCCCCGTGGTGTCCGATGGCGGTCGGGGATCAGTCGAAGGGCACTTACTTCTCTTGTTTTCTTGTACAATGGTATAAATAACTGAGAGGGGGGAAGGGAAAAAAAAGAACTTGAATTCTGGCCAATTCACTCCAGCGAAAACAAGGACAGGCGGTGAACTTCTTGTGGCCTGCTCCCTTTTATGGAGCCAATTTGACAGAAGGTCCCAGAGGCTCCCCTGAAGGTTCGGTGAGCTTATCCCAGTCAGCAACTGGGCTGCCCAGACCAGGAAAGCCCCAGGTTTGACAATGGGCTTGAGGGATTGGGACGCTATTCTTCTCCATTGCTTGGGATTGGCCTGGAGTCTCCAGGAATCGAAGATTAATCTCCAGGACACCGCGGCCAGCAACACCCAGGAGAAAAAAATCACAAGGGCATTAAAAAAAAATTATGTGTTTTTTTTTTCATTTGCTTTGAACATTTTTGTTTATTAAGTTATATAAAAATGTTGGAATTGAGCAGAAAAAAACCAGGCTGTTTGACTGAGGGCCATGAATCATCCCAATTGGCTGTGGGATGGCGGGGTGCCGTGAGGATTGATGTGTTGGGCGACCAATGGCGGGAGAGTGGGGGGGGGTGGGGCGGGGCGAATGGAGACGAGAGGTCATGTGATGGAACCTCCAGGAAAACGCCCAACCAGAGTTGGCAACCCTACCTGGGCTAGGAGGGGGAAACATAGGCCAGGGATCCCGCTGCTGATGGTTATTGAGTCGCCCTTATTCCAGGTGTGACTACATGTGCATTGGATTGAGGACAGCATTGGTGTTGGATGTGATTTCCCCCTCCACCCCCCTTGGTTGAAATGCTAGACACTCGCTGTCAAATAGGCCATTTAGGTGAGGTATTGGAGGGGAGCGGTGCCTCTAGACCCGAACCCCAGCAAGGGATCAGCGTCTTCAGGAGAAGGCGGGGCGGGGGTTGGGTGGGGGGGGGGTGGAAATTTATTGGAAAAATAAGAAAATGGTGGTCTCTGGAAAGGGACCAGGAGTGGGAGTCCTGGCTGAATTTATTCCTTAGACCCAGGCTTACTGAGGTGAATTGTAACATCAATCCCACCCCCCTGACTGAGATTAGGCAAAGAACCTGGAAGTTCCAGGAGCCACCACTAAACGATTGGAGAGGGTGTTTTATTCATTCTTGGGATGTGGGCGTCGCTGGCAAGGCCAGCATTTATTGCCCATCCCAAATTGCCCTTGAGAAGGTGGTGGTGAGCCACCTTCTTGAACCGCTGCAGTCCATGTGGTGAAGGTGCTCCCACAGCGCTGTTAGGGAGGGAGTTCCAGGATTTTGACCCAGCGACGATGAAGGAAAGGCCGATATATTTCCATGTCAGGATGGTGTGTGACTTGGAGGGGAACTTGGAGGTAGTGGTGTTCCCATGCGCCTGCTGCCCTTGTCCTTCTAGGTGGCGGAGCTCGTGGGTTTGGGAGGTGTTGCCAAAGAAGCCTTGGCGAGGGTGATACCTGAGGTTGCATCGTCTCATCTATAGCTTGGGCAGTGATAGCTTTTCCTCACCATTCTCTTCATATCTTCATATCACTTGGAAAACTTGGCAGTGCATTTACCAACCGCAGGCAGGGGTGGGGCGGGTGGTGGGGGGCACGGGGGTGTAGAGATGAGTTGGGCAATCACCGTAGGAAAGAAATGTATTTCCACCGTTGGCTAGCTTGGTCAGAATGGGTGAGATCAACAGCTAGGATACTTGAAAGAAAGATTGATTTGAGGAAACGGGGTTTGGCTTCATCTCAGCCCGCACCTCCATCCCTGGACGCTCGCTGGGAGCATGAAGCCACCTCTAATGCTGGGCCAGTAACTAACCAACAACTACTTGCATTTATATAGCGCCTTTAACGTAGTAAAACATCCCAAGGTGCTTCACAGGAGCGATTATCAAACAACATTTGGCACTGAGCCACAAAAAGAGATATTAGAAATAACAACAGAAAATGCTGGAAACACTCCGCAGGCCAGGCAGCATCCGTGGAGAGAGAAACAGAGTCAATGTTTCAGGTCGAAGACCCTTCGTCAGAACTGAAACGTTAACTCTTGTTTCCCTCTCCACGGATGTTGCCTGGCCTGCTGAGTTTTTCCAGCTTTATTTGTTGTTATTTCGGATTTCCAGCATCCGCAGTATTTTGCTGTCGTAAAGAGATATTAGGACAGGTGAGCAAAAGCTTGGTCAAAGAAGTAGGCTTTAAGGAGCGTCTTAAAGGAGGAGAGAGAGGTGGAGAGGTTTAGGGAGGGAATTCCAGAGTTTGGGCCTCGGCAGCTGAAGGCACGGCCGCCAATGGTGGAGTGATTAAAATCGGGGACGCGTAAGAGTTTTTTTTGAGGGTTGTAGGGCTGGAGGAGGTTACCGAGTTAGGGAGGGGCGGGGGCCATAGAGAGATTTGAAAACAAAGATGAGAATTTTAAAATCGAGGCGTTGCTGGACCGGGAGCCAATGTAGGTCAGCGAGCACAGGGGGTGATGGGTGAACGGGACTGGGTGTGAGTTAGGACACGGGGCAGTGAGCACAGGGGGTGATGGGTGAACGGGACTGGGTGTGAGTTAGGACACGGGGCAGTGAGCACAGGGGGTGACGGGTGAACGGGACTGGGTGTGAGTTAGGACACGGGGCAGTGAGCACAGGGGGTGATGGGTGAACGGGACTCGGTGCGAGTTAGGACACGGGGCAGTGAGCACAGGGGGTGATGGGTGAACGGGACTGGGTGTGAGTTAGGACATGGGGCAGTGAGCACAGGGGGTGATGGGTGAACGGGACTCGGTGCGAGTTAGGACACGGGCAGCAGACTTTTGGAGGATCTCAAGTTTACGGAGAGTGTGAGGTGGGAGGCCGGTCATGAGAGCGTTGGAATAAAGTGCAACTTCACCCCAGGATGTGGGGAGCAGTAATCCGAATCTACTTCATAAAATTTGCATAGCAGTTAATGGACTCTGTGTGCCAGCTGGAAAAGTGCAATAGGCATTGAGTGGTGAAGCTTCCTAGAACACGTTTGCATAAAATTGAACGTTGAACCTTGGACATGTTCCACAGGGTTAACCCTTACCTCCTTGATCAAGGTTTCTCTCGCCTGCAGTAGACTACGGGAGGTGCTTTGACCATTGCTACCCTCTACAGAGTCTCCGCATCTTTCCACACTCTCAGCAAGAACCAAGGTCAAATTCATTAATGTTCCGCCCTTATTACTTGCTGTCTCCCTGGGCTAATGTCGACCAGTGTTGCTGCCCAGTGTTAACCTTCTACCCTGGTTGAATTGAGTAATAAAAGTTTGATTCTAACACTAATTACTGCTCATAAATACAGAAAGTGCTTGAATTTATAAAGCACCTTTCACGACCTCAGGATGTCCCAAAGCACTTCACACTGATGCACGTTTTGAAGTGTAGCCACTGTCGTAATGCAGAAAACTCGACAGCCAATCTGCGCACAGCAAGCTCCCACAAACAGCAACGTGATAAATGACCAGACAGTCTCTTTTTTTAAGTGATGTTGGTTGAGGGATTAACGTTGGCCCAGGACACCGGGGAGAACTCTCCTGCTCTTCCTCGAAATAGTGGCCGTGGAATCTTTCATGTCTCCATGAGAGGGCGCAGACGGGGCCTCGGTTTAACGTCTCATCCGAAAGACGGCACCTCTAACAGTGCAGCACTCCCTCAGTACTGGCACTGGGCGTGTCAGCCTGGATTAGGTGCTCCAGTCTCTGGAGTGAGGACTTGAACCCACGACCGTCTGACAGGCAAGAGTGCTACCCACTGAGCCACGACTGACACACACATTGCAAGTATTTGTATGTTGGTCTTCACTCAATTTTTGAGAACTCTCTGCACCCCACCCTATAAAAAATGTTCTCTCCCAACTGCAAGGGCACAGTCTGAGGCCCATCACTCCCAACAGAACTGGTAGGGCAGCACAATCTATGTCTTGTCGCTCCTCCAGTTATTCCCTCAGCTGGTACCGTAGCATAGTGTGGGAGCCTGTTACTCCTACCAGAGCTGAACGGGTTTGTCACTCCTACATTAGAATAGACAGGGCTTGATGGCCGGCGCGGACACGATGGGCCGAAGGGCCTCTTTCTGTGCTGTATAACTCTATGACTATGACTATCTCCTTCCCCAGTACAACCCAGAGCTGATCACTCACATCTCTCCTCTCTCATGGCAAGGGGCGTGGGGGGGGGGGGGAAGAGGAAGTAGCGCAGTCGAGGCCTGGCACTCCCAACAGAGCCTGGAACTGTGGTACACACCAGGCCCACCACTGCCACACCTTCTCCACAGGCTGCTCAGTTGCTTCCATCAAGGATCGTCTTGTCAGTGGCCACAACTCAATCAGAGGTCCATCCAATTCTCCCTTGCTGTACAAGTGATGCACAACTCATTTAATTTTCTGTCGTAAAAAGGAACCTGTGGTGATTTCCTTCAGAAACCAGAAAGATTCCCCCTTGAATAGATTGAAGAAGTGAGTTACTGAATGAAGCGATTGTTTGTGTTCAACAACACAATACAGGGAATTTCCTTCCCCGTATCATTCACAGTCAGCTGCCTTTCGGCCTATGTTTTCAACCCTGGAATTATAAATTAGGGGCTTGGACGTTAGTGGCGGAAAGGAACAGGAGGAGGCCATTCAGCCCCTTGAGCCTGTTCCGCCATTCATTGAACTCATGGCTGATCGGTACCTCAACTCTCGGACTAGGGGACAAGGATTCAGGCTTTAGTGGAGAAAAAGTAAACGTACAGTTAAGTGAAGAAGCATCTACAAGAAGCCAAGGCTTCTTCGGCAGCACCTCCCACACCCGCGACCTCCACCACCTAGAACAACAAAGGCAGCAGGCGCACGGGAACACCACCACCAAGTCCCCCTCCAAGTCACACACACCATCCCAACTTGGAAGTATATCGGCCGTTCCTTCATCGTCGCTGGGTCAAAATCCTGGAACTCCCTCCCTCACAGCACTGTGGGAGCACCTTCACCACACGGACTGCAGCGGTTCAAGAAGGCGGCTCACCACCACCTTCTCACGGGGCAACTAGGGATGGGCAATAAATGCCGGCCTTGCCCAACGACGCCCACATCACGGAAATGAACAAAAAGAGAAGAAAAGGCATTTTAACCAAGGGGGGGGGGGTGGAATAGTCGACTGTGGGAGGTGGTGGAAGCAGAGGGTGTTACCGTGCAGAGGGCCAGCTGTTGGGGTTCTGCAGTGGGCTGCTGTGCCCTTAGGTTAGGGACGGCGTTCAGTGCTGGGCCCCGCACCTCAGGAAGGATATAGTTTCCTTGGAGGGTGAGCAGTGCAGATTCACCAGAATGATATCGGGGCTAAAAGGGTTAAATTCTGAGGACAGGGTGCACAGACTGGGCTTGTATTCCCTCGAGTTTAGAAGATTGTACGGTGATCTAATTGAGGTGTTTAAAATGATAAAAGCAGTTGATCGGGTAGATAGAGAGAAACTATTGGTGGGGGGAGTCCAGAACAAGGGGGCAGAACCTTAAAATTAGAGCCAGGCCGTTCAGGGGTGATGTCAGGAAGCACTTCTTCACACAAAGGGTGGTGGAAATCTGGAACTCCCCCAAAAAGCTGTTGAGGCTGGGGGTCAATTGGAGCTTTCAAGACCGAGATCGATAGATTTTTGTTGGGTCAGGGTATCGAGGGATACGAGCAAAGGCGGGTAAATGGAGATGAGGTAGAAAATCAGCTGTGATCTAATTGAATGGGGGAACAGGCTCGAGGGGCTGAATGGCCTCCTCCTGTTCCCATAGAAAGGAAAAACCAACCAGGGATCTGACTCCTGAGCATTGAGTGGCGGCGTGACGAGAGGAGAGCTTTGGGAGACTGTCCTCATCCTGACGTCGACGCACAGTTTGACACTCAATTTAGAACGCGCCAACATCAGTGTTCTCGCTCAGGCCAACATCCCCAGCATCGAAGCTTTGACCACGCTTGATCAGCTCCGATGGACGGGCCACATCGTCCACATGCCCGATACGAGACTCCCAAAACAAGCGCTCTACTCGGAGCTCCGACACGGCAAGAGAGCCCCAGGTGGGCAGAGGAAACGCTTCAAGGACACCCTCAAAGCCTCCTTGAAAAAGTGCAACATCCCCACCGACACCTGGGAATCCCTGACCCAAGACTGCACAAAGTGGAGGAGAAGCATCCGGGAAGGCGCCGAACACCTCGAGTCTCTTCGGCGGGAGCACGCGGAAGCCAAGCGCAAGGAGCGCACGTCAACCCAAGCACCCCACCCACCCGCCCCTTCAACCACCGTCTGCCCCACCTGTGACAGAGACTGTAGGTCCCGCATTGGACTTATCAGTCACCTGAGAACTCATTTCTAGTGTGGAAGCAAGTCATCCTCGGTTCCGAGGGACTGCCTAAGAAGAAGACATTTTAGCTGGGATACGGGCTGATGTTTCTCACTCTGTTTCCCTCCCCTCCTTAACTCCTGGTACGTGCTAATATCTTATGACATCAGCTTAGCTGAGGTCAGCCAACTCAGCCTGGAAGAGGGGCGGAGCCTGTTTTGTTTTAATGATTGATGGCTTTAAAGAGCTGGAACCACAGCCTCCTTTAAAGAAGAACACAAAGAGAACCATGTTTGTGCACCAGATAGCTGACGTGGCCAGACAGTGCAGAGGCTGGGAGGAGGTGCAAGTTGCTGTGTGGGGGAGAATGCTTGTCTTGGCGAGAGGCAGCAGAGTAATACCGTCTGCAGTGAGGAGGTTTGGAATCGATCCATTCTTGTGGCTGAACGTAGCTGAAATCCAATTAGCCTCAGACTGAATGTGTTAGCTCAGCCCGCACTCCATTCTCAAACTGTGCGCTGGAGTTCCTTCGCAGGAACGGTGCAGCCAGGGGCAGGTGGACGCTCCCCCTGTTGTCCGCGCTGTCTCCTAAGGGTGGAGGATGTTTGGGGGCCGTGAACCCGTCATCGGGTCGGAGAGCGTCCGTTCCAAGCCACGGCCCCGTGCGTTCGAAGTTCCACGTGTATCGGCCGTGGCTCAGTGGGTGGCACTCTGTCGCCTCCGAGTCAGATGGTCGTGTGTTCGGGCCCCTACTCCAGAGACTTGAGACCATAATCCAGGCTGACACCCCCAGTGCCAGTACTGAGGGAGTGCTGCACTGTCAGCAGCGCCGTCTTTCTGATGAGACATTAAATCGAGGCCCCATCTGCCCTCCCAGGTGGACATAAAAGATCCCATGGCCACTATTTCGAAGAAGAGCAGGGGGGAGTTCTCTTCGGTGTCCTGGGGCCAACATTTATCCCTCGACCAACATCTCAAAAACAGATGATCTGGTCAGTTGTCATATTGCTGCTTGCTGTGCGCTGATTGGCTGCCTGTAGGTGTTCCGTACATTACAGTGGTGACATTTCCAAAAGTGCTTCATTGGTTGTGAAACTATGGGCTGTCCTAAGGCTGTGAAAGGAGCTGTATAAATGCAAGTCTTTCTTTCCCCTCCTTCTGCCCTCTTCTCCCCGCCCCCCCCACCCCTCGTACTCTCCCGGGGACATTCCATTATGCTCTGACAGTCTTTGTTAGGAATGCTGAGAAAAATCTGCCTGATCGGTGAACTTTAAAGAGAGAAGTTGGTTCTGCCAATTGGATCCTGACTCCTTGGGTTGCTCATGGTCTGCTTCAGCCCAGACAGTCTGGTGGTTTTTGTTGAGTGGGCACCTAAAATGTCAAAAGTGTGAACCAGACATGAAAGCTCGGTGTTGTTAGTAAGGTTCTTCCTCACCTCCCGCCCCCACCACCCCTCCCCCCCGACTTCGCTCTGTGCCTCGTGACCTATGAGCTCTTGAACTGCGAAGGTTTTCAATGCATTGTCAACAGTGGGGGGGATGGGCAGTGATGGGGGAGAATATAAGAAATAGGAGCAGGAGTCGGCCATTCGGCCCCTCGAGCCTGCTCCGCCATTCAATAAGATCATGGCTGATCTTCGACCTCATCTCCACTTTCACGCCCGCTCCCCATGAGATATCCCCTTCGATGGGAGAGTTAGTGTACCACAGGGAGGGGCTTCGATGAATTGGTGTACCAGAGGGAGGGGCTTCGATGGGTTAGTGTACCAGATGGAGGTGCTTTGATGGGTTAGTGTACCAGAGGGAGGGGCTTTGATGGAGGGTTAGTGTACCAGAGGGAGGGGCTTCGATGAGTTAGTGTACCAGAGGGAGGGGCTTCGATGGAGGGTTAGTGTACCAGAGGGAGGGGCTTCGATGAATTAGTGTACCAGAGGGAGGGGCTTCGATGGGTTAGTGTACCAGATGGAGGTGCTTTGATGGGTTAGTGTACCAGAGGGAGGGGCTTCGGTGAGTTAGTGTACCAGAGGGAGGGGCTTCAATGAGTTAGTGTACCAGAGGGAGGGGCTTCGATGGAGGGTTAGTGTACCAGAGGGAGGGGCTTCGATGAGTTAGTGTACCAGAGGGAGGGGCTTCGATGAGTTAGTGTACCAGAGGGAGGGGCTTCGATGGGTTAGTGTACCAGAGGGAGGGGCTTCGGTGAGTTAGTGTACCAGAGGGAGGGGCTTCGATGAGTTAGTGTACCAGAGGGAGGGGCTTCGATGGGTTAGTGTACCAGAGGGAGGGGCTTCGATGAGTTAGTGTACCAGAGGGAGGGGCTTCGATGGAGGGTTAGTGTACCAGAGGGAGGGGCTTCGATGAATTAGTGTACCAGAGGGAGGGGCTTCGATGGGTTAGTGTACCAGATGGAGGTGCTTTGATGGGTTAGTGTACCAGAGGGAGGGGCTTTGATGGAGGGTTAGTGTACCAGAGGGAGGGGCTTCGATGAGTTAGTGTACCAGAGGGAGGGGCTTCGATGGAGGGTTAGTGTACCAGAGGGAGGGGCTTCGATGAGTTAGTGTACCAGAGGGAGGGGCTTCGATGAGTTAGTGTACCAGAGGGAGGGGCTTCGATGAGTTAGTGTACCAGAGGGAGGGGCTTCGATGGGTTAGTGTACCAGAGGGAGGGGCTTCGATGAGTTAGTGTACCAGAGGGATTGGCTTTCCTGATCTTTAACTTTTCTTTAGTATGAAAAGGATTATTTCTGTATGTTAAACACCAGAGAAAACACAGGCTAGTGGGCGGTGTACAGAGGCCTGAGTGTCTCAAGTGGCATAAGCTGCCCTATTCTATTCTACTGCACAGGAAACCTGGCTGGTTAAACCCTTCATGGGTCTGCCCTCTGAGCAGGCTTGGTCCCGAGGCGGTACCCACTCTCGGTGCAGTAGAATTGTCAGCTCGATCTCACCGCTGCCCTCGACATCCTCTCTTTGTATTCAGCTGCAGTGGATTTGAAAAAATCCAGAATCCTGGTTTGCATAAACACAGCAGAGTTCCCTGGCCTGGATCCAGGAGTTTGCCTGATGTCTCGTTCAGGCCTCACTGTGAACTACGGTGGGATGTCACTCACGCTAAAGGACAGGAATACTGCCCTCTTTTTTTTCTTAAGCAGAAACAAAATCAACTGAAAGGGGGAAAAAGAAAATGAAAGATATACATACAAACATACCTCCCTGCTCCTGCTCTTTCAGTCTGCATCAGTGAAGAATAATTAGTCTAAACTAATAATGTCGCAGGGAGTTTTTTCACTGTTTATTCTTCACTAATGGGCTAAACGGATTAAATTACGAGGACAGGTTGCACAGACTAGGCCTGTATTCCCTTGACTGGAGAAGATTAAGAGGTGATCTAATTGAGGTGTCTAAGATGATTAAAGGAGTCGATCGGGTCGATAGAGAGAAACTATTTCCTCTGGTGGGGGGAGTCCAGAACAAGGGGGGCAGAACCTTAAAATTAGAGCCAGGCCGTTCAGGGGTGATGTCAGGAAGCACTTCTTCACACAAAGGGTGGTGGAAACCTGGAACTCCCTCCCCCCAAAAAGTTGTTGAGGCTGGGGGGTCAATTGAAAATTTCAAAACTGAGAGTGATAGATTTTTGTTAGGCAAGGGTGTTCAGGGTTACAGAACCAACAACAACATCAACTTGCATTTATATAGCGCCTTTAACATTGTAGAACGTCCTGAGGCGCTGCACAGGTGTTTAATCAGACAACATTGAACACCGAGCCACATAAACAGATACAGGTAGACTATCCTTTATCCGAAAACCTCGGGACCAGCCGTGTTTCGGTTTTTGGAAAATTTCGGATTTCAGAAGGTATTTTATAAGACTGGGAAATTTGTCGGGGGCGGGGGTCGGCGTCGGCGGGGGGGTCGGTGGGGGGGTCGTCGGGGGTGGGGGTTGGCGTCGGCGGGGGGTTGGCGGGGGGTCGGTCGGCGTCGTCGGGGGCGGGGGTCGGCGTCGTGCGCATGACTTATGCTGAACGAAAAAACTTTCGGTTTTTAGAGGTTTTCGGAAGTTCGGATAAAGGATACCTGTATTAGGGCAGGTGACCAAAAAGCTTGGTCGAAGAGGTCGGTTTTAAGGAGCGTCTTGAAGGAGGAGAGCGAGGCGGAGAGGTTTAGGGAGGGAATTCCAGAGCTCGGGGCCCAGGCAGCTGAAGGCACGGCCACCAATGGTGGAGCGATTAAAATCGTGGATGCTCAACAGAAGAACATAAGAACACAAGAGGCCAGAATTGGAGGACCGCAAAGATCGCGGGTGGGGGGCGGTTGTGGGACTGGAGGAGGCAACAGAGATAGGGTGGGGCGCAAGGCCATGGAGGGATTTGAAAACAAGGATGAGAATTAACCAAACCAAGGCAGGTAAATGAAGTTAAGATGCAGATCAGCCATGACCTGATTGAATGGCAGAAGAGCCTCGAGGGGCTGGATGGGGATGTGTGGGGAGGCTGATTTGTTGAGGTTGGGCGTAAAAGATCCCACGGTACTATTTTGAAGAAGAGCAGGGGAGTTCTCCCCGGTGTCCAATATTTGTTCCTCAACCAACATCACTAACAAACACTAATATGATAGCAGCTCGAGGAACAGCACCTCATCTTCCGATTAGGCACTTTACAGCCTTCCGGACTCAATATCGAGTTCAACAATCTCAGATCATAACCTCGGCCCCTATCATATATTTATATATTTTTTATCCACACCTTTGGTTTGTGCCTTTTCCTGTTTCTCTCTCCCACATGGCAGCTGTCTCTCACTCTGCCAGCGCATTTCACACTTCATCTAGAGCCATTGTTTGTTTCTTTACCTGTCCTATTACCATCTGGTCTCGCCTTGAATATCTCTTAATGTCTCTTCACCTCTCACAGACCTTTTGTTCTTTCATCCCCTCCCCCATTTCCCAGCCCCCAAACTTGCCTTTTAACCTGTTTCATTTCCTGTTTTTTTTGCTCAGTTCTGACGAAGGGTTTCGACCCGAAACATTGACTCTGTTTCTCTCTCCGCGGGTGTTGCCCGGCCTGCTGAGCTTTTCCAGCGTCTTCTGTTGTTATTTCACTAACAAACAGGATGATCTGGTCATTTATTTCATTGCTGTTTGTGGGATCTTGCTGTGCCCAAATTGGCGTTTTCTACATTGCAACAGTGACTGCACTTCAAAGAGTACTTTATTGGTTGTAAGGCGCTTTGGGACGCCCTGAGGTGGTGAAAGGCGCTATAGAAATACAAGTTCCGTCTAATCGAGGCGATGACCCGTGATATTGTATCCCAGCCGGGAGCCACTGTCTTCAGCAGATGGTTCACGAGAGGGGAAAACCCTAAGGTCTATTAATATCTCAGTAACGGTGATCTAATGACCAGCAGGAAGTTAGAAACTTGGTGATCTCACCAATGTAAGTCTTGTGAATTCCTTATTGGGAATACATTAACAGCTGCAAAGGAAGACGGCCGCTGTTAAGAACATAAGAAGTAGGAGCAGGAGTAGGCCATACGGCCCCTCGGGCCTGCTCCGCCATTCAATAGGATCATGGCTGATCCAAACCTAGACTCACGTCCACTTCCCTGCCCGCTCCCCGTAACCCCTAATTCCCTGATCAGCTAGGAAACTGTCTCTCTCCGTTTTAAATTTATTTAATGTCGCAGCTTCCACAGCTCTCTGGGGTAGCAAATTCCATAGATTTACTACCCTCTGAGTGAAGAAGTTTCTCCTCATCTCAGTTTTGAAAGGGCAGCCCCTTATTCTAAGATTATGCCCTCTAGTTCTAGTCTCACCCATCAGTGGAAACATCCTCCCCGCATCCACCCGATCAAGCCCCCTCACAATCTTATATGTTTCGATAAGATCACCTCTCATTCTTCTGAATTCCAATGAATAGAGTCCCAAACTACTCAACCTTTCCTCATAAGTCAACCCCCTCATCTCCGGAATCAACCGAGTGAACCTTCTCTGAACTGCCTCGAGAGCAAGTATATCTTTTCTTAAATATGGAAACCAAAACTGTACGCAGTATTCCAGGTGTGGCCTCACCAGTACCCTGTATAACTGAAGCAAGACTTCCCTGCTTTTATACTCCATCCCCCTTGCAATAAAAGCCAAGATTCCATTGGCCTTCCTGATCACCTGCTGTACCTGCATACTAACCTTCTGTGTTTCATGCACCAGGACCCCCAGATCCCTTTGTACTGTAGCACTTTGCAGTTTCTTTCCATTTAGATAGTAACTTGCTCTTTGATTTTTTCTGCCAAAGTGCATAACTTCACACTTTCCAACATTATATTGCATCTGCCAAATTTCTGCCCACTCACTTAGCCTGTCTATGTCCTTTTTGCAGGTTTTTTATGTCCTCCTCAGTCACTGCTTTCCCTCCCATCTTTGTATCGTCGGCAAACTTGGATATGTTGCACTTGGTCCCCTCCTCCAAATCGTTAATATAGATTGTAAAGAGTTGGGGTCCCATCACTGACCCCTGCGGAACACCACTAGTTACTGATTAACTAGAAAACATCGCTAGTTAACTAGAAAACATCAGCTGGTTACACCGCTAGTTAGAGGACGACAACTAAGTCCCAGCTTGCAGCTGTTTAAGCTCATCAACAAAAATGGCTTAGAAACCACAGCACAAAGTCGAGTCCAGACAAATTACTTTTGCTCCCACTCATCACTAACGCCCTCCTGTATCGCAACAGGCTCCAGACTGGGTCTGCTCGAGGCCTGTGTGAGTCGGGATTCAAATTAAAGGACACTGCCAACTGGGTGAAAATGTTTAGCCGAATTATTTGGCGGTGATGGTGTCGGCACAGGAGGGGATGGTGTCGGCACAGGCAGTGATGGTGTTGGCACAGGCTGTGAGGGTGTTGGCATAGACGGTGAGGGTATTGGCACAGACGTTGATGGTGTTGGCACAGACGTTGATGGTGTTGGCACAGGCTGTGAGGGTGTTGGCACAGGCTGTGAGGGTGTCGGCACAGACGGTGATGGTGTCGGCACAGACGTTGATGGTGTTGGCACAGGCTGTGAGGGTGTCGGCACAGACGTTGATGGTGTTGGCACAGACGTTGATGGTGTCGGCACAGGCTGTGAGGGTGTTGGCACAGGCTGTGAGGGTGTTGGCATAGACGGTGAGGGTATTGGCACAGACGTTGATGGTGTTGGCACAGACGTTGATGGTGTTGGCACAGGCTGTGAGGGTGTTGGCACAGGCTGTGAGGGTGTCGGCACAGACGTTGATGGTGTTGGCACAGACGTTGATGGTGTTGGCACAGACTGTGAGGGTGTCGGCACAGGCTGTGAGGGTGTTGGCACAGGCTGTGAGGGTGTTGGCACAGACTGTGAGGGTGTTGGCACAGGCTGTGAGGGTGTCGGCACAGGCTGTGAGGGTGTCGGCACAGGCTGTGAGGGTGTTGGCACAGGCTGTGAGGGTGTTGGCACAGGCTGTGAGGGTGTTGGCACAGACGTTGATGGTGTTGGCACAGGCTGTGAGGGTGTTGGCACAGGCTGTGAGGGTGTCGGCACAGACGTTGATGGTGTTGGCACAGACGTTGATGGTGTTGGCACAGACTGTGAGGGTGTCGGCACAGGCTGTGAGGGTGTTGGCACAGGCTGTGAGGGTGTTGGCACAGACTGTGAGGGTGTTGGCACAGGCTGTGAGGGTGTCGGCACAGGCTGTGAGGGTGTCGGCACAGGCTGTGAGGGTGTTGGCACAGGCTGTGAGGGTGTTGGCACAGGCTGTGAGGGTGTTGGCACAGGCTGTGAGGGTGTTGGCACAGGCTGTGAGGGTGTTGGCACAGGCTGTGAGGGTGTCGGCACAGACGGTGATGGTGTCGGCACAGATGGTGATGGTGTCGGCACAGACTGTGATGGTGTCGGCACAGGCGGTGATGGTGTCGGCACAGACGGTGATGGTGTCGGCACAGGCGGTGATGGTGTCGGCACAGGCGGTGATGGTGTCGGCACAGGAGGTGAGGGTGTTGGGACAGTTGGTGAGAGTGCCGGAACAGGCACTGAAAATATAATCTGCGTTGCTATTTCGGGCTCTCGACAAAGAATTATAATGGGTGTTTATCAGAATTTAAGGATGCGGCACAGACGAAACCGAACTGCACTTAATTCTGGCCACAAGTCCATGCCTGATCTCCTCAGGAAATCTGTGTTTGTTCAACTCCAAGCAGAGCTTGGGAGAAAAACAAAGCTTTTACTTGTTTTGTTACGGGTACAAACAAGGCAATTTGCCAAGTTTGCGTGGTGTTGCAGGAGAGTTTCACTCCCACTGCAGGAGGTGAAGCTTTGACTGTGAAACCCTCCCAGAATTGCCCTGGAGTCTCCCGGAATTTAACCTCCTGCTGTGAGGAACGCTCGGGCGAGAGAAATCGATGGGGCGTTAAATTAAAAAATGTGGGAGGTGGGAGCGAAGGCTGTTTGACTGACGGCCGGGAATTGCCCAATCGGGTAACGAAAGAATCTGGTCGCTTTCTGATTGGTGTGGCAAGGCCTCGTCGGGTACCAGCGCCAAACAGGCACGGCCCTTCATTGAACCGGGTTAGCAAAGCCTTTCTCAGGCGGCTGGCACGGACTGGCCCGCTCCCTGGGCGGGTGACACAGGCCAGACCCCCAGATGTGAGACTCCCAGACACGAGCTGTATCCCTGAGGCTCCACAACAAGAATGATTCACGTGGTTAAGGAAGACGGGCTTCTATTTATACAAATCGCCTTATCACCTCCGACAGTAACAACAGCAACTTGCATTTATATACCGCCCTTAACAACAACTTGTATTTATATAGCGCCTTTAATGTAGTAAAACGTCCCAAGGCGCTTCACAGGAGCGATTATCAAACAAAATTTGACTCCAAGCCACATTAGGACAGGTGACCAAAAGCTTGGTCAAAGAGGTGGGTTTTAAGGAGCGTCTTAAAGGAGGAGAGAGAGGCGGAGAGGTTTAGGGAGGGAATTCCAGAGCTCAGGGCCCAGGCGGCTGAAGGCACGGCTGCCAATGGTGGAGCGATTAAAATCGGGGATGGGCAAGAGGCCAGAATTTGGAGGCGCGCAGAGATCTCGGAGGGTTGTTGGGGTGGAGGAGGTTACAGAGGTGGAAACATTTCAGAGTGCTTCACCTACACTGAACTGTTGCCACGTAGCCCAATGCAGCAGCCAATTGGCGCATAGCAAGATCCCAACAAACCAGCATGCAAAATGATTGGCCTGTTTGTGGGATCTTGCTGTGTGCAAATTGGCCGCCGCGTTTCCTACATTACAACAGTGACTACAACAATAACAACAACAACTTGCAATTATATAGCACCTTTAATGTAGTAAAACATCCCAAGGCGCTTCACAGAAAGGTCATCCAACAAAATTTGACACCGAGCCACATAAGGGGATATTAGGGCAGATGAGGTAGGTTTTAAGGAGCGTCTTAAAGGAGGAAAGTGAGGCGGAGAGGTTTAGGGTAGACCTTCTTTGGCTGTAATGAACTTGGGACATCCTGAGGTCAGGTAAGGTGCTGTTTATATGCAAGTCTTGCTTTCTTTCTTCCATCGAAAAGCTTGTTATGAAACCCGATCTCTGACGTGGTTACCCTGATCAGTTGAGACCTGCTCAGCAAGTCTAACCTGAAGCTGTACATTGAGGGTGCTGAGTTCTACTTCTAGGCTGGACTTGCCCCGATGACAGCAAAAAGAAAGAAAGAATTATATTTCTCCAGCGCCTTTCACAACCTCAGCACGTTCCAAAGCGCTTCACAGCCAATGAAGCACTTTCGCAGTGCAGTTACTGTTGTAATGTGGGAAACGCGGCAGCCAATTTGCGCACAGCAAGCTCCCACAAACAGCAATGTGATAATCACCAGATAGATAATCTGTTGCAGCGATGTTGGTTGAGGGATAAATATTGGCCCCAGGACACTGGGGAGAACTCCCCTGCTCTGTGAAATAGTGCCGTAATCGTTTTAACATCTCATCTGAAAGATGGCACCTCCGACAGTGCAGCACTCCCTCAGTACTGCACCGGGAGTGTCGGCCTGGATTATGGGGTCAAGTCTATGGAGTGGGCATCGAATCCACAGCCTTCTTCAGAACAACAGCAGATATCCTAACCTTTAAATTCCTGCTCTGAGAGACATTCAGTAAGAAGTACCATCGGAGCCACCACAGTGATCCAGGATATGGAACATTGCTTTCTGTTTGTGTGCAAACATGGCTTGCTTGGGGAAACGCCCATTCGTGCATGACACCATCAAGGTCGAATATAGCAGGAGA
Source organism: Somniosus microcephalus (assembly GCF_052327205.1). Taxonomy (NCBI): domain Eukaryota; kingdom Metazoa; phylum Chordata; class Chondrichthyes; order Squaliformes; family Somniosidae; genus Somniosus; species Somniosus microcephalus. The sequence goes on from NC_140992.1 coordinate 10,669,111, forward strand.
GAAGTTGAGTTCAGTCAGAAAGCAATGACTGGATGACACACAGCTTGTGTTTTGAGAGGCTGTCGATATATAATCACAGTAGGTGGTATTTGAGGCCAATGGAACAAGAGGAGGCCATTCAACCCCTCGAGCCTGTTCCACCAATTACACCACGGCGGATCTGTATCTTAAATCTATCTGCCCGCCTTGGTTCCGTAACCCTTAATACCCTTACCCAACAACAATCGATCAATCTCAGTTTTAAAGTTTTCAATTGACCCCCAGCCTCAACAGTTTTTTGGGGGGGAGAGTTCCAGATTTTCACCACCCTTTGTGTGAAGACGTGCTTCCCGACATCACCCCTGAACGGCCTGGCTCTAATTTTAAGGTTCTGCCCCCTTGTTCTGGACTCCCCCCACCAGAGGAAATAGTTTCTCTCCATCTACCCTATCGAGTCCTTTAATCATCTTAAACACCTCGATTAGATCACCCCTTAATCTTCTAAACTCAGAGGAATACAAGACTAGTCTGTGACATGGCCTCATAATTTAACCCTTTAAGCCCCTTTGCTTTGTTTTCCTGGATTTGAACTTGGAGGTGGTGGTGTTCCCATGCGCCCGCTGCCCTTGTCCTTCTAGGTGGAAGAGGTTGCGGGTTTGGGCGGTGCTGCCGAAGAAGCCTTGGCGAGTTGCTGCAGTGCATCTTGTAGATGGTCCACACTGCAGCCACGGTGCGCCGGTGGTGGAGGGAGTGAATGTTTAAGGAGGTGGATGGAGTGCCGATCAAGCGGGCTGCTTTGTCCTGGATGGGGTTGGTGTATGTGTGTATATTATATATATATATATATGTAAGATAACCACAAACAGATCAAATTTCTTTGCGCACAGAGAGCGGTGAGAATGTGGAACTCGCTGCCACATGGAATGGTTGATGCAGAGAGCATTGATACATTTAAGGGGAGGCTTGATGCATACACGAGGGAGAAGGGAATAGAGGGGGGTGGGTGGGTGGGAAGAGATAATTAGTGTGGGAGGAGGCTCGTGTGTGGAGTATAAACACCGGCACAGACCAGTAGGTCCAAATGTGAAGGAATAGCCATGATTCAGAGAAATACACGATACCATGAACAGATTTCTAATAATATTAATAAAAGACATACATACTGGGTTTAAAAGACACAAGTCTCAGCAGACACAGGCTGTGAACAGAAATACAGGCTTCTGAGAGAAGATCAGTTGATAACAAAGTTGTAAACAGGCTTTGAAATGGGAAAAGGATATTGACCAAGAAACTAAGACCCTATTGAAAAGCAAAGACTTGCTTCCGAAGAGTCTAGAGTTTGGGTGTAACACAATGGAAGACCCAAGTGAAGTGTGAAGAGCTAACACGTTGGAACAGAAACACAAACATTAAAAGAGGCATGTGCCTTTGAAAACATGACATCAAGTAAAAGAAAAATCTGCTGGTCAAATAGTTTTATGTTAAACTTTGAAAACAGGAGCCATAAGATTAAATATGCAACCAATAGAGATAGCTAGAAATGCATGAACCACCCTGGTCAATGGTCAAAATGTCGTTAATTTAGATGTAGTAAAAACCATACCAACAAGACTTTGAAGATAAGACTTCAATAGATACACCAAGCAATTACATTGTGTTTGTATTAAACTTGGAACACCACGAAGTCAAAATGTCTGCTAAAAAGCAGTTAAGCCAATATTAAGAATTGAATGAAGAATCTTCGATAAGAATGACATCAAACAGAAACCATAGCTGTCATTGTTTTTATGATGGTTTTTGGAACACCTAAAGGTAGAGAAATAATTATGCATGCAATAGTTGAATTGATAGTAAAATAAGTAAAATAGAAAGCATTCGAAAGAGGTATCAATAAAGACAATTAGCTGACATCAGCAGAGAACATCAAAGAAGAAACCACTACCAAAAGGGTATAAAAATAAGACCTTTTTTAACAGAAGTCAGAACACGCTGAATGGGCAAAGCATTTCTCAACTTTCCAGAGGCATCTCTGTAAGTCTTTAACTATGAGTCTTAGGAAGTCAGATTGATTTTGGCGGATGTTCTGGATTTAGAAATAAGTAAGAAATAAGAAATGTAACGAAGTAAAGATTTGAGAATAAGTATCTCTGAGAAATAAGAAATGTAAGCTAATTGTATTTTAAATTGTTAATGTTGCAACTGATTCAACAGATGTTAACTGAATGTCGGCTCTTAAATAAAACGATATATTTTTAGAATAGTCTCAAAGAGTAATTCTGTATAGACTCGCGAACCCACAAATTCTGTACACTCTTTTGTAAGGAGTTGCAGAATTCTGGGGGGTATTCCGGACCCTCATAATATCCAGAAGGTTACAGTCTAGTTCAACTTATTAAAAGTACTATCCGGAGGATGGTAACATCTTTAGTCGTTCCTTTCCTTTAGGGAGAGATAGCCTGAACCTTTAGACCCATTTAAGCGTCTTATGGAATTCAGCTATCTCTAACTTAAGTTGAGGGTGAACGTCTGGGGAATACGCCTGATCTGGGGTAGCCCAAAAGGGCTAGGACTGTAATTATCCCTGCACGAATGGTCCGTTCCTGTGCAGTGGATTCTGCGCGATGTGCAATGACCTCCTTTTGGCTGTCGTGAATACCAACACGTGCAAGTGCGTTATCTCATGTCTGTCCTACTTTGTCTCCAGGTACAGGAAGCGTTCTCCAAAAGCAACATGGCCTGCCTGATGGGAGATGTTCAGGATCTTCACCCTGGCTCCACGGCGGACGAGGAATTCTATGACTATCTGAGCAGGGACCAAACAGAGAGGACCGAGGACCTCTGCAGGCGATTCCGAGCTCAAATCCAACAACTGATAGAAAAGGTACAACAACAACATCAACCTGCATTTATATAGCGCCTTTAACATAGTAAAACGTCCCAAGGAGATTCGCAGGAGCGATTATCAGAGAAAATTTGACACCGAGCCACATAAAGAGATATTTGGACGGGTTGGTCACAGAGGCAGCTTTTAAGGAGCGTTTTAAAGGAGGAGAGAGGGGGGTAGAGAGGTTTATACGGAAGAAAATATATTTTTGAAAGCTTACATTGTTTTTGTTAAATCCTTTAACAGACAGTATCCAATCAATATGAACGGGACATGTCTATTATTGTAAAAGGTAAGCACATTTGGATTCCCTTGATTCTCCTGTCATCCTAAGAAATGTGTTAGACTTGCTGGTACTGCTTCTGTTTTGGTGCGTGAATTCGGAAATAAATCTCTTGTGTGGGGATAGGCGGAGGCTACAGTCCTTGCCCGTGTCCTAGAAGAGCTCTAGACCCAGGAGTCAAACAACTTGCAAGTTTTATTGTGTCAGCCGTGGCTCAGTGGGCAGCACTCTCGCCTCCGAGTTCTAGAAGATCGTGTGTTCAAGTCCCAGTCCAGAGACTTGAGCCCATAATCCAGGCTGACACTCCGGTACTGAGGGAGTGCTGCACTGTCGGAGGTGCCGTCTTTCAGATGAGACGGTAAACTGAGGCTCCGTCTGCTCTCTCTCTCTCTCAGGTGGACGTAAAAGATCCCATGGCCACTATTTTGAAGAAAAGCAGGGGAATTCTCCCTGTTGTCTTTGTACCTCAACCAACATCACTTAAAACAGATTATCTGATCATTATCACATAGAATTATAGAATGATACAGCACAGAAAGAGGCCATTCGGCCCATCGTGCCTGTGCCGGCTCTTTGAAAGAGCTCTCCAATTAGTCCCACTCCCCCCGCTCTTTCCCCACAGCCCTGCGAATTTTTCCCCTTCAAGTTTTTATCCAATTCTCTTTTCAAAGTTATGATTGAATTTGCTTCCACCACGTTTTCTCGTCATCTCACTTCTGTTTTTTTTTGCCAATTACTTTAAATCTATGTCCTCGGGTTACCAACCCTCCTGCCACTGGAAACAGTTTCTCCTTATTTACTCGACCAAAACCCTTCATGATTTTGAACACTTCTATTAAATCTCCCATTAACCTTCTCTGCTCTAAAGAGAACAATCCCAGCTTCTCCAGTCTCTCCACATAACTGAAGTCCCTCATCCTCTGGTACCATTCTGGTAAATCTCCTCCGCACCCTCTCCAAGGCCTTGACATCCTTCCTAAAGTGCGGTGACCAGAATTGGACACAATACTCCAGCTGAGGCCTAACCAGTGATTTATAAAGGTTTACCTTAACCTTCTTGCTTTTGTACTCTATGCCTGTATTAATAAAGCCCAGGATCCCGTATGCTTTTTTAAACAGCCTTCTCAACCTGTCCCGCCACCTTCAATGATTTGTGTACATCCACCCCGAGGCCTCTCTATTCCTGCACCCCCTTTAAGATTGTACTATTTAGTTTATATTGCCTCTCCTCATTCTTCCTACCAAAATGTATCACTTCAAACTTCTCTGCGTTAAATTTCATCCGCCTTGTGTCTGCCCATTTCACCAGTCTGTCCGTGTCCTCCTGAAGCCTGTTACTATCCTCCTCACTGTTTACTACATTGCTGAATTTCATATCATCTGCAAATTTTGAAATTATGCCCAGTATACCCAAGTCAAGGTCATTACTATATATTCAATTCAATTCAATTCAATTTTATTTGCCATATGTAACCAGTACAAGTACAAGTACAATGGAATGCTTACTCCCCGTCGGGACACGTCAGCTATTCTTACAGCGCTGTGTTCAGAAAGTCAATTCTTTGGCATCCAGTGGCAGTGGGAGCACGATGTCCCTCAGCCGCTCCGTCCTCCTCGTCACCGCGGCCTCCTCCTCACTGTTGCCGGTTCGGCTCCACATGTGGTGGCCTGCTTCTCCCGCTCACCCTCTGGCCACCATTCCCGGCTCCCCTCCTCCCAGTCGGACTGCGAGTCGTCATGGCTGCTGCTGTGTCCCGATGCGCTGCGCTGCCTCCGCCCGACTCGCCAAACACATTCTCCAGTCGCCGCGGCCTCCACCTCACCGTCGCCGGCTCCACGGTCCGACGGCCCGGGCCTGCTTCTCCCGCTTCCGGTCCGGCCTCTGGCCGCCATGCTCGGCTCCCCTCCTCCCAGGAATGCCTTCCCGCTGAGGAGCAATGGTCCTAATACTGACCCTTGAGGGAACAGCACTGTATACGTCCCCCCAGTCTGAAAAACAAATGTTCACCACTGCTCTCTGCTTCTGCCCCTTAGCCAATTTTGTACCCAAGCAGCCAATGCCCCGTTAATCCCATGTGCTTCAATTTTGCTAATAGGTCTATTATGTGGTACTTTGTCACACGCCTTTTGAAAGTCCATATACACAGCATCAAACGCACTACCCTCCTGGGGTGGAGTGTGACGGCACCTGTTGCCGAATAGTCTGCCGCCGCTTGCATGTGAAGAATGGTGGTGGAGCTGTGACACAGCAAGGAGTCATCGTCCTCGGGAGAGAAGGAGGGGAAAACTGAGGGAATGAAGGCGGGGGGGGGGGGGAGAGGGAGAGAGACACACTGCGTCTATCTCTGAGCTAATGTGTGAATACTTTCTGCTTCTGTTAGGTGAAGTGTCTCGTTTCCTCCCATATCTGACTCAGTCGGGGTCTGGTGCACAGCCGTCGGTACAAAAAATAGCAGCTCATCTGACTGGGAACTACAGGACAAAGTCAATCCCGCTGGAAGGTGAGATTCTGACACTCAGCGACACCTCACCAGTAACGCTGATTTCCCACCAGAACTTCAGCAGAAACCCCCGAGAATTGGTGTAAATGGCCGTTTCACTGAGATTTACACCAATTTCACACCGAATTTATGGCGGGAGATCGGTGAACACTCGCTTAGACACACACGCACACACTCAGAGGCACCCCCCCACACAGACACACACACACGCACCCACTCCACACACATACAAACACACTCACACACACACTGACACACACACAATCACATCCACACTGACACACACACACCCAAACACAGACACACCCCCCCCACACAGGCACACCCACTCCACACACATACAGACACCAACACACAGACACCCTCACACACACATACACACACACCCACACACACCTACACACACTCACACACACACCTACACACTCACAATCACATCCACATTGACACACAGACACACACTCACACACACACTCACACACACACTGACACACACACACCCAAACACAGACACCCCCCCCACACAGACACACCCACTCCACACACATACAGACACCAACACACACCCACACACAGACACCCACACACACACCTACACACTCACAATCACATCCACATTGACACACAGACACACACCCCACACACACACATACACACACACCCACACACACTCACACAAACACACACACATCCAAACACACACACACACACCCACACACACACCCACACACACACACGCACAAACACCCACACAGATACACACACACACAAACACACAGACAAATTGTCAGTATTATATGAACAATCTGGGCAGTTTTTGTCGCAAACCTTTTCGAACAGTCAAGAAGCATTAACACAATGGCCCTGAAATTCCACAGGGGCTCGCCTGGTCTCCCGCTGTAACCTCGGAACAGTACTCTAAGTGCAGCCTGACCAGGATCCTATTCAAATTTAACATAATTTCACTGCTTTTGAATTCTATACCCCTAGAATTAAATCCCAGTGCTTTGTTAGCATTTTTAATTGCTCTTCTACCTCATTCAGTTTCTTATTTTCTAAGGTGTGGGTGATGTTTCTATTTTTCCTACCAAAGTGTATTTGTCACTTAACTGGCAGTCTGCAAGTTTGCTAATGTCTTCTTGTATTATGTTGCTTTCTTCCTCAATGTTAGCTGTAACCCCCAGTTTGGCATCATCCACAAAATTTGATGATGTTACTTGTTCCAAAGTCCAAATCATTAATGTAAATTATGAAGAACAGTGGTCCCAGCACTGATCCTTGTGGAACACCGCTTTCTACCTTCCTCCAATCTGAATAACTACCCTTTACCTCTACTCTCTGCTTTTTTTTTTAGCCAATTTGCTATCCATTCTGCTATTCGTGCCCTGACTCCACCTTTGCCCGAACCTTTGTCATGAGCCTACCGTGTGGTACCTTATCAAAGGCCTTTAGAAAATCCAAGTATATGACATCTACTGCATTACCCTTGTCTACTCTTTCCGTTACCTTTTCAAAAATTCTATCAGGTTAGTTGAGCACGACTCAGCCTTTCGGAATCCATGTTGGCTATTTTTAAATTCTATTTCCTGTCTCTAGATGCTCTTCTGTCACTTCTTTTAGTTTAGATTCCAGTACCTTTCCTATCACTGACGTTAAGCTGACTGGTCTATAGTTCCCAGGTTGTGACCTGTCTCCCATTAGTAGTGAATTATTGTGCATCCAGTTTAGAGTTTTGGTTACAATTTAATGCAAGGGGAACATAATCAACCCAGGTACATTGGAGGAGGTCTCCTGCACTGGGAGAGATCTGTTATGGGAGTGACGGCTGTGTTTGATTCTCTCTCCAAGTCTGTGTGATAAGCAGTGAGCTCCTCAACCAGCAGGAGGTGAAGCCCAGATTTCCGCTCTACACCTGAACACAAGCAAAGAGTTAAAAAAATAGGAGTCTATCAAGTACCCTAGGTATTGGGCTCAAGGCCCACAGTGCAGTTTGGAAAGCGTAGGAGAGAAGGTGAGATAAGTCAAGAGCACCAAGGGAATTTTTGGGCACTATGGCAATCGAGGGCTATGGGGATGGGGCAGGAAAGTGGAGTTGAGGTCGAAGATCAGCCATGATCTTATTGAATGGCGGAGCAGGCTCGAGGGGCCGTATGGCCTACTCCTGCTCCTAATTCTTATGTTCTTACATTACCGAAGTTTGGGTTTTGAAGGTGGCAGGGCAGGTTGAGAAAACGATTAAAAAAGCATACGGGATCCTGGGCTTCATAAATAGAGGCATAGAGTACAAAAGCAAGGAAGTTATGATGAACCTTTATAAAACACTGGTTCGGCCACAACTGGCGTATTGTGTCCAATTCTGGGCACCGCACTTTAGGAAGGATGTGAAGGCCTTAGAGAGGGTGCAGAAAAGATTTACGAGAATGATTCCGGGGATGAGGGACTTCAGTTGCGTGGATAGACTGGAGAAGCTGGGGTTGTTCTCCTTTGAGCAGAGAAGGTTAAGCGGAGATTTGATAGAGGTGTTCAAAATCATGAGGGGTCTGGACAGAGTAGATAGAGAGAAACTGTTCCCATTGGCGGAAGGGTTAAGAACCAGAGGAGACAGATTTAAGGTGATTGGCAAAAGAACCAAAGGTGACATAAGAAAAAACTTTTTTACGCAGCAAGTGGTCAGGATCTGGAATGCGCTGCCTGAAAGGGTGGTGGAGGCAGATTCAATCACAGCTTTCAAAAGGGAGTTGGATAAGTACCTGCAGGTAAAAAATGTGTAGGGCTACGGGGAAAGGGTGGGGGAGTGGGACTAGCTGAAGCGCTCTTGCAGAGAGCAGTCATTCGATAAGGTGCCACATAAAAGGTCACTGCACAAGATCAGAGCTCTCGGGGTTGGGGGTAATATATTAGCATGGATAGAGGATTGGCTAACAAACAGAAAACTGAGAGTCGGGATAAATGGGTCATTTTTACAAGTTGGCAAACTCTAACTAGTAGGGTGCCGCAGGGATCAGTGCTGGGGCCTCAACTATTTACAATCTATATTAATGACTTGGATGAAGGGACCGAGTGTAAGGTAGCCAAATTTGCTGATGATACAAAGATAGGTGGGAAAGCAAATTGTGTGGAGGACGCAAAGAATCTCCAAAGGGATACAGACAGGCTAAGTGAGTGGGCAGAAATCTGGCAGATGGAGTATAATGTGGGAAAATGCGAGGTTATCCACTTTGGTAGGAAAAATAAAAAAGCAAATTATTATTTAAATGGAGAGTGATTACAAAATGCTGAGGTACAGAGGGATCTGGGGGTCCTTGTACATGAATCACAAAAAGTTAGCATGCAGGTACAGCAAGTAATTAGGAAGGCAAATGGAATGTTGGCCTTTATTGCAAAGGGAATGGAGTATAAAAGTAGGGAAGTCCTGTTACAACTGTACAGGGCGTTGGTGAGACCACACCTGGAGTACTGCGTACAGTTTTGGTCTCATTTAAGATAGACTAAGTAACACCTCTAAAAATAGCAGTCAGGAGAATGCGGTATGAGCTCAGCAAGTTCATATCACCAACAATAAGTTCTAGGCTAAGAAAGCTTACAACAGAGGTTGGAGGCTAGAGGTGAGAGAAGGATTGGCTCTCGGATGGGAAAAATTCTCTGTCCTATTCTGGGGATAAGAACCCGCCACTTACCAGAATGATACCCAGGCTAAAAGGGTTAAATTATGAGGATAAGTTGCATAATCTAGGCTTGTATGCCCTCGAAATAGAAGATTAACTGGTGATCTAATTGAGGTGTTTAAGATGATTAAAGGAGTTGATAAGGTAGATCAAGAGAAACTATTTCCTCTGGTGGGGGGAGTCCGGAACAAGGGGACATCACTTTAAACTTAGAGCCAGGCCGTTCAGGGGTGATGTCAGGAAGCACTTCTTCACACACACGGCAGTGGAAATCTGGAACTCTCTCCCCCAAAAAGCTGTTGAGGCTGGGGGTCAATTGAAAATGTCAGAACTGAGATTGATAGGTTTTTGTTAGGTAAGGGTGTTAAGGATTACGGAACCAAGGTGGGTAGATGGAGTTAAGATACAGACCAGTCGTGATCTCATTCAATGGCGGAACAGGCTTGAGGGGCTGAATGGCCTGCTCCTGTTCCCATGTTCCACTCACCACTGCTGTTAGATCTTTGGCCCACGCAAACCTGCGTCGCTCAGCTTTCACCGTGTTAACGTTGCAGGTCCAGTGTCAAGAAAGCTTCAGGGGCAGAAGATACAGACCTGGGAGCCGGAGAGAGGGCTGGCGTTTCTGCACAGCGTGGAATACAAGGATGGAGAGCTGATCGTCCCAAAGACCGGACTCTATTACATCTATGGCCAGACCTACTTCCGACATCGCGAAGCCGCAGGCGAGGGCGACTCCAATCCAGGTGGCTTGCTGTCAGTTTCCAGAAACAAACAGATGGTCCAGTATATCTACAAGACCACCGCCTACCCCGAACCCATCCTCTTAATGAAGAACACCAGGACAACGTGCTGGGCTAAGAACGCGGAATTCGGGTTGCATTCCATTTACCAGGGCGGGGTGTTTGAACTCAAATACCTCGACAGAATATTTGTGACTGTCAGCAACATCAGCTTGATTGATATGGCTGGAGGGTCCAGTTTTTTTGGCGCGTTCCTGGTCAGTTAGATAGCTAGGGAAAGAAAACATACAAGAGGAACTATTATGAATCTTGTTGTCCAATTGGACTCGTTTGGCACGTGATCTCGGTCAAGGCAGATCTTGTAGGAAAGGAGACTGTATGAAGGTCAACTTGACTTTGCAAGTTCTAAGTCCCAGCTTGAAGACTCCAACCGTAACTGGTCCCTAGGTCCTTAGAAGGATTCTAAAGAGAGCAGAGGACCTTCGGGTCTAGCTCAGAATACTTGTGGGGGCCTGGATCGTACGGTCAGTGCCCATTCCACTCTGGGATCTAGGTTCAATTCCAACTCCTCCTGTGGGCCAGTAGGCAATGAGGTTGAGCAGTCTAGACCCAGAGTTCAAAGTGGGCATTGGACCCACAACAGTAAAGCACCCTCAAATTGGCACTACATTGGCTATCTTCGTCGGAAGTACGGCAAAGATGTGGGAAATGGTAGCAGGAAGTGCAGATTGTGAGGCTACGGGTCTGAGCAGACCAGAGGGAGCTTTACTTTGCATCTTACCTGTGCTGTCCCTCATCTGGGAGCGCTTACTGTTGACGCCAAGCACCCAAAGTAAACAAGTCTTCCGTTCCCTCACCTTGACAAACCAGCAACACATTACATTTACGCTTATGGTTTCCCAAGAATTAGGCGATAATTTTAGTCGTTGACCAAGTTGGGGGGAGGTGAATGTTGTGGTGAGGCGTTGGGAATGGAGGTTCGGGTGAAATTCAGCTACCTTGGTCGGGCCAAGACGTCATCAAAGGAATTTAGAGGGATAATTTCACACATCCTCGCCACTGGCCGTGAGCCATGTGTGGAGTCATGGGGCTTGTAAAATATCCCCCTTTACCCCACTGACCACCACCCCCACCCCCTGACCCGTTTTAACATGAAGGCGTTAATGGGTTTCTGACTTATTTACGGCCCAGCACGATTACACCTCACGTCACCAATGCCCCCCCAAACTTTTGTTTTAAACAACACGCGCAGCGGGAATGGAAGAAGTGAAGGGGACTGAGGGGGGTCACTTTGTGCCTCCGTACGTGCAACAGGCAAGCCCGTTCCGCCAGCGGGGAATTCTGGCGCTCGCTGCTCACCGTTTTGAGACCGCGCGGAAGCACGGCTGATAAAATCTACTGCCTGTGTGTGTAACTGGTGGGTAGGGTAGTGTGCAGCTCAACTAACGAGTGAGTGTGGACGGTGAAAAAGTGAGCAAGGTATATTCTGTCTCTGTGCAAAAAAAAAAAATTTGTCCTGAATGATATGTGTCTCCAGATGTAACTGACGTGTGTATATATGTATAGGGAAATTTTATTTTTTTTACGTTATAGGCTATGGGCAGATATTCCTGGTGTCTGGGGCTAGTGGATCAGGAAATGCAGGAAATTCAGGCGGGGGCGCGGTGGGTGGGGAGCGCACGCCTATGAGGGAGCTAGCCCAACATCCCGTCCATTTAATTTAATGGTTGGAAAATTCGGGGGGGCTCTGCTCAGTGTATCACCCCCCTCCCCTCGCCCGATTTCCCTGTACTTACTGCATCCTGGAGATTCAGTAGCCCCAGGAACAGGAAAATCTACCCCCAGTTTTCCTTCAAGCCCGCCCTCCCTCCCCGCACTCAGCTGAGAGGACGGGACAGGCAGTCAGATGGCTGGTCGCAAAGAATCACGTGGCATTTTCCCCTTCTCACCGTATCCTATGGCGAGGTGCGTGGCTCAATCTTAGTTCAACTGCACGGGGGGTGGGGGTGTGGGGGGGAGTGGGGGTGGGGTGGTGGGGAGGGGCTTTGGTTACTTACCTTCTGCCATGGGTGTGGGTTCAACGAATTCCCGCAAGAGAGCCAGCTCCCACGAGGCTGGGATTGGTTGGACTTGGCTGCGACTGGGGTGGAGGAAAGGCCTCACCCTGGACCTCACTCCGAGGGTCAGGCTTGGGAACACATCACGGTGCCGTTTCCTCCAATGGTGCTTCTCAGTCCAGCCCCCTCCCTGCGACTGTGCCTCGCCTTCACCCCCCAGCCACGCCATTCTACTGCTGCCCCTCACACCACGGAAATCGCACCCGTGTCTCACCATTCACCAGGGCACATGGATCATGTCACAAAGATAGTGGCACATGGATAGTGGCACAGGGATCATGTCACAGCCTCTTCTGTAAATATTCAAAATCCATGTGTCCCATGTGCATGTTTCAAATGTACATATGATTAAAAAATGTTGTATCTTTTCCATGTTGTGGACCTAATATTAGTGTCAATATGCTGAAGGCAGGAGTACGGCAGATAAACTGTACCCATGGTGCCATAAGTCAACAGAACCAATACATAATCATCTTCAGCTGCTTCACCAATGACCGTCCCTCCATAAGGCTAGAAGTAGGGCTATTCGCTGATGATTGCACGGTGTTCAGTTCCATTTGCAATTCCCCAGATAATGAAGCAGTCCGTGCCCGCATGCAGCAAGACCTGGACAACATCCAGGCCGATAAGTGCCAAATAACATTCGCGCCACACAAGTGCCAGGCAATGACCATCTCCAACACAAGAGAGTCTAACCACCTCCGCATGACATTCAATGGCATTACCATCGCCGAATCCCCCACCATCAACATCCTGGGTCAAAATCCTAAACGATGAAGGAACAATGATATATGTCCAAGTTGTGATGGTGTGTGACTTGGAGTGGGAAGTTGGAAGTGTGGTGTTCCCATGCTCCTGCTGCCCTTGTCGTTCTAGGTGGTAGAGGTCACAGGTTTGGGAGGTGCTCACTGGATCGTCGCCCCAATAGTCACTCCGCGTTGTGACCCCAATGGATGTTCGCGGGCAATCAGAGCATGGAGACGCCTGATAGCTGGGTCCAACCCTGTCCTCACTTGATGTTCACACACGGACACCGGTTCTCCCATTTCAAAGTTAACTATTACAGCCAACTTTTTCTCATTCATCCTTGGGATGTGGGCAAGGCTGGCATTTATTGCCCATCCCTAATTGCCCTTAAAAAGGTGGTGGCGAGCCGTCTTCTTGAACCGCTGCAGTCCGTGTGGTGAAGGTACTCCCACAGTGCTGTTAGGGAGGGAGTTCCAGGGTTTTGACCCAGCGATGAGGAAGGAACGGCCGATATATGTCGAATGTCAGCTCGGTAAGTTCCTCGTTAACATGAGGCCCAGCGACGAATCTGAGATGTCCATGTGTCCAAGGAATCTAAGAACACTTTATTTTTGGTGTGCAGTCATGAAAGTTTTTTAAAACGTCAAGAAAAATAAGTAAAGGATCGACTGGTATTTGTATCGCATCGTATCCGGTAGGTGTGCACGCTCACTGACTGAGCCCAGTTGTCAATGGGTTACATGAACCTTTTACACCCAGAGGGTGGTGGGGGTCTGGAACTCACTGCCTGAAAGGGTGGTAGAGGCAGAAACCCTCATCGCATTTAAAAAGTACTTGGATATGCACTTGAAGTGCCGTAACCGACAGGGCTACAGACCAAGAGCTGGAAAGTGGGATTAGGCGGGATGGCTCTTTTTCTGCCAGCGCAGAGACGAAGGGCCGAATGGCCTCCTTATGTGCTGTAAATTTCTATGATTATGAGTGTCACACACAGACTGACAGTGTCAGAAAGAAAGTCTTGCATTTATATAGCACCTTTCTTGACTGCCGGACGTCCCAAAGCACTTTACAGCCAATGAAGTACAGACACTGTTGGATGCAGGGAATGTGGCAGCCAAATTGTGCACAGCAAGCTCCCACAAACAGCAATGCGATAATGACCAGATAATCTGTTTTAGCGATGTTGGTTGAGGGATAAATATTGGCCCAGGACACCGGGGAGAACTCCCCTGCTCTTCTTCCAATAGTGGCCGCGGGATCTTTCACATCCAACTGAGAGGGCAGATGGAACCTCAGTTTAAGAACATCTAATCCGAAAGCCGCACACCTCCGACAGTGCGGCGCTCCCTCAGTACTGCCCCTCCGACAGTGCAGTACTCCCTCAGTACTGCCCCTCCGACAGTGCAGTACTCCCTCAGTACTGCCCCTTCGACAGTGCGGCGCTCCCTCAGTACTGCCCCTCCAACAGTGCAGCGCTCTCTCAGTACCACCCCTCCGACAGTGCGGCGCTCCCTCAGTACTGACCCTCCGACAGTGCGGCACTCCCTCAGTACTGCCCCTCCGACAGTGCAGCTCTCCCTCAGTACTGCCCCGCCGACAGTGCAGCGCTCCCTCAGTACTGCCCCTCCAACAGTGCAGTGCTCCCTCAGTACTGCCCCTCCGACAGTGCAGTACTCCCTCAGTACTGCCCCTCCGACAGCACGGCGCTCCCTCAGTACTGCCCCTCCGACAGTGCGGCGCTCCCTCAGTACTGCCCCTCCGACAGTGCGGCGCTCCCTCAGTACTGCCCCTCCGACAGTGCGGTGCTCCCTCAGTACTGCCCCTCCGACAGTGCAGTACTCCCTCAGTACTGCCCCTCCGACAGTGCAGTACTCCCTCAGTACTGACCCTCCGACAGTGCGGCGCTCCCTCAGTACTGCCCCTCCGACAGTGCAGTACTCCCTCAGTACTGCCCCTCCAACAGTGCAGCGCTCTCTCAGTACCACCCCTCCGACAGTGCAGCGCTCTCTCAGTACCACCCCTCCGACAGTGCAGCGCTCTCTCAGTACTGCCCCTCCGACAGTGCAGCACTCCCTCAGTACTGCCCCTCCGACAGTGCAGCACTCCCTCAGTACTGCCCCTCCAACAGTGCAGCGCTCCCTCAGTACTGCCCCTCCGACAGTGCAGCACTCTCAGTACCGCCCCTGCGACAGTGCAACGCTCCCTCAGTACTGCCCCTGCGACAGTGCAACGCTCCCTCAGTACTGCCCCTCCGACTGTGCAGCACTCTCAGTACTGCCCCTCTGACAGTGCAGCACTCTCTCAGTACCGCCCCTGCGACAGTGCAACGCTCCCTCAGTACCGCCCCTCTGACAGTGCAGCGCTCCCTCAGTACTGCCCCTCCGACAGTGCAGTGCTCCCTCAGTACTGCCCCTCCGACAGTGCAGTACTCCCTCAGTACTGCCCCTCCGACAGCGCGGCGCTCCCTCAGTACTGCCCCTCCGACAGTGCGGCGCTCCCTCAGTGCTGCCCCTCCGACAGTGCGGTGCTCCCTCAGTACTGCCCCTCCGACAGTGCAGTACTCCCTCAGTACTGCCCCTCCGACAGTGCAGTACTCCCTCAGTACTGACCCTCCGACAGTGCGGCGCTCCCTCAGTACTGCCCCTCCGACAGTGCAGTACTCCCTCAGTACTGCCCCTCCAACAGTGCAGCGCTCTCTCAGTACCACCCCTCCGACAGTGCAGCGCTCTCTCAGTACTGCCCCTCCGACAGTGCAGCACTCCCTCAGTACTGCCCCTCCGACAGTGCAGCACTCCCTCAGTACTGCCCCTCCGACAGTGCAGCACTCCCTCAGTACTGCCCCTCTGACAGTGCAGCACTCTCAGTACCGCCCCTGCGACAGTGCAACGCTCCCTCAGTACTGCCCCTGCGACAGTGCAACGCTCCCTCAGTACTGCCCCTCCGACTGTGCAGCACTCTCTCAGTACTGCCCCTCTGACAGTGCAGCACTCTCTCAGTACCGCCCCTGCGACAGTGCAACACTCCCTCAGTACTGGCACTGGGAGTGTCAGCCTGGATTTTGTGCTCGAGTCTCTGGAGTGGGGCTGTGAAACCAGGACCTGGTGTCTCAGAGACGAGAGTGCTGACACTGTATGTACAGAGAGACTGACAGTGCCAGACAGCTGCCAGTAAGTGGCAGTGTAAGCCCAGAAACATTATAGTGTATAGAGATGCACTTCCTCACAGCCTGTGGAAAATATCAGGGCATCAGAGAGAATTTCTATCAAAAATTCTCACAAATATGCCCTGAATTCAGAAATCTGACTGACAACCAAAAACTCCCATTCCTACTGGGGGAGGAGAGAAGCTGTGTAACACTGGCGGCACACTATGTTACAGCTTGCCATGAACAGAGGGACAACCAGTAAACTAAGACAAGAGTATATATAAACAAGGCGAAAATATATTTATAAACTCAGGGATATACCTGTTTATACACTGTATGAATGGAACCGCGTTTATGTGTTCAACCATAAATGTATTTTGATGCTTTGGCAACATAAGATGTACCTTATCATGCCAATAAAGCGATTTGTATTGTATTGTATTGTATTGTATAACTTGTGCAGAGATTTCTTGAAAGCCAATTTGAAATGAGAAAACCGTATCAGTGTCTGTAACTGACCAGCAATGAGAATATTTTTAGAAAGCTGCAGTTGGCATAAAAATCAGAAATAATACGATGAATCATTCCGAAAGATGGAGTGCTAATGTTCTGGGCCAGGCCGTTCTTTTACTTGGCCCGTTTTCTCTCCTGAAGGTGCTGACTCCTCCTGAGGTGTACTATCCCATGTGATTAGGCGCTTATTTATCACGTGTGCGGCTAGGCAGTGAGGGGGTGAAATTGGTCCTTGGGCAGTAGCACAATGCGGGCGATTGTGAGTCGGCAGCCTGTTTCACACCCCGCCCGATATTCTTTGCTGCTGACTTCAATGGAAAGAGCATCGAGAATGTATCAGCTGTGGCTCAGTGGGTAGCACACTCGCCTCTCAGTCAGTAGGTCGTGGGTTCATAGTCCCACTCCAGAGACTTGAGTATAAAATCTAGGCTGACACTCCCAGTGCTGTACGGAGGGAGTGCCGCACTGTCGGAGGTGCCGTCTTTTTGATGAGGCGTGAAACCGAAACATCCGTCTGCCCTCCCAGGTGGAAGTAAAAGATCCCACGGACACTATTTCGAAGAAGAGCAGGGAAGACCTGGCCAATATTTATCCCTCAGCCCACATCAACACACCTGGTCATTATCACATTGCTGTTTGTGGGAGCTTGCTGTGCGCAAATTGGCTGCTGCGTTTCCTACATTTACAACAGTGACTACACTCCAAAAAGTGCTTCATTGGCTGTAAAGCGCTTTGGGACGTCCGGTGGTCGTGAAAGGCGCTATAGAAATGCAAGTCTTTCTTTTCTTTATAAAACGCATCACTGATTCGCTATTATCCGTTTTGCGCTCCTGCCCTCCATGTTTATCTTAAATCAACTTGGCCCAGAAGTGTTAATCCAAAGTTTGACCTGTTTAAAAAAAACGTGTTCTGCAACATCAGTTTGCCTCAACAAGAAAGACCTTGGGCTGGATTTTCATTGAGGAGTCGGGTAGGAGGCGGGACTACAACTTTCGGGGTTGTAGTCCCGCCTCCATCGAGTTCTAGCCAACCCACGCAATTTAGACTTAATTGACCTTGTTGAGCCCGCCCAGCGGGCTCAGCAGGCCAATTAAGGGCCACCCGGCAACAGGTGACGTCACAGATTGATATTTCATCTGTCAAGACCTTTTGACAGATGAAATATCAGCGTTTCACAGCTGTTTGAAGCTGTCAAACACTGACAATCTGTACTCCTTCCTCTCAGGATGATTTAGAGATCTCCCCGGAACAGAAAGCTGAATGCTGCAATTTTTGACAGCTGGCGGCCATTCTGCTTTCTGTGCCGGTGAGATGAGGGACTCCCGAGATCTGAAGGAAGGAAGGCTGTAAAGGTATGTAAATGTAAGTAAAACTTATTTAAACACTTTAAACACACCAAACACACTTACCTTTGCACTCATGCACCCATCACTCACCGAACACCGGACATCTCGACCCCTCCAAGCCCTTCATCCCGACGGCCCGCCTCGCTGACTTGGCATGGTTTGGAGCTGTCGGGAATCCTACACTTCAGCTATGAAAATAGGGATTAGGCTAAAAACTGTCTGTTAACTACCTGTTAACAGGCAGTTAATTGGCACTAATCCCCTTCCCGCCTCGGGGAGGCGGGTACCAGTGCGGGGCGGGTACCCACCTCCTTTGAAACTGGCATGGAGGCAGGTTGGGGGCAGGATGGGTTCGTGCCCCCCGATTTTGGGATTTTAACCCCCCACACGCCTCCAATCCCGCCTCCACGGCCCAATGAAAATCGAGCCCTTTGTATTTCTACAGCGCCTTTCCCAAGCTCAGGACGTCCCAAAGCGCTTTACAGCCAATTAAGTACTTTTTGAGGTGTGTTCACTGTTGTAATGTAGGAAACGCGGCAGCCAATTTGCGCACAGCAAGCTCCCACAAACAGCAATGTGATAATGACCAAATATAACTCCGCTATTCAAGACAGGAGGGAGAGAGAAAACAGGGAACCAGAGGCCGATTAGTCTGACATCAGTAGTAGGGAAAATGCCGGAATCCGTTATTAAGGAAGTGGTGACGGGACACTTAGCAAATCATAATGTGATTAGGCAGAGACAACACGGATTTATGAAAGGGAAACCGTGTTTGACAAATCTATTAGAGTTTTTTGAGGTTGGAACCAGCAAGGTAGATAAGGGGGAACCAGTGGATGTAATATATTTGGATTTTCAATAAGCATAATAGGCTTGCCAGCAAAGTTGAAGTCCATGGAATAAAAGGGACAGTGGCAGCCTAGATATGGAATTGGCTAAGTGACAGGAAACAGAGAGTAGTGGTGAACGGTTGTTTTTCGGACTGGAGGAAGGTACACAGTGGTGTTCCCCAGGGGTCGGTTCTAGGACCACTGCTTTTCTTGATATATATTAATGACTTGGATGTGGTTGTACAGGGCACAATTTCAAAATTTGCAGATGACACAAAACTTGGAAGTATAGTGAACAGTGAAGAGGATAGTGATAGACTTCAGGAAGACATAGACAGGCTGGTGAAATGGGCGGACACGTGGCAGATTAAATTTAACACAGAAAAGTGTGAAGTGATGCATTTTGGTAGAAAGAAGGAGGAGAGGAAATATAAACTAATAAAGGGTACAATCCTGAAGTGGGTGCATGAACAGAGAGACCTGGAGGTATGTGTGCACAAATCGTTGAAGGTGGCAGGGCAGGTTGAGAAAGGAGTTAAAACGGCTTACGGGATCCTGGGCTTCATAAATGGAGGTATTGAGTACAAAAGTGTGGAAATTATGATGAACCTGTATAAAACACTGGTTCGGCCCCAACTGGAGTATTGTGTCCAATTCTGGACACCACACTTTAGGAAGGATGTGAAGGCCTTAGAGAGGGTGCAGAAAAGATTTACGAGAATGATTCCAGGAATGAGGGACTTCAGTTACGTGGATAGACTGGAGAAGCTGGGGTTGTTCTCCTTGGAGCAGAGAAGGTTGAGAGGAGATTTGATAGAGGTGTTCAAAATCATGAGGGGTCTGGACAGAGTAGATAGAGAGAAACTGTTCCCATTGGCAGAAGGATCGAGAACCAGAGGACACAGATGTAAAGTGATTGGCGTGGGTGTACAGGGCACAATTTGAAAATTTGCAGATGACACAAAACTTGGAAGTATAATGAACAGTGAGGAGGATAGTGATAGACTTCAGGAAGATATAGACAGGCTGGTGGAATGGGCGGACACGTGGCAGATTAAATTTAACGCAGAAAAGTGTGAAGTGATACATTTTGGTGGAAAGACTGAGGAGAGGAATATAAACTAAAGGGTACAATCCTGAAGGGGGTGCACGAACAGAGTAGATCGAAGGAAACGGTTCCCATTGACGGAAGGGTCGCCAACCAGAGGACACAGATTTAAGGTGATTAGCAAAAGAACCAAAAGCGACATGAGGAAAAACTTTTTTACGCAGCAAGTGGTTAGGATCTGGAATGCACTGCCTGAAAGGGTGGTGGAGGAAGACTCAATCACGGCTTTCAAAAGAGAGTTGGATAAGTATCTGATGGAATGAAATTTGCAGGGCTACGGGGAAGGGGCGGGGGAGTGGGACTAGCTGAGAGCTGGCACAGGCTCGACGGGCCAAATGGCCTTCTTCCGTGCTGTAACCATTCTATGATTCTATGATAAAGCGCCACAAAAGAGGTTATTACACAAAATTATGGCTCTGGGAATTGGGGGTAATATCGTAGCATGGATTAAGGATTGGCTAACTGACAGAAGATAGAGAGTAAGAATAAACGGGTCATTTTCGGGTTGGCAGGCAGTAACAAGTGGGGTACCGCAAGGATCAGTGCTTGGGCCTCAGCTATTCACAATCTATATCAATGACTTAGATGAGGGGATTGAGCGTAATGTATCCAAGTTTGCTGACGATACAAAGCTGGGTGGGAAAGTAAGTTGTGAGGAGGATGCAAGGAGGCTTCAAGGGGATATAGACAGGCTAAGTGACTGGGCAAGGATGTGGCAAATGGAATATAATGTGGAGAAATGCAAAGTTATCCACTTTGGTAGGAAAAATAGAGAAGCAGAGTATTTTTTAAATGCTGAGAGATTGGGAAATGTTGGTGTTCAGAGGGACCTGGGTGTCCTTGTAACCGAATCACTGAGTTAACATGCAGGTACAGCAAGCAATTAGGAAAGCAAATGGTATGTTAGCCTTTATTACAAAAGGATTAGAGTATAAGAGTAGAGACATCTTACTGCAATTATATAGGGCCCTGGTGAGACCACACCTGGAGTATTGTGTACAGTTTTGGGGGGCTAAATTCGCTTTATTTGCGCCTCCCGTTAGTGCCCTAAGAAGGAGCTAATGGGGCGCAAATCAACTAGTGCATGGGTGTGGCGCCGCTAATGCCTCCCGCGAAATTCAGCAGGAGGTTAGCAGCAGCGCTAACCGTTAACGCCGCGCGGCGCAGCACCACCGGCGATGACATCATCACCATGCGCAGCGTCCTGCTCGCGCCCCGGCTGTAATATTGGGTGGCACCCTCCGACTTACCGCTGGACGCTATGTCCGCCGGGGTCAGGGGGGCCTACCTGCGGTCGGGGCGGTGCTAGTTAAAGGGGAGGTGGCGGGCGGCCATTTTTGTTGCTGGTCGCCTGCCAGCACCTGCCCCCGTTGCTGTCTCCGGCCCCCGTGAAGCCCCCGGCTGCTCTCCATGAGCCCGGCACTCCTCTTGAGTGCCAGGCTCGTTTGCCGGCACTCCCGATCCCTGGTGGCCCAGCTGGGCGCCAGGACGCTCTGCGCCAGGCCCCTCCCCTTTAATAAGGGGAGGAAGGCCGCGGTTTTGGCTCGCAGCGCCCCAAGAGGGACGCAGGGTGCTTCCAGTAGCGCCCCTCCTCCCTCTCAGAGCGCTACCTGGGAAAATCAGCCGCGGGGGCGCTAACTTTTTGGGGGCGCTAAAATGTTTACCCCTTGATCTCCTTACCTAAAGAAGGATTTACTTGCCTTAGAGGTGGTGCAACGAAGGATCACTAGATTGATTCCTGGGAAGATGGGATTGTCCTATGAGGAGAGATTGAGTAGACCAGGCTTATATTCTCTAGAGTTTAGAAGAATGAGAGATGATCTCATTGAAACATATAAAATTCTTAAGGGGCTTGACAGGGTAGATGTTTTCCCTGGCTGGGGAGTCTAGAACCAGGGGTCACAATCTCAGAATAACAGGATGGTCATTTAGGACTGAGATGAGGAGAAATTTCTTCACTCAAAGGTTTCTCTACTGTGAATGCTCAGTTGTTGAGTATATTCAAGACAGAGATCAATAGGGATATGGGGATAGTGGGAGACCATAATCTTATTGAATGGCAGAGGGTGCAGTAAGCCCCGCCCACAGGAACCTAACGAAGTGTGGCCAAACCAGCGTCCCACATTGCATTTAAGCTGTAGGTAAGGTGCAGGTGAGCTGTAGGTAAGGTGCAGGTGAGCTGTAGGTAAGGTGCAGGTGAGCTATAGGTAAGGTGCAGGTGAGCTGTAGGTAAGGTGCAGGTGAGCTATAGGTAAGGTGCAGGTGAGCTGTAGGTAAGGTGCAGGTGAGCTGTAGTTAAGGTGCAGGTGAGCTGTAGGTAAGGTGCAGGTGAGCTGTAGGTAAGGTGCAGGTGAGCTGTAGGTAAGGTGCAGGTGAGCTGTAGGTAAGGTGCAAGTGAGCTATAGGTAAGGCGCAGGTGAGCTGTAGGTAAGGTGCAGGTGAGCTATAGGTAAGGTGCAGGTGAGCTATAGGTAAGGTGCGGGTGAGCTATAGGTAAGGTGCAGGTGAGCTGTAGGTAAGGTGCAGGTGAGCTATAGGTAAGGTGCAGGTGAGCTGTAGGTAAGGTGCAGGTGAGCTATAGGTAAGGTGCAGGTGAGCTGTAGGTAAGGTGCAGGTGAGCTGTAGGTAAGGTGCAGGTGAGCTATAGGTAAGCTGCTGCAACAAAAACTCTTGGGGCCACAACAGGCTTGGATGCTCCTCCTGGCCCCACAAAAGTCCTTCCGCCCACTGCCGCTCCCTCCGCGGCGCCCCTCCCCTCCCCTCCCCCTGCCACTGTCGCCTACCCTTCACTCTAACCTGCCCTTGCTGTATCGGCTCCGTGGAGGAACCGTCAGAATACCCCTCCCCCTGTCTGTGCTGGTAGCTCGCTAATCGATTGAGAGTCCAATTGTCCGACGGTAATACTGTGGCAGAGCCACTAAGGGACTCTGAACAACTGTACATAATCCCCTTTAACAATCTGTCAGCTACAGCCTGAACCTGTATCTTTGGATATACTGTTTGCATGTACAGAGCGCGGTCCCTTTAAGAGCGCGGGCAAACGCGATGACGTCATGACGTTAATCACGTGATCCTCCAACGGCGGGAAAAACGTGATGACATCATGACGCCGTCCACGGGACTGCCCTAGCAGTCCTCGTGGAGCCTCCGAACTGACTAGACCTGTATTCGTAGCTCTTATGCATTTGTTTGTTAAACTCAGTTAGTTTTACATTAAACATCTTTTGATTGATCGCCTGAGTCGACCTCAGTCTTTTGATGGGAACTAGACGTTCCTACAATAGCACTTTAAGCCATTTAACCAATTCCTGCTCTCCACTTAATCACTTTATGATTCATTCGATTTCTTACATGGAAACACTAAGAACAGGAGGAGGCCATTCAGCCCCTTGAGCCTGCTCTGCCATTCAGTCAGATCATGGCTGATCTGTTCCTCAACTTCATTTTTTTGCCTTTGCCCGACATCCCTCGATACCCTTACCCAACAAAAATCGATCGATCTCAGTCTTGTACAGGATACTTTCGATTTATCGGCACCTAAATAACCGGAAATCTCGGTTAACTGGCAAAATTCAGGAGTAGGTTCAGGTAAGTTTTATTACTTGCCTTCCTCGATCTGTTGCTGTGCAAGGGTGTGGCTGCAGCTGTTGCTAAGCTACAGAGACGCTTGGAACTTGTGGCCATTGTTCTGCACCTGTTGCTAAGCAACAGGGTTTGTTGCTTTATACGGAGCCCTCAGCTCTCCCTATCTTTTACTATAGCGCTCGGTGATCCGGAATTTTTGATGAACCGGCACCACATCGGTCCCGTCGGTGCCGGATAAAAAAAAGTTTCCTGTAAGTACCAATTGACCCTCAGCATCCACAGCTTTTTGGGGGGAGGGAGTTCCAGATTTCCACTCCCCTTTGTGTGGAGAAGTGCTTCCTGACATCACCCCTGAACAGCCGAGCCCTAATTTTAAGGTTACGCCCCCTTGTCCTGGACTCCCCCCACCAGAGGAAATAGTTTCTCTCTATATATCCTATTGAATCCCATTATCATTTTAAACACCGATCCTTCCTTGTCGCTGGGTCAAAATCCTGGAACTCCCTCCCTAACAGCACTGTGGGAGCACCTTCACCACACGGACTGCAGCGGTTCAAGAAGGCGGCTCACCACCACCTTCTCGAGGGCAATTAGGGGATGGGCAATAAATGCTGGCCTTGCCAGCGACGCCCACATCCCATAAACGAATTTTTTAAAAATTTGATCGCCGCCCAACCTCTAAACTCAAGGGAGTACAAGCCTAGTCTATGGAACCTGTCCTCATAATTTAATCCTTTAAGCCCCACTATCATTCTAGTGAATCTGTGCTGTAATCCTTCCAAATCCAATATATCCTTCCTGAGATGTTTTATTACACTTTCATTCATGAAATAAGTGACTGGCAAATTTAGTTTGAGGAAGGAAGTCATAACATAACTGTGAGCCATGTTACATGACCCAAGAGGAACTTGCACCAGAGGAGGCCATTCAGCCCCTCCAACCTGTTCCGTCTTTCAATTAGATCGTGGCTGATCCGTATCCAAGCGATTCACAAAGGGAGGCGAGGCAAAGAAATGACCAAAGGAATAAAGGATTGGAAGACAACTGATGGTGGGAGAGTTTGAAGAGGTGACATAGAATTACATAGGATATACGGCACCGAAACAGGCCATTCGGCCCAAGCAGCCTAGGTCAGCATTTATGCTCCACTTGAACCTCCTCCCATCCTTCCACCTCTAACTCTATCAGCAGAACCCTCCTCCCACCTCTGCCCATCTAGCTTCCCGTTAAATGCATCTATACCAAATGCCCCAACCACTCCCTGTGGTAGCGAGTTCCACATTCTCACCACTCTCTGGGTAAAGAAGTTCCTTCTGAATTCCCTATTGGATTTCTTGGTGACTATCTTATATTGATGGCCTCTAGTTTTGCTCTTCCCCACAAGTGGAAACAATCTCTCTGTATCCACTCTATCAAAACCTTTCATAATTTTAATGACCTCAATTAGATCACCCCTCAAGAGAAAAGAGACCCAGCCTGTTCATCCTTTCCTGATCAGTATAACCTCCCAGTCCTGGTATCATGCTTGTAAAGTCACTGAAAGCTTGGGCAAAGCGATGGGGTTGGAGAAAGTTTTTGAAAGTTTGGAGGGAGTTCCAGAGAGACTGGGCCTGAGGTGGTTGAAGGCTCTGCTGCCAATGTTGGGGCGAAGGGGAGGGAACAACGTTCAAAAGGCCAGAGTGTGGGGGGATGAAAGATATGGGATGGGATATAAAGCTGGAGGAGGGTGCCGAGATAGGAAGGGGTGGGGGTGAACTTGAAAGGGAGTTTCTTTCCTGCAGCCACCGGCCGTGTTTGCCCTGTTCCCATCCACCGGCCTCGGGTCATTGACTCCGGGTGCGAGCGTGGGTCGGGCCCTGATCTATTAAATGAGGAACAACAGTTAGAATTTCCCGGGCCTCACTTCTTGGCCCCAACAGCCCCAGTCTCGCCAGTTGTCTCGAGTTAAAATCAAGGCTAAAGTCTCCTTCTGATGACTGTAAGGTCCTCTGTGATATCAGCCTGGCGCAGATGCTATCTCTACCCAACAATCACCACTGGGTATGGGCCCAGAGTGCAAAGGTACTTAATGGCAATCTCACTCAGAGAGGCCAAGGGGATGGCTAGTGATCCAGTTGGAAACAAGTCACACCAGTGCAGTGGGAGGGGGTACTTTCTGAGGTTGTGTAGTAGCAGCTGTGTAAGTGTTTGGTACAGCTGGGTTAAATACAGAGTAAAGCTCCCTCTACACTGTCCCATCAAACACTCCCAGGGCAGGTAAATCACGGGTTAGATACAGAGTAAAGCTCCCTCTACATTGTCCCATCAAACTCTCCCAGGGCAGGTACAACATGGGTTAGATACAGAGTAAAGCTCCCTCTACACTGTCCCATCAAACACTCCCAGGACAGGTACAGCATGGGTTAGATACAGAGTAAAGCTCCCCCTACACTGTCACATCAAACACTCCCAGGGCAGGTACAGCACGGGTTAGATACAGAGTAAAGCACCCTCTACACTGTCCCGTCAAACACTCCCAGGGCAGGTACAGCACGGGTTAGATACAGAGTAAAGCTCCCTCTACACTGTCCCATCAAACACTCCCAGGGCAGGTACAGCACGGGTTAGATACAGAGTAAAGCTCCCTCTACACTGTCCCATCAAACACTCCCAGGGCAGGTACAGCACGGGTTAGATACAGAGTAAAGCTCCCTCTACACCATCCCACCAAACACTCCCAGGGCAGGTACAGCACGGGTTAGATACAGAGTAAAACTCCCTCTACACTGTCCCATCAAACACTCCCAGGGCAGGTACAGCACGGGTTAGATACAGAGTAAAGCTCCCTCTACACTGTCCCATCAAACACTCCCAGGGCAGGTACAGCACGGGTTAGATACAGAGTAAAGCTCCCTCTACACTGTCCCCATCAAACACTCCCAGGGCAGGTACAGCACGGGTTAGATACAGAGCAAAGCTCCCTCTACACTGTCCCATCAAACACTCCCAGGGCAGGTACAGCACGGGTTAGATACAGAGTAAATCTCCCTTTACACTGTCCCAGGACGGCTTAGATACAGAGTAAAGATTTTGATCACTTGTCCATATATCGGTGTCAATTTTAGGCTGATTAGTCTCCTGTGATGCGCCTTGGGACCAATGGTCCCTGTAATATATATATTTTTTGCTGCGTGGCCCAGTTAAAATACTGTGCATGCGCGGTTTTTTTGCTTTCCTGCTGTGTTGGAATTGCAGAGCTGTGCAGCCATGCAGCTTAAAGGGAACATTGCTGAGGATGTTTTACTACGTTAAAGACGCTGTGAAAATTCAAATTTTTCATTGTTTATAAATGCAAGTTGTTGTTGTAAATAAATGCAAGTTGTTGTTGTAAATAAATGCAAGTTGTTGTTGTAAATAAATGCAAGTTGTTGTTGTATGAAACGGCTTTCAATCAGAATCAGGGATCTAAAATGATCATCTTGCATCCGAGCGTATTTAGTAATCGTGATTTGAAGACACCCCGTGGAGCGTCTGCGACGATGGAATTAAAATGTAGCAGCCTTGTTGCAACCTGCCTCCGTCTGAATGACAAGCCCAGGCACACGGACGCAGATATTAAGTGTTACATCCTAATCGAATACGCTCATACCCCGGCTCCGGAGATGCCAGCCCCTTCATTCCTGGGACTGGCTGCGCTCGAAACACTGATAAATGTGGATCGGAGCTGCGAGGTGGCTGAGCGTTACCTCTGTAAGTTTTCACTCGCTTCTTTAATAAGGTGTTTGCACGTTTTTGTACAGAAGCGTTGTCTCTGTTTTCATTTGGTGACACCTCAGGTGGCAGCTGCTGTCTGTACGTTTGTAATAATATTAACACCTCGCATTTCTATAGCGCCTCTCACCACCTCAGGACGTCCCAAAGCGCTTCACAACCAATGAAGTACTTTTTGAAGTGTAGTCGCTGTTGTAATGTAGGAAACGTGGCAGCCAATTTGCGCACAGCAAGCTCCCGCAAACAGCAATGTGATAATGGCCAGATCATCTTGTTTTTTTTGGTGATGTTGGTTGAGGGGTAAATATTGGCCCCAGGACACTGGGGAGAGCTCCCTCCTGCTTTTCTTCGAAATAGTGGCTGTGGGATCTGTGACATTCACCTCAGAGGGCAGACGGGGCCTCGGTTTAACGTCTCATCCGAAAGACGGCACCTCCGACAGTGCAGCACTCCCTCAGCACTGGCACTGGGAGTGTCAGACTACTTAGTTTGCAAATCCCGTCTGGGCATGAAAGGTGTGTGCCCATCATTCTTCCTCAATAACGTTCTTCCCATTTGCTCCTGTAGACAATGACCACCCCGCACCCACCCACTGCCCCGCCCCCCCAACCCCTGAGGATGTGGTGTGGCCCCCCAGGTGCTCTGGTGGCACCCGGGTGGGTGGTCTTCATGTGGCAACCTCGACGGTTAGCGTCGACGGGCTATTCGACTGCATGGGGCGTCAGACTTCAGCCTGATGCTGTCCCCACATAATGCCCGCACGCCGGGGCTAATTACAGCAAGACCACAGCAGTCTGTCTGTGTTGAGCTGGGTCAGCACGGACCGGGGATGGAAGCTCGGACCCTCCTCCAGTCTGTATAGCTCAGATACTGACTGGCTAAACCCTGTGTCTCTGGTGGAGACGAGGACGTGAACATTTGGAGATGATTTTGTGGTGTAAATTTTCCAAGGCGTCTCACCCTTAGTGGGATAAAAACTGAAAATGCTGGAAATACTCAGCAGGCCAGGCAGCATCTGTGGAGAGAGAAACAGAGTTAATGTTTCAGGTCGATGATCTTTTGTCAGAACCCTTAGTGGGGCCTCACGCAGCCTGTCCATATCAAAAAATGCCTATGGCTCTGTGCATGTGTATGTGTGCGAGTGTGTATGAGTGTCGAGATCTCTGAGTATGCTTGAATGTACATCTTCACCTATATTTCTATTTGTAATTGTCTGTATATACATATATGTATATCTGTGTGACTGTATATCTGTATGTGTCTGTATGTGTGTGCAGCTGACTGTATATCTGTATTTATGTGTGCCTGTGTGTGTGACTGTATCTCACTATGATTGTATGTCTTTATGTGGACATCTTTCAGATGACACATTAAACCGAGGCCCCCATCTGCTCTCTCGGGTGAATGTAAACGATCCCATGGCACCGTTTCGAAGAAGAGCAGGGGGGAGTTATCCCCGGAG
This sequence comes from Somniosus microcephalus, assembly GCF_052327205.1. Classification (NCBI taxonomy): domain Eukaryota; kingdom Metazoa; phylum Chordata; class Chondrichthyes; order Squaliformes; family Somniosidae; genus Somniosus; species Somniosus microcephalus. Next base: position 10,697,766 of record NC_140992.1, read on the forward strand.
CCCTGGGGCCAATATTTATCCCTCAACCAACATAACTAAAAACAGATTATCCGGTCATTATGACATTGCTGTTTGTGGGAGCTTGCTGTGTGAAAATTGGCTGCCGCATTTCCCACATTACAACGTGACAACACTTCAAAAAGTACTTCATTGGCTGTAAAGCGCTTTGGGACATCCGGTGGCCGTGAAAGGCGCTGTAGAAATGCAAGTCTTTCTTTTTGTGTGTAACTGTATCTCTCTATGGCTGTATGTCTGTATAACTGTATCTCTCTATGGCTGTATGTCTGTATAACTGTATCTCTCTATGACTGTATGTCTGTATGACTATATCTCTCTATGACTGTATGTCTGTATAACTGTATCTCTCTATGACTGTATGTCTGTATAACTGTATCTCTCTATGACTGTATGTCTGTGTAACTGTATCTCTCTATGACTGTATGTCTGTATAACTGTATCTCTCTATGACTGTATGTCTGTATAACTGTATCTCTATGACTGTATGTCTGTATAACTGTATCTCTCTATGACTGTATGTCTGTATAACTGTATCTCTCTATGACTGTATGTCTGTATGACTGTATCTCTCTATGACTGTATGTCTGTATGACTGTATCTCTCTATGACTATGTCTGTATGACTGTGGCTGTATGTGCTGACTTCAGTGGAGCATAAAATCGGGATGGGGTGGTGGGGCAGCGGTAGATATCTAATTGTGTGTGTGTTTGTGTAAAGGTACCTCTGTCTGCCTGTGTGTCTCTGTGACTGTATGTGTGTGTGTGGCATTGGGGTTAGAATTGGAAAACCTGTCCTGTGGTAACCTGATGCATTTTAGTCCTGCCCTTTATAAAGCCTAGTAGAATTAATTTGTATATTCCCAGACATTTCTCCATTGTAACTTTCTCCATTGAGTGGGACTATCTATTTAAGAGTGTGACGCCTCACTCAGACCTGCTCCCCAGGATTTATAACCAGACAGTGCAGACACTTCCTCCACACTCTGGGTCTCTCTCTCTCTCTCTCTGTAATTGTGTGTGAGTTAGCGAGGAACCTATCAGTCAGGGACTGCTCTCTCTCCAGCAGGCTGTAGCAGGGCTGGTGCTCTCTGCTTATCGGAGAGGGTCTACAAGGCTGGGGTTGCTTCACTCACATCCCCCCCGTTGTGATTCGTACACACTGACAACTTCACACAAAACAGGCATTTATTTGGTGTTTAAGTGGATTCCCCATTCTCACTCCGAGTGAAGGCAGAAAACTGGACCAACTATTTCAAAGAGCCAGTTGGATAGAAGGGAAAAAGCCATTCCTGCTCAGAACAAGAGGTCCTGTTATCATTAATGGATCGCACACAATCTGAGGTATTTACCATTTCATTATTACTGCTGTTTGATACTTTTGTCAATGTTTGATTTGAACTATTATCAGTAAGTTTACCATTTGATCAATTTCTTTATTCATTACTCTTGTTTATTACACTGATTCTTTTGCTGTTTGATTATTGCTATTATTTTTATTACGGTTGCTTACTATCTGAATATTGCTCCAGTTTATTTAATGTTTGGGCTTTGCAGTAAGTCTCTGTCTCACTCTCTCCCTGTGTCACCCTCTCTGTCTCTCTCTGTCTCTCTCTGTCACCCTCTCTGTCTCTCTCTGTCTCTCTCTCTCTGTCACTCTCTCTGTCTCTCTCTCCCTGTGTCACTCTCTCTGTCTCTCTCTGTCACTCTCTGTCACTCTCTGTCACCCTCTCTGTCTCTCTCTGTCTCTCTCTGTCTCTCTCTCTCTGTCACTCTCTCTGTCTCTCTCTCCCTGTGTCACCCTCTCTGTCTCTCTCTCTCTCTCTCTGTCTCTCTCCCTGTGTCACTCTCTCTGTCTCTCTCTGTCTCTCTCCCTGTGTCACTCTCTCTGTCTCTCTCTCTCTCTCTCTGTCTCTCTCTCCCTGTGTCACCCTCTCTGTCTCTCTCTCTGTCTCTCTGTCTCTCTCTCCCTGTGTCACTCTCTCTGTCTCTCTCTGTCTCTCTCTGTCACCCTCTCTGTCTCTCTCTGTCTCTCTCTCTGTCTCTCTCTCCCTGTGTCACTCTCTCTGTCTCTCTCTCTCTCTCTCTCTGTCTCTCTCTCCCTGTGTCACCCTCTCTGTCTCTCTCTCTCTCTCTCTGTCTCTCTCTCCCTGTGTCACTCTCTCTGTCTCTCTCTCTCTCTCTCTGTCTCTCTCTCCCTGTGTGTCTCTCTCTGTCTCTCTCTCTGTCACTCTCTCTGTCTCTCTCTCTGTCTCTCTCTCTGTCTCTCTCTCTCTGTCTCTCTCTCTCTGTCTCATCTCTCTCTCTCTGTCTCTGTCTCTCTCTCCCTGTGTGTCTCTCTCTGTCTCTCTCTCTCTGTCTCTCTCTCTGTGTCACTCTCTCTGTCTCTCTCTCCCTGTGTGTCTCTCTCTGTCTCTGTCACTCTCTCTGTCTCTCTCTGTCACTCTCTCTGTCTCTCTCTCCCCGTGTCACTCTCCAATTCCAATTCCAATTCCAATTAAAATGCTTTATTGGCATGAAAGTTTACAGAGAACCATATTGCCAAAGCTTACATAGCAAAAAGGTACAGTTTTCCAACATTCTGTAGGTGTCAATCGATTTGACATTTGTTGGGTACATACAATATTACTTTTAAACAATATTAATTTTAAACAGTCTTTGTACTTCATTTGGTACGTTCAATATTAATTTTAAACAGTCTTAATTTTAAACAGTCCTCAGGTTGTGACATGTTGTTACATATTTGGCCCCAAGGTATGGTCTGTCTCCTTCTCCTAGGACTAATCTCAATTTTGACAGATCATCCAATTCCTTGAAATCTGGGGTTGTTTGGCTTAGCTTGTTGAATAATATGTTTCTTGATGTGTTGAATTTTTCGCATTTTAGGAGGAAATGCATTTCTGTTTCAACCTCGCCAGCCAGACATTGATCGCATATTCTATTCTCTCTAGGCTGCCAGGATTTCTTGTATCTGCCTTTTTCAATTTCCAGTTGGTGGTCGCTTAGTCTGTACCTGGTGAGGGTCTGTCTCTGTTTTGTGTCTCTGATGGTCGTGAGGTAGTCTGCCAGTTTATATTCTCTTTTTAGGGCCCGGTAACATTCTAATCTGCTTTGGCTTTCGGTTATTTTGTTCCAATGTTCCAGGTAGGTTTCTTTGCATTTTTTAATGATTTGGTTCACTCGGATTGGTGTTTGGGCGGCTGTGTTGCTCTCTGTCTCTCTCTGTCACTCTCTCTGTCTCTCTCTCCCCGTGTCACTCTCTCTGTCTCTCTCTGTCACTCTCTCTGTCTCTCTCTCCCTGTGTCTCTCTCTCTGTCTCTCTCTCCCTGTCTCTCTCTCTCTGTCTCTCTCTCTCTGTCTCTCTCTCTGTCTCTCTCTCCCTGTCTCTCTCTCTCTGTCTCTCTCTCTCTGTCTCTCTCTCTGTCTCTCTCTGTCACTCTCTGTCACTCTCTCCCCGTGTCACTCTCTCTGTCTCTCTCTCCCTGTGTCACTCTCTCTGTCTCTCTCTCCCTGTGTCACTCTCTCTGTCACTCTCTCCCTGTGTCACTCTCTCTGTCACTCTCTCCCTGTGTCACTCTCTCTGTCTCTCTCTCCCTGTGTGTCTCTCTCTGTCACTCTCTCCCCGTGTCACTCTCTCTGTCACTCTCTCCCTGTGTCACTCTCTCTGTCACTCTCTCCCTGTGTCACTCTCTCTGTCTCTCTCTCCCTGTGTCACTCTCTCTGTCTCTCTCCCCGTGTCACTCTCTCTGTCACTCTCTCTGTCTCTCTCTCTGTCTCTCTCTCCCTGTGTCACTCTCTCTGTCTCTCTCTCCCTGTGTCACTCTCTCTGTCTCTCTCTCTGTCTCTCTCTCCCTGTGTCACTCTCTCTGTCTCTCTCTCTCTCTGTCTCTCTCTCCCTTTGTCACTCTCTCTGTCACTCTCTCCCTGTGTGTCTCTCTCTGTCTCTCTCTCCCTGTGTCACTCTCTCTGTCTCTCTCTCTCTCTCTGTCTCTCTCTCCGTGTCACTCTCTCTGTCACTCTCTCCCTGTGTGTCTCTCTCTGTCTCTCTCTCCCTGTGTCACTCTCTCTGTCTCTCTCTCCCTGTGTCACTCTCTCTGTCTCTCTCTCCCTGTGTGTCTCTCTCTCCCTGTGTGTCTCTCTCTGTCTCTCTCTCCCTGTGTCACTCTCTCTGTCTTTGGGACACTCTCTCTTTCTTACTCTGGGTCTCGGTCTGTTTTTCTGTCTCTATCATTTTTTCTCTGCAAATCTGGGTCTTGTCTCTCTTTCTTTGTCTCCCTGTCTTTCTCCTTCTCTCTCTCTGCCTCTCTTTCTGTATTCCTCTGTGTCTCTCTCTCTCTCTATCTGATGCTCTCTGAGTTTCCGTCACTCTCTGTGACTCTCTCTTTCAGTCATTCTTTCTGTCACCTCTTTCTGTCTCTACCTTTCTCCCTCTCTGGGTCTGGTCTTGCCTCTCTTTCTCTCTGTCTCTGTCTCTCTGTGTTTCTTTCTGTCTGTCTCTCTCTCTCTCTCTGTCTCTCTCTCTCTCTCTGTCTCTCTGTCTCTCTCTCTCTCTGTCTCTCTGTTTCCCTGTCACTGGGAATATAACTTCAGCTCTGAATCTGTGGAGGATTTCTGTTCATTTCATGATCAGACTTGTTGTAACTAAGAAGTTGTTGTGGGATTTGAAGGGATTTCCGACCTGAGGGACTGGGCTCCCTCACCGGACCGGGAGCGGATCCGGGAGTGAGTCCGGCTCCTGGGAACAGGAGTGGGATTGGGTCCGGGAGTGGGGCGGGGTGGAGGGATGCATGGGATTTTAAAATAAAATCATTGAACAGGGGACAGTGTGAGGAAGAGGAAAATAATAGGGAGAGAACAAGGGAAAAGGCACAGAAAAAGAGAAGGGAGAAACGGAAAGAGATGGATGGATTGATGGAGACAAATAGACATGCAGTGAGATAGAACTGCAGAGAGAAAAGGGATAGGTGGAGAGAAAGAGATCGATGCAGAGAAAGAAAGGGGTGAGTTAAAGAGAGATGCAAAAAGAGAGAAAAGTAAAAGACGTCGAGAGAGAGAGAGAGAGAATGATACAGAGAGTGAGATAAGATGCCCACTAGACCAGTTCACTGGTTGAATTTGAGGTGCTAATGGTAAACTTCTCCCTCTAATCCTTTGCAGGTGGAATGTGACCGCAGGAACCTTCCAGCCCTGGGATTTGGGAGCTTTCCACACTTTCCCTGTTAAGTCCCCTGCGCTGTCCTGTCTCCCTTGGGCGCTGAGATGGTGAGAGGCTCCCCAGCAGTCTCCACCATCATCACTTGGAGTCTGACACCTCAGACAGAATCCCTCGCAGGTCCCTCAGCCCCCGACATCCTAGCCACCCACCATGTCCAACTACTCCGACAACCTGAACTGCACACAAAACTGCAGCCGCTACCTCGCTGAAGATGTGTACGATTACTATGACTATCCCGTCAACCTCTTCCCCATACCCATCTTGACTGGGATAACTGTCACCTGCATTCTGCTGGCATTGATTGGGATAAGCGGGAACGTCATGACCATCTTGATTGTGTCGAAGTTCAAAGACATGAGAACCACCACCAACTTCTACCTGTCCAGCATGGCCTTCTCGGACCTCTTCATTTTCATGTGTATGCCCTTGGACTTGTACCGGATTTGGCAGTACCGGCCCTGGAACTTCGGGTCCTTGCTCTGCAAACTGTTCCAGTTCGTCAGTGAGAGCTGTACCTACTCAACCATTCTCAACATCACCGCGCTGAGTGTGGAGAGATACTTTGCCATCTGCTTCCCGCTCAAGGCCAAAGTGGTCGTCACCAAGGGCAGGGTCAAAGCGATCATCTTTTTCCTCTGGTCAGTGGCCTTTGTCAGCGCTGGGCCCATCTTTGTTTTGGTCGGGGTCGAGCACATGAATGGAACCAAGCCCCAGCTGACCAACGAGTGCAAGGCTACAGAGTACGCGGTGAAGTCGGGGCTTCTGAACATCATGGTGTGGGTGTCCAGCATCTTCTTCTTCCTGCCCGTCGTCTGCCTTTCCATACTCTACAGTCTAATTGGCAGAAAACTGTGGAGACGGAAAAAGGAGGCCATCAGACCCAACATCAGCAGCAGGGAGAAGAACAATAAGCAGACAGTGAAGATGCTAGGTAAGAGTACATAGGAAGACAGAAAGAACTTGCATTTCTATAGCGCCTTTCACAACCTCAAGACGTCCCAAAGCGCTTCACAGCCAATGAAGTACTTTTGAAGTGTAGCCACTGTTGTAATGTAGGAAACACGGCAGCCAAATTATGCACAGCAAGCTCCCACAAACAGTAATGTGATAAATAACCAAATATTATATACTATATATATGGCCCAGAAATTCGGGTCTCCACAGGAGAGTACGCATGGGGTACTCACCCGTAGGCCCAATGGAAGTGCCGGTTTTCTGCATGCACTGCGCATGCAAGGGAAACCGGCAATTCCATTCCCCTGAAAGAAGAGGTTAAGAGGTGGAACGCGTGCGCAGGAGAGGCAGCGCGTGCGCATCAAACTTCGTTTTTTATGCAGGTTTTCCCGGGAGGGTAAGTCTCCAGAAGTTAGGCCTGCTTTTTACAAGGTAAGTGGTGAATTACTTAAAATTAAAACATTTTTTCCATAGGTTTATTATTTTAGCCCCATTAGAAAATAAAATTATTTTTTTCAAAAATTTAAATTATTGTTTAAAATAGTTATTTCATGTAATTTATAGTTTATTTTAAAAATGTGATGTTTTTTAAAAATTTATTTGAAGATTTAGTGATGTTTTGGGGCTTATGAATGAAGCATTCCCTGCTACCATTGGCTCTCCATGGCCCACGTGATCCCAGGGGACGCAGCGAACTAACTGCGCCCCTGGGATACGCAAGCACTGTGCGCCGGCAGTTGGAGGAGGGCCAGGATCGCAATTCCACGAGGGCCCACAGCTCAAAGGCTGGCGCGGTAGGTAAGTGCAGGTCGGGGGCTTGCACCTGCGGGAAGCCCCCGGCCCGAATTTCTGGGCCAATCTGTTTTTTAGTGATGTTTGGTTGAGGGATCAATATTGGGCCAGGGCACCGGGGAGAACTCCCCCTGCTCTTCTTCGAAATAGGGCCAAGGGATCTTTCCTATCCACCTGAGAGAGCAGACGGGGCCTTGGTTTAACATCTCATCCAAAAGACGGCATCTCCGACAATGCAGCACTCCCTCAGCACTGCACTGGGAGCGTCAGCCTAAATTTCTGTGCTTAAGTCTCTGGAGTGGGACTTTGAACCCACAATGTAGGGGGTTTTGGTTTGGGGTTTGTGTCTGGTCAGTCAGTCGTGTGTCTGAGCTGCTCCAGCCCCATGCGGTTCGAATCGCTTCACCTTTGGTTCTGACCACCGGACTTATTTACAAGTAGCGATATAGACAAACGAGACCAATGGTTCGGTGCAAAGAAAACCAATATTTATTAAAATAGAGAAACAATTACTATACATAGAAAATCACTATGGATGCAGCACAATTACACTTAACGGGGGAGGAGAAACGGACACATCGAGGGAAATTGACTAAAATGACACTTCAGCAATTCCCCTTAACTCCCACCCTTTACACCTATCTAGGTTATCTTGTGACGGGCCAGAAAATTGATGCTCACCAGTCTAGGATGTTGAAACACCTGCTCCGTGCCCTGTTGCTTGCTGATGTCTTAGGTTTTCACCGCCCCAAAGCAGTAATTTAAACGTAACTGCGGGTATTCTACTTCCTGGACGGGCTCTTCGTCGACGGTCCTTTTTGCTGGGTTGATGGTAAGGCAGGGCACCGGAGGCGAGGCAGGAGAGCGAGAGAGAGAGAGAAATGGCTTCCCGAAGGACTCGTTATACCCTTCCTGGTAGCCCTTATCTCCCGCCAGATCAGCTCATTTCTTTTGTCTAATCTGGACGTGTTGAAACTCATACAAAAGGTACCGATCTGGGCCCATCGACCTGGATGGCCGGTAATCGGTTTTAAACGCCTCATCAGTGTTCCCCTTTGTCCAACTGGTTTTGTGATAGGGCCATTCCAGTCTGAATGCCCCGTTGATCGTTTGAAGCACTTGGGTAAACAATGTTGACGTCCTCTAAACGAAGGCCTGAATGCAGCTGAGCTTGTCCCACTACATATTGAATAGGCCTTGCCTGCTCTTGATTGTTTGTGCAAACAACCTTGATGGCTTTTAATCAGAGGCCCGAATGCCACTGGGTTTGCTTCTCATGCATAAATGCAGAAGGTCTGTCTGCATTCAAGTTTCTGGAAAGTTCCTTCTCACAGTCATCAGAATACAAGCTTGTCAGTCCAAACTGAAACTTACAGGCTTTGGCCATGAGGCTGACCGCAGCCATCTTGTTGTGCCCTGGATTTTAAACTCAGTCCAACCAGGGTTTCTTTAATAAACCAAAAGTAAATCCTCGGGGGAGACATGAAATTTGCGAATCCTTTCAACAACCTTCTTGACTCAGGATGTGAGAGTGCTGCCCACTGAGCCATGGCTGACACGTGAGAGAGACTGCACACAAAAAAAAACAGTTCGACTCAAGGTTATTTCTTTATCAAACTTTTCCTTGACAAGGAAGGACATTTTAAAATGTATTCCTTTCTACGCCGAGTATTTGAGTCAGCCATGGCTCAGTGAGTAGCACTCTCATCTCTGAGTCAGAAGGTGATGGATTCAGGTCCCACAGGACTTGAGCTCATAACCTGTTTTCTGGCAATCGCCGAGGGAGTGCAGCACTGTCTGAAATGTGGTCCTTCGAGCAAGACTTTAAACCGAACGCTCCATCAGGCTGCTCTGTTGGTTCAGGTGGATGTTGAAGATCCCTTGGCATTATTCGGAGAGTAGGGAGCATTGCGGGTCTTCCTGGCTGATATTGCTCCCTCAGCCAGCACCACCAAAGAAATAAAGAGATGACCTGCTCATTTATCTCACTCTTACATTGTGGGATCTTGCTGTGCAAAAATGGCTACCGTTTTTGCACTTCAATGTAGTTTGTTGTATGTGAAGCACTTTGAATTGTTTCTGAGATGGAGTTTTAAGTCACCATATAAATGCAAGTCTTTCCATCTGTGTTTAAAGGGCCACTGTCTCCTGTAAATTTGGTGACCTTTTGTAAGCACATGTATGTTCTAAATCATAAAGAAAGACTTGCATTTCTATAGTGCATTTCATGACCTCAGGATTAACCCTGATGTTGGTTGAGGGACAAATATTACATAGGATTACATCGGATACACGGCACAGAAACAGGCCATTCGGCCCAACCAGTCCATGCCGGTGTTTATGCTCCACTCGAGCCTCCTCCCGTCTTTCCTCATCTAACTCTATCAGCGTAACCTTCTATTCCCTTCTCCCTCTATCAGTATAACCCTCCATTCCCTTCTCCCTCATATGCTTATCTAACCTCCCCTTAAATGCATCGATACTATTCGCCTCAATCACTCCCTGTGGTAGCGAGTTCCACATTCTCACCACTCTCTGGGTAAAGAAGTTTCTCCTGAATTCCCTTTTTGGGTTTCTTGGTGACTATCTTATATCGATGGCCTCAATTTATGCTCTTCCCCACAAGTGGAAACACTCTCTCTGTATCCACTCGATCAAAAATTTTCATAATGTTGGCCCAGGACTCTCCTGCTCTTCTTCGAAATAGTGCCATGGGATTTTTTACCTGAGAGGGCAGTCGGGGCCTCGGTCGAAAGATGGCACCTCGGAGAGTGCAGCACTCCCTCAGTACTGCACTGGGAGCGGCAGCCTGGATTATGTGCTCAAATCTCTGGAGTAGGGACTCGAACCCACGACCTTCTGACTCAATAGCAAGAGCGCTACCCACTGAGCCCTCGGTGACACTATAAGTGAAACTTTAAGGACCTGAAAATAGTTCTCTAATTATAGGTAATGAAGTTCTGAAATATGAATGGCGGAGTGGACTGTTTATGCTGGGTGACACTAGAATGAGTTACATTGGTCATGGCTTCTAATAAACGTAAGTCACTGAGAGCTTTGCGTAGTTTGTGAAACCCCATAGTAATATCAACATAATCCTTCAGAGATAGGAGCTGTCCCTTTTTTATTCATTCCCGAGGTGTGGGCGTCGCTGGCAAGGCCAGCATTTATTGCCCATCCCTAGTTGCCCCTTGAGAAGGTGGTGGTGAGCCGCCTTCCTGAACCGCTGCAGTCCGTGTGGTGAAGGTGCTCCCACAGTGCTGTTAGGGAGGGAGTTCCAGGATTTTGACCCAGCGACGATGAAGGAACGGCCGATATATTTCCAAGTCAGGATGGTGTGTGACTTGGAGGGGAACTTGGAGGTGGTGGTGTTCCCACGCGCCTGCTGCCCTTGTCCTTCTAGCTGGAAGAGGTCGCGGGTTTGGGAGGTGCTGCCGAAGAAGCCTTGGCGAGTTGCTGCAGTGCATCTTGTAGATGGTACACACTGCAGCCACGGTACGCCAGTGGTGGAGGGAGTGAATGATATGCACATCATACATAAGAACATAACATAAGTAGGAGCAGGAGTAGGCCATACGGCCCCTCGGGCCTGCTCCGCCATTCAATAGGATCATGGCTGATCCGAATCTAGACTCGCGTCCACTTCCCTGCCCGCTCCCCGTAACCCCGAATTCCCTTATCAGCTAGGAAACTGTCTATCTCTGTTTTAAATTTATTTAATGTTGCAGCTTCCACAGCTCTCTGGGGTAGCAAATTCCATAGATTTACTACCCTCTGAGTGAAGAAGTTTCTCCTCATTTCAGTTTTGAAAGGGCAGCCCCTTATTCTAAGATTATGCCCCCTAGTTCTAGTCTCACCCATCAGTGGAAACATCCTCACCGCATCCACCCGATCAAGCCCCCTCACAATCTTATATGTTTCGATAAGATCGCCTCTCATTCTTCTGAACTCCAATGAGTAGAGGCCCAACCTACTCAACCTTTCCTCATACGTCAACCCCCTCATCTCCGGAATCAACCGAGTGAACCTTCTCTGAACCGCCTCGAGAGCAACTATATATTTTCTTAAATATGGAAACCAAAACTGCACGCAGTATTCCAGGTGTGGCCTCACCAATACCCTGTATAACTGAAGCAAGACTTCCCTGTTTTTATACTCCATCCTCCTTGCAATAAAAGCCAAAATTCCATTGGCCTTCCTGATCACCTGCTGCACCTGCAAACTAACTTTTTGTGTTTCATGCACTAGGACCCCCAGATCCCTTTGTACTGTAGCACTTTGCAGTTTCTCTCCATTTAGATAATAACTTGCTCTTTGATTTTTTCTGCCAAAGTGCATAACCTCAAACTTTCCAATATTATATTCCATCTGCCAAATCTCTGCCCACTCACTTAGCCTGTCTATGTCCTTTTGCAGGTTTTTTATGTCCTCCTCACTCACTGCTTTCCCTCCCATCTTTGTATTGTTGGCAAACTTGGATGTGTTGCACTCGGTCCCTTCCTCCAAATCATTAATATAGATTGTAAAGAGTTGGGGTCCCAGCACTGACCCCTGTGGAACACCACTAGTTACTGATTGCCAGCCCGAGAATGAACCATTTATCCCCACTCTTTGTTGTCTGTTAGATAGCCAATCTTCCACCCATGCCAGTATATTATCCCCAATCCCGTGATTTTTTACCTTGATCAGTAATCTTTTGTGTGGAACCTTGTCAAATGCCTTTTGGAAGTCCAAATACACTACATCCACTGGTTCCCCTTTATCCACCCTGTATGTTACGTCCTCAAAGAATTCGAGCAAATTTGTCAAACATGACTTCCCCTTCATAAAACCATGCTGACTCTGTCCTATTAAATTATGTTTATCCAAATGCTCTGTTATTGTTTCCTTAATAATGGACTCCAACATTTTGCCAACCACAGATGTTAGGCTAACTGGTCTATAGTTTCCAGCTTTTTGTCTACTTCCCTTCTTAAATAAGGGTGTTACATTAGCAGTTTTCCAATCTGCCAGGACCTTTCCTGAGTCCAGGGAGTTTTGGAAAATAATCACCAATGCATCCACAATCCCTACCGCCACTTCTCTCAAGACCCTAGGATGTAGGCCATCAGGTCCGGGGGATTTATCCGCCTTAAGTCCCATTATTTTACCAAGTACCATCTCCTTAGTGATTTTAATTGTGTTTAGCTCCTCCCCCCCCCCCATTGCCCCCTGTTTGTCCAGTCTTGGGATATTTTTAGTGTCCTCTACTGTAAAGACTGATACAAAATATTTGTTCAGCGTCTTTGCCATCTCCATATTCCCCACCACTAGTTTCCCGGTCTCATTCTCTAAGGGACCAACGTTCACTTTAGCCACACTTTTTCTTTTTATATAGCTGTAGAAACTCTTGCTATCAGTTTTTATATTTTTTGCTAGTTTACTTTCATAATCTATCTTCCCTTTCTTAATTAATCTTTTAGTTATTGTTTGCTGGCTTTTAAATGCTTCCCAATCTTCTATCCTCCCACTAGATTTGGCTACTTTATATGCCCTTGTTTTCAGTCGGATACTATCCTTTATTACTTTACTAAGCCACGGATGGCTGTCTTTTCTTTTACTCCCCTTTTTCCTCAGTGGAATATATTTATCTTGAAAGATGTGAAATATCTCCTTGAATGTAGACCACTGCTCTTGTACCATCTTACACTTTAATCTGTTTTCCCAGTCCACTTTAGTCAATTCTACTCTCATACCTTCATAGTCTCCTTTATTTAAGCTCAGTACGCTGGTTTGAGATCCAACTCTCTCACCCTCAAACTGAATTTGGAATTCAACCATATTATGGTCACTCATTCCAAGGGGATCCTTTACTAGGACATTTTTTATTAATCCTGTCTCATTACACAGGACCAGATCTAAGATTGCCTGCCCCCTGGCTGGTTCAGTTACATACTGCTCAAGGAACCCGTCCCTAATACTTTCTATGAACTCTCCCTCAAGGCTGCCATGCCCAATTTGATTAGTCCAGTCAATGTGAAAGTTAAAATCCCCCATGATTATAGCTGTTCCCTTATTACAAGCCCCAACTATTTCCTGATTTATACTCCGACCAACAGAGTTGCAACTGTTAGGAGACCTATAGACTATGCCCACTAGTGACTTTTTCCCCTTATTATTCCTTATCTCCACCCAAACTGTTTCACTATCCTGATCCTTTGACCCAATATCATTTCTGACTATTGCAGTGATTCCATCCTTGATTAACATAGCAACCCCACCTCCCTTTCCTTCCTGTCTGTCCTTCCTAATTGTCAAAAACCCTTGTATGTTTAGTTCCCAGTCATGATCATCTTGCAGCCATGTTTCTGTAATGGCCACCAGATTATACCCATGTGTAGTTATTTGTACCATCAACTCGTCTATTTTGTTACGAATGCTGCATGCATTCAGATAAAGAACTTTCAAATATGTTTTCTGACAATTTATTCCTGCTTTTACCCCTTTTACTACTTTACCTTTATCATTATACATTCTGTCCCTTCCTGACACGCTCTGGTTTTTAATTCCCCCACTGCTACCATGCTCTATTGCCTTCTCCGCTGTCATTTTTATTTTTTGCTCGCTTAAAACCTCCCATCATCATCTAGTCAGTGTTATTATTTGAGTCACTGAGCACAAAAATAATAAAATTAGCACAGAAATCAAAGCAGAAAAACTTTATGAAGCAGTGTTTCTAGGCAAGCTTGTTTCAGGATCCGCGGAGAAACGAGAACACCAGGAAAACAAAAGCACCAGCTGTACTGTCGGAGGGTCAGTACTGAGGGAGTGCCGCACTGTCGGAGGGGCAGTACTGAGGGAGTGCCGAACTGTCAGAGGAGCAGTACTGAGGGAGTGCTGCACTGTCAGAGGGGCAGTACTGAGGGAGTGCTGCAGTGTCAGAGGGGCAGCACTGAGGGAGTGCTGCATTTTCGGGGGGACAGTACTGAGGGAGCGCCGCACTGTTGGAGGGGCAGTTCTGAGGGAGCGCTGCACTGTTGAAGGGGCAGTTCTGAGGGAGCGCTGCATTGTCGGAGCTGCAGTGCTGAGTTAGCGCTGCACTGTTGGAGGGGCAGTACTGAGGAAGCGCTGCACTGTTGGAGGGGCAGTACTGAGGAAGCGCTGCACTGTCTGAGGGGCAGTACTGAGGGAGCGCTGCACTGTCGGTGGGGCAGCACTGAGGAAGCACTGCACTGTCGGAGAGGCAGTACTGAGGGAGCACTGCTCTATCGGACGAGCAGTACTGAGGGACTAATGCACTGTCGGAGCGGCAGCACTGAGGGAGCACTGCACTGTTGGAGGAGCAGTACTGAGGGAATACTGCAGTGTCGGAGGGGCAGTACTGAGGGAGCGCTGCAGTGTTGGAGGGGCAGTACTGAGGGAGCGCTGCACTGTCGGAGGGGCAGTACTGAGGGAGTGCTGCACTGTCAGAGGGGCAGTACTGAGGGAGTGCTGCACTGTCGGAGGGGCAGTACTGAGGGAGCGCCGCACTGTCAGAGGGGCAGTACTGAGGAAGTGCTGCACTGTCAGAGGGGCAGCACTGAGGGAACGCTGCTCTGTCGGTGTGCAAGTACTAATGGCGAGCTGCACTGTCGGAGGGGCAGTACTGTGGGAGCGCTGCACTGTTGGAGGGGCAGCACTCAGGGAGTGCTGCACTGTCAGAGGGGCAGTACTGAGGGAGTGCTGCACTGTCAGAGGTGCAGCACTGAGGGAGCGCTGCTCTGTCGGAGTGCCAGTACTGATGCAGAGCTGCACTGTCTGAGGGGCTGTACTGAGGGAGTGCTGCGCTGTCAGAGGGGCAGCACTGAGGGAGCGCTGCACTTTTGAGGTGACAGTACTGAGCGGGTGCTGCAGTTTCGGAGGGACAGTGACGAGGGCGTGCTGCACTGTCGAGGGGCCGTATTGAGGGAGCTCCGCACTGTTGGTGCGGCAGCGCTGAGGGCGTGCCGCACTGTCAGAGTTGCCGTCTGTCAAATGAGACATTAAACTGAGGCCCTGTCTACCCTCTCAGCTGGAAGGCAAAGAACCCACTGCCACTATTTCAAAGATGGGCAGGGGAGTTCTCCCTGGTGTCCTGGGCCAATATTTATCCCTCAACCAACATCACTAAAAACAGATTATCTAGTCATTATCACATTGCTGTTTGTGGGAGCTTGCTGTGCGCAAGTTGGCTTCCTGGTTTCCCTGCATTACAACAGTGACTACACTTCAAAAGTACCTATTTTGCTGTAAAGCGCTTCGGGACATCCTGAGGCAGTGAAAGGTGCTATAGAAATGCAAGTCTTTCCTTTTCTCTGGTTGAACACTGGTTTGTGGCAGTCAATGGGTTAATAATTGTGCTGAAGCAGTACGCAAAGAAATATCATTCACACATATTAATGTTTTACACACTCACTGGCAACAGTACTCTCCACCATCAAAGCTTTACAACATCCATCAAACTCTCCGGTGTTGCTCAACCCTCCAACCAAGCAAAGGCACTGGAAAAGGTGCAAAAAATATTCTAAGGATGATACCAGATCTGAGAGGTTATAAGAACATAAGAACATAAGGAGTAAGAGCTGGAGTCGGCCATACGGCCCCTCGAGACTGCTCTGCCATTCAATAAGATCATGGCTGATCTTCAACTCCACTTTCCCGCCCGATCCCCATAACCAGGCGGCTAAGAAGGCAAATGGCATGTTGGCCTTCGTAGCAAGAGGGTTCGAGTACAGGAACAAAGATGTCTTGCTACAGTTGTACAGGGCCTTGGTGAGACCGCACCTTGAGTATTGTGTGCAGTTTTGGTCACCTTACCTGAGGAAGGACGTTCTTGCCATGGAAGGAGTGCAGCGAAGATTCACCAGGCTGATACCTGGGATGGCAGGAATGACGTATGAGGAGAGATTGGGTCGATTGGGCTTATACTCACTGGAGTTTAGAAGATTGAGAGGGGATCTCATCGAAACCTATAGAATTCTGTCAGGTCTAGACAGACTAGATGCAGGAAGGATGTTTCTGATGGCCGGGGAGTCCAGAACCAGGGGTCATAGTCTAAGGATAAGGGGTAAGCCATTTAGGACTGAAATGAGGAGGAATTTCTTCACCCAGAGTGGTGAACCTGTGGAATTCTCTACCACAGAAGGCAGTTGAGGCCAATTCATTAAATATATTCAAGGAGGAGTTAGATATATTTCTTAAGGCTAAAGGGATCAAGGGATATGGGGAGAAGGCAGGGACAGGGTACTGAATTTGGATGATCAGCCATGATCTCATTGAATGGCGGAGCAGGCTCGAGGGGCCGAATGGCCTACTCCTGCTCCTATCTTCTATGTTTCTGTGTTTCCCCTTCCCATCCCAACTTAGCAAACCCCAGAGAAACACAGAATCGTAGAAACTTGTAGCACAGAAGGAGGCCATTCAGCCCATCGTGTCTGTGCCGGCTCTTTGAAAGAGCAATCGTGCTTAGTCCCACACCCCCGCTTTTTGTCCGTGACCTATCAGGCCGAGTGTTCCTGATCCCCACAACTCCCTGAGTGAAATGATTTCTCCTCATCTCCCCTCTCGATCTTTTGCCAATGATTTTTAATCTATGACTTCACCAAAGCGAAAAGCCTTTCTCGCTCTACTCTATCAAAACCTCTCATCGTTTTGAAAACCTCGATTAGGTCACCTCTTAACCTTCTCGGTTCCAAGGAGAACAGTCCTAACTTTTCCAACCTCTCCTCATAACTGAAGTCCCTCATCCCTGGTAAGATCCTGGTAAACCTCCTCTGTCCCCTTTCATCTTTCCTGAAGTGTGGTGCCCAGAATTGTCCACAGTACAACATGTCACATGTTGGCAGAAAGCAAGACGTAAGGACATTTACGTATGTTTTTTAAAATTTCATTCATGGGATGTGGGCATCACTGGCAAGGCCAGCATTTATTGCCCATCCCTAATTGCCCCTGAGAAGGTGGTGGTGAGCCACCTTCTTGAGCCGCTGCAGTCCGTGTGGTGAAGGTACTCCCACAGTGCTGTTAGGGAGGGAGTTCCAGGAGTTTGACCCAGCGACGATGAAGGAACAATGATATATTTCCAAGTCAGGAAGATGTGTGACGTGGAGGTGAACTTGGAGGTGGTGGTGTTCCCATGCACCTGCTGCCCTTGTCCTTCTAGGTGGTAGAGGTCGCAGGTTTGGGAGGTGCTGCCGAAGAAGCCTTGGTGAGTTGCTGCAGTGCATCTTGTAGATGGTACACACTGCAGCCACGGTACACCGGTGGTGGAGGGAGTGAATGTTTAAGGTGGTGGATGGGGTGCCAATCAAGCGGGCTGCTTTGTCCTCGATGGTATCAAGCTTCTTGAGTGTTGTTGGAGCTGCACTCATCCAGGCAAGTGGAGAATATTCCATCACACTCCTGACTTGTGCCTTGTAGATGATGGAAAGGCTTTGGGGAGTCAGGAGGTGAGACACTCGCCGCAGAATACCTAGCCTCTGACCTGCTCTTGTAGCCACAGTATTTATGTGGCTGTCCAGTTAAGTTTCTGGTCAATGGTGACCCCCAGGATGTTGATGGTGGGGATTCGGCGATGGTAATGCCGTTGAATATCAAGGGGTGGTGGTTAGACGCTCGCTTGTTGGAGATAGCCATTGCCTGGCACTTGTGTGGCGCGAATGTTACCTGTTATGTCGGCCAGGTCTTGTTGCATGCGGGCATAGACTGCTTCATTATCTGAGGAGTTGCGAACGGCACTGACTCTGTGTGTAAAGGTACAGTTGTGGATTAGCCAGCTAAAGCCGGGGCACCTTTATACTGCACACCACTTGCCCAGCTTGGGCTACGCTACGTGTTAGCACACCAGCCGCACAGGGTTGCCTGGAGTCCAGTGGGAGTAGTCGTGGGCTCTCCGCTCCACCAACGACAGACATATGACTCCAGGTCCCCTGTGTCAGGCCAAGGGGAAGTCATCAGCAGCAGCCCCCCTCTGGCGTCCTGCCGACTGCCCAGCTCAGGTGCAGTATTGGATTAGCGTGATAGCAAAATACTGCGGATGCTGGAAATCTGAAATAACAACAGAAGACGCTGGAAAAACTCAGCAGGCCAGGGCAGCATCCATGGAGAGAGAAACAGAGTTAACGTTTCAGGTCGAAGACCTTTTGTCAGAACTGAGAAAAAAAGGCAGGAAATGAAACAGATTAAAAGGCCAGTTTGGGGGTTGGGAAATGGGGGAGGGGATGAAAGAACAAAAGGGAAGTGAAGAGACATTAAGAGGTATTCAAGACGAGACGAGATGGTAATAGGACAGGTAGAGAAACAAAGGATGGCTCTAGATGAGGTGTGAAATGCGCTGGCAGAGTGAGAGACAGCTGCCACGTGGGAGAGAGAAAAAGGAAAAGGCACAAACCAAAAGTGTGGATAAAAAATATATAGAAATATGATAGGGGCCGAGGTTATGATCTGAAATTGTTGAACTCGATATTGAGTCCGGAAGGCTGTAAAGTGCCTAATCGGAAGATGAGGTGTCTGTCACACAAGGTCAACTCAGTTCCAATTTCCCATCAGTAGGCCTGTCTTCTTGGTGCCAACTTGGCCCCAACTACAACAACAACAACTTGCATTTATATAGCGCCTTTAACGTAGTAAAAATGTCCCAAGTTGCTTCACAGGAGCGATTATCAAACATAATTTGGCTCTGAGCCACATCAGGAGATATTACGGCAGGTGGCCAAAAGCTGGGTCAAAGGGGTAGGTTCCAAGGAGCGCCTGAAAGGCAGAGAGAGAGGGAGAGAGGCGGAGAGAGAGGGAGAGAGGCGGAGAGGTTTAGGGAGGTAATTCCAGAGCTTAAGGCCCAGGCAACTGAAGGCTGCACGTTATCAATCAGTGAATAACGAGGGTTAAATAAAAGGATGATAAACGCATGAAAAGATCACATCCCCGCCTACCAGTGGGCCCAGCTGTCTTCCAGTCACTCCAAGTGACTCATTGCCACAGCAATAGCGGCGATTTTGTGCTCATAAATATTAAACGCTAGTTACAAAATTTGTACCTGTCCTCGGTTCTGGCTCGGTGCTACAGTAAGTGAGACAGGCACAGTGCCAGCTGATACAGCCAGCTCACATTCAATCATCTTGGCAACGGGAATAAAGTGCAATGCTCCACCAAGACCGAAAATAGTCAGGGAGGGGGTGGGTTTTAACAACCTGTAGGTTATAGGAGCAAGGGACTAAGGGAAAAAGTGAGTAAATGTAGAAAACGGTGAGATGGGTCTAGAATTCACCACCTCAGGACATCTCAAAGCACTTCACAGTCAATGAAGCACTTCTGGAAGTGTAGTCACTGTTGTAATGTAGGAAATGTGCAGCCAATTTGTACACAGCAAGCTCCCACAAACAGCCAATGAGATAATGACCAGATAATCTGTAGGTTTTGTGATGCTGGTTGAGGGACAAATATTGGCCCAAACACTGGGGAGAACTCCCCTGCTCTTCTTCGAAATAGTGGCCGTGAGATCTTTTACGTTCACCTGAGAGAGCAGACGGGGCCTCGCTTTAACATCTCCTCCAAAAGACGGCACCTCCGACAGTGCAGCACTCCCGCTGAAGTGCCAGACTACATTACAGGCTCAAGTCTCTGGAGTGGGGCTTCAACCCACGACCTTCTGACTCAGGCGAGAGTGCCACCCACTTAGCCACAGCTTGACACCTTGGCTCAAATTGTCAAGACGTGACCTTTCTTTCAGGAACCCATGCTGACCCTTGATTCTAACTATTGAGCAGAGAGTACAGTTCTTTCCCATAAACTTTATGTCATTAGAACCAAGTCAATATTCCCAGAGTTGCCAGCTTAGAAATATAGGAACAGGAGGAGGCCATTGAGCCCCTCGAGCCTGTTCCGCCATTCAATGAGATCATGGCTGATCTGCGACCTAACTCCAGATACCTACCTTTGGCCCATATCCCTTAATACCTTTGGTTAACAAAAAGCTATCAATCTCGGATTTAAAATTAACAACTGATCCAGCATCAATTGCCGTTTGCGGAAGAGAGTTCCAAACTTCTACCACCCTTTGTGTGTAGAAGTGTTTCCTAATTTCATTCCTGAAAGGTCTGGCTCTAATTTTTAGACTATGCCCCCTAGTCCTAGACTCCCCAACCAGCAGAAATAGTTTCTCTCTCTCTACTCTATCTGTTCCCATTAATAGCTTGAAAACTTCGATCAGATCACCCCTTAACCTTCTAAATTCCAGGGAATACAACCCTGGAAGTCTACCTTTCACTTGCAGTTGGAACGATGGCTAGCTGTATTCCGCACCCTTAGTTTTACCCGTTTCCATGAAACTATCAGCACTTTCAACTTGTGAACTTCGACTTTTTTTTTTTGAATGCTTTTCCAACAAGATCAATCACACTTATGGATCCTTGTTAAGCTTTTTTTCTTTTTAATAACTGTTTCTCTACCATCCTGTGTCTCTGCAATTCTTTGAAGTATCCTCTGATAGCTCGTTTATTGGATTAGACAAGATCCTGGATACTTCAACTGCAAATACCAATGAGAAAGACTTAATTAAAAGGTCAGCGTACCTTTCACTTGAGTCTGTCTTCCTCCCTTTACACCGTGCAGAGAGACTATTCATTCTTTAATCTGTTGTAATGTAGCCAAAGTACCTTGTTAGCCCTTTGAGACTGGTTTCTCTATTTCTCTTTTCTGACTCCAAATAGTCTTCAGCAAATTTTAATTTAATTTTATTTGGGGCGGTGATAAGGTTTTTATTTTTACCCCTCATACCCCGTCTCGTGAATAATTTCAAACATTTTTCCTTTTGCTGGCCAATTTTCTCCCCTCCCTCCTTTGAAATGTGGAATACTGCTCGTTCTCCAGTTTCCCGCAGGGGAGGTCATTATTCATGTGCGATTATTCAACGGTAGAAGCATCGCAATAAAACAGACCCCCCCTCCTCCCAATGCAGTCCACCACCCAATCTCTGCCTGTAACCTTCCAGCAGGGTGTCGGTGGATAGCGATCACAAGTGGAAATAACAACAGAAAATGCTGGAAAAACTCAGCAGGCCAGGCAACATCCGTGGAGAGAGAAACAGAGTTAACGTTTCAACTGAACCCTTTGTCAAGACTAAAGAAGCACAGGAAATGAAATAGATTGAAAGGCCAGGCTGAGAGAGAACAAAAGAGAAGAGAAGAGACATTAAGGGGTATTCAAAACCAGACGAGATGGTGATAGGACTAGTGGAGACAAAAGGCGGCTCTAGATTAGGTTTGAAATGCGCTGGCAGAATGGGAGACAGCTGCCATGTGGGAGAGAGAAAAAGGGGAAGGGCCAAAACAAAGGTGTGGATAAAAAATATATGTAAAAATGTAATAGGGGCCGAGGTTATGATCTGAAATTGTTGAACTCGATATTGAGTCTGGAAGGCTGTAAAGTGCCTAATCGGAAGATGAGGTGCTGTTCCTCGAGCTTACGCTGGGTTTCTGTGGAACAATGCAAGAGCCCGAGTACAGTGAGGTCTGAGTGAGAATGGGGCGGTGAATTAAAATGACAGGCGACCGGACATTTTAATTCTCCGCCCCATTCCCACTCGGACCTCACTGTACTCGGCCTCTTGCATTGTTCCACGGAAACCCAGCGTAAGCTCGAGGAACAGCACCTCCTCTTCCGATTAGGCACTTTACAGCCTCCCGGACTCAATATCGAGTTCAACAATTTCAAATCATAACCTCGGCCCCTATTACATTTTTACTTATTTTTTATCCACACCTTTGTTTTGAGCCCTTCCCCCTTTTTCTCTCTCCCACATGGCAGCTGTCTCCCATTCTGCCAGCGCATTTCACACCTAATCTAGTGCCGTCTTTTGTCTCCACTAGTCCTATCACCATCTCGTCTGGTTTTGAATACCTCTTAATGTCTCTTCACTTCTCTTTTGTTCTCTCCCAGCCTGGCCTTCAGTCTTGACAAAGGGTTTGACCCGAAACGTTGACTCTATTTTCTCTCCACAGATGTTGCCTGGCCTGCTGAGTTTTTCCAGCATTTTCTGCTGTTATTTCGGATTTCCAGCATCTGCAGTATTTTGCTATCGATCACAAGTGGAACCCTGCTTGATTTATGCCTCCGTTACCTAGGGAGGCTAAATATGGGCCCACATTTCCAACCCAACTCAGTACAAATTAAACATGGGCCCTTCCTAGTCTGTATGTCTCACAAGAACAGGAGGAGGCCATTCAGCCCATCCAGGCTGCTCTGCCATTCAATTAGATCATGGCTGATCTGAACCTCAACTCCATTTACCTGCCTTCGCTCCATATCTCTTCACTCAGCGTATTCACTAAGTAATTGGAGAAAATCATTCAAAGCATATTTATTTTTATTTTGTAATTGGATTTAACTCAACCATAACCCTTGTAGAAAAACATTTGGAGCTAGACTCCGACCCCGACAAGAGATGCTCCAGCATTGTTGGGCGCAGGGACTGAGAATTTCAATTTTTAGCTTTGATGGATGAAAATACAGACACTCGGAAAGTTGAAGCTGAACCCCAAGTCTACAAGTCAAAGCGGAAGAGCGCGGACTGTACAAAGTGGCTAAGCGTGAGTTTGTGTGTGGGCTTCCTCTCCACTGGTCTCAGCCATGCTGCAGTGGAGACGGAGCCATGAATGGACCATTCGCACACACCGCCAGGCAGAGAGCCTCTCTCTCCTCCTTTAAGACGCTCCTTAAAAGCTACCACTTTGACCAAGCTTTTGGTCGCCTGTCCTAATATCTCCTTACGTGGCTCGGTGTCAAATTTTGTTTGATAATCGCTTCTGTGAAGCGCCTTGGGACGTTTTACTACATTAAAGGTGTTGTATAAACCCGGATTTTAAATTTAAAAAAATTCTCATCCTTTTCAAATCCCTCCATGGCCTCGCCCCTCCCTATCTCTGTAACCTTCTCCAGGCCCACAACCCTCCGAGATCTCTGCGCACCTCCAATTTTGGCCTCTTCCGCATCCCCTATTTTAATCACTCCACCATTGGTGGCCATGCCTTCAGCTGCCTGGGCCCTAAATTCTGGAATTCCCTCCCTAAACCTCTCCGCCTCTCTACCACTTTTTCCTCCTTTAAGGCACTTCTTAAAACTTACATCTTTGACCAAGCTTTTGGTTATCTGTCCTAATATCTCTCTTTTTTTATTTGTTCCTGGGATGTGGGCGTCGCTGGCAAGGCCAGCATTTATTGCCCATCCCTAATTGCCCTTGAGAAGGTGGCGGTGAGCCACCTTCTTGAACCGCTGCAGTCCGTGTGGTGAAGGTACTCCCACAGTGCTGTTAGGGAGGGAGTTCCAGGATTTTGACCCAGTGATGATGAAGGAACAGTAATATATTTCCAAGTCAGGATGGTGTGTAACTTGGAGGGGAACTTGGAGGTGGTGGTGTTCCCATGCACCTGCTGCCCTTGTCCTTCTAGGTGGTAGAGGTCGCGGGTTTGGGAGGTGTTGTTGAAGAATCCTTGGCGAGTTGCTGCAGTGCATCTTGTAGATGGTGCACACTGCAGCCACGGTACGCCGGTGGTGGAGGGAGTGAATGTTTAAGGTGGTGGATGGGGTGCCAATCAAGCGAGCTGCTTTGTCCTGGATGGTGTCGAGCTTTTTGAGTGTTGTTGGAGCTGCACTCATCCAGGTAAGTGGAGAGTATTCCATCACACTCCTGACTTGTGCCTTGTCGATGGTGGAAAGGCTTTGGGGAGTCAGGAGGTGAGACACTCACCGCAGAATACCCAGCCTCTGACCTGCTGTTGTTGCCACAGTATTTATGTGGCTGGTCCAGTTAAGTTTCTGGTTAATGGTGACCCCCAGGATGTTGATGGTGGGGGATTCGGTAATGGCAATGCCATTGAATGTCAAGGGGCGGTGGTTAGACTCTCGCTTGTTGGAGATAGTCATTGCCTGGCACTTGTGTGGCACGAATGTTACCTGCCAAGGTAATGTTACAAGCCTGAATGTCGTCCAGGTCTTGCTGCTTGCGGGCATGGGCAGCTTCATTATCTGAGGTGTTGCGAATAGAACTGAACACTGTGCAATCATCAGCGAACATCCCCACTTCTGACCTTATGAAGGAGGAAAGGTCATTGATGAAGCAGTTGAAGATGGTTGGGCCTAG